>NC_137940.1:5407820-5766858 GCF_963969265.1 Rhamphochromis sp. 'chilingali'
TTTTGTGACAGTGGCTCAACAAACAAAAATACATTGCTTTGAAACCATCAGGTACAAGAACTACACGGAAAATAAGTGGCAAAAGCATGTCCAAAGGAATATATATATTATATATGTTCCTGTTTTTTAAACAGGCACTATGAGTGCTTTGAAAGTGTTTCAGTTATGTCCCAAATATTAGTGATATGTTATCCTCATCACAAGCTCTTGCAACCAGTGAATGATTTCCCAGATCTCCAATCCACTCACTCCACTGCGTTCATCAGCATTTCTTATAGGGAATATGTTGCCAGGGAAACACCATTTAGCCACGATGAGCTGACCGCAGAGTCGGGATCAAACTCTGCATAAGAAGCAGCAGCTCATCCTGCCACGATATTACCTGATGTAAATGTGTTGCAGATAAAAAGAAAGAAAGAAAGAAAAACTAGGTCATAAAACCAAACCTGTCCACAGAAGGAAGCTAAGAGATGGATGATACCCAAAGCTTTGGGGAACGAATTTAACATAGATTTGATTCTGGAGTTGTGACACTAGTGATTACTGCTGAAGCTCATTTAGCTAAATAACTGCCAAACTGAATATATGTACAGAAACTGACGAAAGGGAATAAGTGCTTTTTTAAAAAGAGCTAGTTGCCTGCTGTGTTACACACAAACACATTACTGTTTCACCAACTGGGTCAGTGCATAAAACTGCCCGAAGCAGGTAGGAGTTTGTTGTTTCACTCAAGGTCAAATCAGCATGGATGGGAGCATTGCTTATGATGTGGAAAAGACTTTGTTTACTTTTCCTGTATAATAAAGACCTGAGGATTATTTTCCCTAACTACTTTTTATCCATTTTACATAGGTTAATTCCTTCCCTCGGAGACTCTAATCAGTAGTGTTACTGCTTATTACTGGGTTTTGCACAGTGAAAGAGTTTTCCAGCAGACATACAAAAATCAGTGCTATCACATTTCAACACAGTTTATAATTTTCAAGAAGAAAATACAAAGCAAGACAAAAACCAACTGAATGGATTAAAAAAAAAGAAGTTCTGGTGAACCAAATTTGGTGATCTGAATAGAAAATTAAAGTTGATTCCTAAAATTAAGGATGATTTGCGATTCTTTTGAAATGATTAAAATCTTCAAGAAAGGGTTCAGAGGCTTAATAAAAGAGCCTTTGATTAGTCAGAATCCATGTTTTCTGACTGCTGGTGTTTTCAAGGGTGACTCATAGTATTTTTCACTTCACTCTTCACAAGTAAGTGATTTTTATTTCTCTTTATTTCTCTGCGGCATGATGTTTGTCAGCAGCCTGCTGATTCTGGTGCTGCTTTTTTGTTCAGGGCACGAATGCAATTTAAATCAATACAACAACACCTGGTGAAGCAGTGGTAACAGAACTAGTCCTCTGACCAAAAAAGGAATTGTTCATTTATAATTTCAGGTATGGGGTATAAGAATGAAAGCCTTAAATATTTATTTGGATTTTTGTGGATCCAGAAGGAAGTCATGAGGGTACATAGTTTCAGATCAGTAATATATTTACTTCACATTACATTGTATTGCATTGTAAATGTTTTGCCATCTCCATTTTTTTTTTTTTACCATTTTTAGTATATTTCCATTGTTCAAATTGGATTTTCATGTCAGTTTGAGTTCAAGAAATTCATAAAAAGCTAACGTTCACTTTGTTTGCTTTGCTTATTGGCATATAAGCTATTGTCTGCATGCAGATTACATCAACTGTAGCTGCTAAGGACAATCATACTGTATTCTAGCACTGCAAGTCAGTGAACTGCTAAATAAATTAGCTTACTGTGGCTGTTCACTTCATTGAGTAATGCCATTTTGCAGGCACAGATACACATGATCTATCCTTCTGCTGAAGGGTCCAGGCAGCTTATTATTAACATTAGTGTTAGCCATTTTGCAGTCTGTTCACAGAAAAGGCTGAGAAATATGTGACAGAACGTGACATTTTTTTCCCCTTGTTCTAACACATTAGGGTTACGTCTAAAAATATTCAGACTCTGTGATCAGCTGCTGATTCACTGTTGTTACACGAAGAATAATGAAACTACTGTGGCAGACATTTTTGCTTTGGAAACAATCAAGTGGTACAATGATCAGTATTTGAATGAAAATGGATCATTTGAATAATCCTGGTTGTACTTCCACAAGTTGATTTGTGTTTGGGTAGTAAAATAGCTTCTCTATACTTGGAAACAGATCTGTTTGAAGCAGTTATGAGCGAAACTAGTTTGTGCTGGTGTTAGCCCCACAGCCTTTCTCTTTGCAACAATTTAAGATATATAGAAATTATTCATATTACAGCTTTAAAAAACGTTTATTCTGAATTAATTAAGGGCAATGGATGAAACACAGAATGTAGAAGCACTGTTCACAGGTATAGCAAACAGACACATATACATTTACCTTCGTGTGACGTAATGTGTGTAATGTGAAATGATAATATTAACACTTTTTTTATGTGACAAACTTTATATTTTGACGTATAAAGTGTCCTGAAAATGTATTTGTCCCCATCTGGATTTTTAAATTTTTTCATGCTCAAAATGCTCCAGTGCTGCTTGAGCAAAACAACAACTTAAAACAACTACCCAAAGAAGAGTGGGTCACAATTCTACCACAAGAACTGTGGCCAGTTATTCTAAATGCTTGACTGTAGTTCTTGCTGCCAAGGGTGGCACAGCCTATTATCAGGTTTACGGGGTAATTACTTTTCCACATTAATATTAGGTTTGGATTCTGTCTTCCTTTAATAAATTAAATAATCATTTAAAAACTGCATTTTGTAATTAGTTTGTATCTACTCACTTTGTCTAATATTAAAATGTATGTGTGTCATATATGCAAAAAAATACATGAAGGAGACACAAATACTTATAATGTACTGCAGTCAACTCAAATATTTCCCTTTTTTATCAACACCAGGGGCTTAATATGTGTCTCTCGTGTACTACTTCTAAGACAGAAACACCAAGCAGCCTGCACGTGAGTCTGATCTGAAAGCACAGGACCTGAGTCTTATGCAGTCAGAACTCTAGGGCTTGTGCATTTGTGTGCAATTGTGCACACTTATATGTGTCTGCGTGATATGAAGCCCTCTATATACTACTTGGCAAATGAGTGGATCCCTCCCTCTGGTTCACACAGAAAGATGACAAGATTATTATTGACTCTAGGACTCTGTCAGCAGCACCATGGATAATAACCTACCTAGTGAGACTAGCTCAGAGTCCTCAAAAGCAGCCGCTGGTGAGGTACAGTGAACGAGTAGTTCAGTGACACATCTGTCATGAAACACAGAGGGAATCAGCACCTCCTGCAGATGCAAGGAACTATCTGCAACCTTTTATGCTGCAGCTTCATCCAACGGGGTGTCCTGTCACTGTGTTTATAGCTGCACTTGTGCATATGAGGTGGGCTGGTGAACAGGAGGTTGACAGTTGCCTAAAGCAACTAGGGGGTGGGGGGCAGAGGGAGTTGGGGTTTCTTGGTTGGGGGGGATATATAAATAAATAAGGCACCCACCTGCTATTTACAGATATCTTCTTTCCCTGGTGTGTGCAACAGAGACTCACTCAGTGGAATCCCAATTTCATCTACCAAAACATTTATGGGGGATTCAAGAGTGAAAGCTGAAGTCAAGTGTGTAGCTATACTGCCTCCTGGTGGACAGTTTAGTAAACGAAAAGAACCTTTTTGCCTTACTCACATGGCAACATAACTGCTCATTATTAATTACACTCATAGCAACAATGAGATAGATAGATAGATAGATAGATAGATAGATAGATAGATAGATAGATAGATAGATAGATAGATAGATAGATAGATAGATAGATAGATAGATAGATAGATAGATAAGACATGAATAATATTTCCAGCATTTTCTAAGAATCATAACAGGATCCTCAAAATTTAAAAATACAAATCGAAAAAAAAGAAGGGAAATATACGTTACTCCTGTTTAATTTGCACCTGATTTTCATGGGAAGCACATTAATGTTGTGACTGTCAATTTTAGGTGTCAGATCAGATTAGCAATTCCATCTGTCAAGGCATCAGAGACATGAAATCCACAGACCTCAGGTGTCAGCTGTGTAAACAAGAGGAGCACAAGAAGTGCTAATCAGCTAAAAAGGCATATGAAGAAAAGCAGGTTGCACAAACTCGCACTAAATATGCTAACAGATGATCATAATGCAGCGTCAGGCATCTTATTTGCTTTGAAATTATTAAAATAAAGGAAAGGCAGACATCCCGGTGGCAACAGATATATAATAATAAGTTAAAAACAATGGGACATGTTTGATAAAATAAAGAAATATATCTTATTTGAGATTTTATTGGATGCTGTATCATAGTTTTGCCTATCCAAAGAGACAATTAAATCCCATCCATCCATCCATCCTATCCCTGCTGGCACTGAGTCAGAGGCAGTGACACTGAGTGTGGTAAACTCAGTATTTATTCACAAGTCTATCACAGGCAAACATTATAAGCAAGACAGCATTCACAGCCACACCTACAGAATCAACAATCAATGTAACATGCTTGTCTTTGGATTGTGCGATGGAGGCGCAAGCAAAGAAAGACACACCTTTATACACTAAAAAGGAAAATGATCTCACTGATCAGTAATACAAGAACAGCATCTGAGAAGAAGGAATCATTTGGAGGAAGTCAAAATGGTTCATTGATATCTACATTGCAGAGTGGAGTCTAATGATGGTAGGAAATAGGACAGGACTGCCGGAGTCAAAATGCTGGTGATGTCAGAGATGAAGCAGGTGAAGGAAGATCTCTAGGTGGGTTGCACTAATGAGAGTCTTACAGAATGACAGAAGAGCACTGAGATTTAAAGCACACAGAAGAGAGGTGGATTGACTTGCAGAAGGTGGGCAAGAAATTGATTGGATCAGACAACAAGTCTGACAGTGTGGGGAAGCGGAAGTGATGTAAAGAATAGATTAGCAGCCTGAACACCCAGGAATCCAGGCAGATGAATGAATACAGATTCTTTTTATTGAACATACGCATAAGCTCCATTTAGTGCACCTAAAAATGCATTTATATGACCTGACATAACTGGCTATAAAAACAGTTAGATAGGCAGTCATATTGATTAGTATTTATGATAACTGCAGCATTACATTAAAGAGTGGGATATTAGTAAATTGAGCAATCTTTTGGTATAGTTGCAAAGGCTGACATTGCTATCTGAATCTATCCAAGATGGGGAAATGCAGTTGGATATCATTTAAACTAATGCAAAGTCACCTATAAAACTTTTGACTCAATGTCTTATGACAAGATCTTCAACCAATCCACCATTTTCTTTCAAAACTACACAATAAAACCAGAGCTTATTGTGGCACACTCACAGCTTGCCATGAGTATAAGAATGGAGTTTACAATAGTTTAATATATTGGAGATAAATTGCAATGGCTTGGCAACAGTGGGGAGAAAGAACTTCCTTTAAAGAAGAAACTTCAGGTAGAAGCCGACTCAAGGAGTAGCAGACATCTAGTGCAACTGGTTGAAGGGTGAGGGGAACGTCAGGTGACTAGGCTATGCCTATAGTTAACTAAGGAAGAGAGCAGACAAAAGTTGATGTGGTATGAAAACAAATAGGACATGAAAAGAGGGACGTGGAGAACTGCTCCGTGTATCATAGGAGGTCTGCCAGAAGCTTGAGCCTGTAACATCACAAGAATTTAATCAGGTTCCAACCCTAATTATAAGCTTTATCAAAAAGGGACGTTTTAAGTCTAATCTTAAAAGTAGAGAGGCTGTCTGTCTCCCAAATGGGGATAATGAGGTAATATGAACTCTTTAAGATATGACGGGGCCTAATCATTCAGCACTTTGTATATGAAGATGATTTTAAATTCCATTCTGGATTAAAATTGAAGCCACTGAAGCTAATACTGGAGAAGAGATATCTATTTTTTGAGTGCCTTGTCAGAACTCTTGCTGCAAGGAGTTTTTAGGACAACTTGACAGTATGAAATTACTCTGTGTGTCCACCCTGGAAGTAAATCCATGCACTAGTTTTTTTTAGTGTCAGTCAAATACAAACAATATTTTGTCAGCCCTGCACAGACTTGGGGAAAGCAGTAGTAGTAGTTTGTTTAGTGTGTAAGCTTAAGGACATAACCTGGTCCAAAATGGCAGTACTGGAGTAGCAGTAGAGTCCAAGGTGACACCATCCAAAGGTTGAGGTATGAGGTTAGACATGATTCATGGGGCCATATGTATTTTGTCTGCATTGCAAATATATGAAATATAAAGGCTGTAGAACAAGCTAACCACTAATTGCAGTGTTAGCAGTTTGATACCCTGCCCCTTTCATGTGCTCAAGTACCACTGAGCAAGACCATGATCCTGCAGTTTCTCCCAGTGGTGAGCAGCACTCATGGCAGCTCTGTTACTATTGGTGTAAGCATGTGAATGAGTGGAAAAGAAGCATAATGTCAAGGGCTTTGTAGAACACAGCTAACATTTAACAGTGCCTTTTAACTGCAGAACATTTACTAGTCACTCTGGTCTGCATTAAAGCAGAGAGATTTAATGTGTTCAATTACCTTCACTTGTTCAACATCAACAAATAATGTTTTGAATATCTACCAGGGAGCAAAATGAAAATGCTCCAAAGCTTTCAACAAGGAATACTTTTGATGAGGTAAAGCTTTTTCTTATGACCTCAAGAGACTTTCCTGTAGCTCTCTTCTAATTTCCTCCAAGTTGTCACGTGTGAAAACGTGACCAGATAGATTGTGTCAATTACAAGGATGCTTATTTCAAATGGACAGGAGGGCCTAAGCTGCTGTTGCTCTAAAGTAACAGTCAATTGATGTCATAGATTACTTAAAACCCCCTTAAACTGCAATTTGTGCAGCCTAATAAAGGCACGGACCATAAATTAGTGATGCAGCGGTTCCCACTGAAACCGCTTAATCTTCCTCAATAGACTGTAGTTATAAAACCAGCAAACAAAATTGGAACACAAACCCTACAATGCTCGAGAAAGAAACAGGGGCAACTTTATGATGATCATCACTTACAGCTGCTTCGTGTAAACCTTTAATTATTGAAGAACAAATATCAAACCTTGTTTTTACAATGTCTTATCCTAATGCTAGGATACCGAGTCTGAGGATCTCAGAAAAGTAATGTGATTATTATTATTTTATTTATTATTATTATTATTATTTATTTATTTATTTTTTTAAATGGTGAACAGGGTATCATAGGATTAAAGAAAAACCCTCATAAAACACTATTTAAGGCTGAAAGCATTTTAGCAGTGCGTCTCTAAAAAAATAAATATTAAAATAAATAAAAAAATAAAGCACAAGGCTTTCCTCAATGAATGAACACCATGCCAAAAAAAGAACATCATGAAGCAGCAAAGTTAAGTTTGGACACAAGAATCAAACCTTTTTTTTTTTTCCCCTGAAATCAGTTTCTTTCATAATAGACATTTGCAATGCAGGGAAAAAAAAGTAACTTCTCCTAACCCACTGTTGAGTGCTTTGGTAGAGGCTTTAAAACATTTTCTGACAAGTTTATAGCACACCATGTTGACAAAAAACAGAAAAAAAAAGCCACTGTACAAGTTTATTTACATTGCCGCTCTGTACATTTCAGAAATACCAGGCAGGGATTTACATTAAAGGCACCGTTTCATCCAACAATATTCATTTTGTCACAAAAATGTGGAATGGAAATAACTGTTTGCATTGTTTAACAAAGCTTAACCATGTTCTAGAAACAAATACCGTGCAAAGAAAGTGAACAGCCCGGCTGTTCACTTCAAGAAACAAATGCTGTATAACACGCATGTTTTGGAAAACACATGCACCGAACACATACTTTGGCCAAAGAAAATAAATTTTATCTATCATGGAACACTGATGTTGATGTCCTTACAGAGATGTGAAGTTTTAACTCTTTAGACACTCACATGAACCCCCCCCCCCAAAAAAAAAAAAAAAAAATTACAAATATATTGCACAACATGCTTGGGTGGCGTTTCAAAAAAAAAAAGAAAAAAAAAAAAAGAAAAGAAAAACCCCACCGTGACTTTAGTGACACCCAAAGTGGGTCAACGGCAACGATGTCAGTATTGCCTTGCTTCTACAGTGAGTAGCCTCTGAAGTCAACGCATTACTTGGATTTGTTTAATTTTAATTCCAATGTAAACATTTTAAATCCCTATGCCGTTACTGGAAATTTGCTACAGGAGTACAGTACCAGTTTATTAAACTACATGTTTTTATTGCATATGCCTTTAATGTTGAGTACTTTAACAAAAAAAAAAAAAAAAAAAAAAAAACAATTTTATCCCTTTTCCCCCAATGTTTTCCAAAAGATCGAAGTTACATTCACTTTAAAAAAAAAAAAAAGAAAAAAAAAAAAAGTCTATTTGGAAACACAGGAAGACTTGGTTGATAATCCTTGGATCCTCAGGCAACAAACTTGTTCTTGGTTGTTGAGCCACTCTTTGTGGCCGTGTCTGCATGTGACTGGTAACCAATGATCACTTTTGGTGGGACGCCTAGCCTTTCTTTATACACACGCCTAAAAAAAAGCAAAGACATTTTACATAGTAGCTATGAGACAAACTCAGTCATTTAAAAAAAAAAAAAAAAAAAAAAAAAAAAAAACCCACACATTTGTTATATCTTCCTGTAACAGGCTTCTTACTCCAAGACTAATACTATATGATACTACAGATCATTCTGAATCATACTTCTAGACAGAAGAGAGAAAAGACAAAAGAACAAAAACTTGCACAACAGCATCTAATGTGCTCAGATTTTTTTCCCTCATCTTTAATTGTGGCATTTTCAACTTACCCTATGTGTGTGATGGCCTCTTTATTTTCATAGTCTGTAGTCCATATAGCCATCTTATCACCTTTGGCTCTAACATTAATGACAGCTCCACAAACATCGTCACTGTAGTCGTCAAAAGCTTCTCCAACAAGACACAGGAGCTGCAGGAAAATATGAATTTTTAAAAGATTTGTTATTGTGGACACATGTTTTTGTTTTACATGCAGTTAGTACCTGAAAAGTTGTGTACTTAGCATTCACTGGCTTGTCACAGTTGTGGTTTGCTATTATAAAAAAAGACTGCTACATGGAACTCATCCTTTTATCTACACCCATTTACACTGTACATTCCTATTGCCATGTGTCAAAACATACACAGTGTACAAGGCCAATAGATGAAAAGAATGATGACTCTGTTAGAGCAAACAAAAATACAAGAGGGCGCAACATACCGTCTCCAACCAGAACCGATCCAGGTCTACTTTACGTTGCTGCTTGGACAGAGTTATCAGCCAGCGGCCGCCTCGCCGGTTCCTTTCATCTTCCCACATGGGCTCAATCCCATCCTGTATTCAAACACAAGCCCACACCACATACATCACTGTTGCAAACAAGTCATCAAGAAATTAATACATTAACAGACAACTAATGTATTAACTAAAGTCACATGAAGCTGAATTACTGAGACATGTGTATGCTCACAACTACCCTCATCTATGACAGCGGGGAGAGGAAAAAAGACAAAAAAAAATAAATAAATACTCTATTGTGGGATTTTAAATTTTGGAAGGTTTTTCTGTTGAAAGACTGGATGAAGCATTTCAATAAACTGAAAAGCTGAAATAAACCAGTCAATGCACACGGACTACGCCATTTGTCAGCCTAATGCAGAAGATGCTCCTTTCCATTCTGATTATTCGATAGGTGGGGTCCACTTTCAGTGTTTACTAAAACAACTTTTGTGAACCAGAGAATAGGAAATACCAGAAAAATGTCATTTTACATGGGGATACTGCAAGTCCTGAAAGGGACAAAAGCACTTCTTACCTTAAATAAAGAGTAGTCACAGCCAGACATCAAGTTACTTGACAGCTGAATGTGATTGTATAATCTAAGAAAGAAAGCATTTTTTTAAAGAAAATTAATTTCATGCATCACCAGCAACCCACAGCTCGTCTTGGCACAACACACAAAAAAAAATAAATTCCTATTTCATAGACTCAGCATATGACTGAAGGCTGCGCAGGACAAACATAAACATCAAACACTGTTAGTTAAGTTGTAGAGAGTCTATTTTGTTTTTTCAACTGTGAGGCTCATATTTTGTGACAAGCTGGATTTGGCAGTGTTAGGAAGGTTTAGTCTGTTGTGATGTCTGGAACAGAAGACAACACAGGAAATACTTCTCTCTCTCTCTTAAGGAGAGAGATGCCATCACAATAAGGCGTCAACTCTGCGACAAATAAAATTTACAGTGGTTCATAACTTCTAAGGGTCACCATTGGCCCAGAGACTACACTATAGGATCTATAGTTTAAGGATGGGCATGCTTTTTTCCAAGCTTAGTATAATGAGCATAGCATATGAATACATGCAACCTCTCCTCAACGAATAGGCCAATTTGAATTTCATTGAAACACACCAACACAAACAGGAATTATCATCAACATTTTTGCTCAAAAAAAAACAAAAACCAGAAACCCATCCATACTGTAATTCTAGCTTTGCATTTAAGTCTATGATACTGAGTGGCATGAACTCAACAAGTAACAAAAACGTACGCCCAGAAGTCCTCCACAGTGTCAAATTTGGAGATGAGACGAAGGTTGGCTTGCCACGTTTTGCTTTTGTCATTCTTGAAAAACCAAAGAGCCCACCTGGGAAAAACAAACAAACAAACGTCTTACTACAGAGTATGACCACATACTGTCTACATTTGTCAGGTTGGTAGTGAAGAAAAATTTGCAAACTTTTACCACCTCACACATACTATATAACAGCAAAATTCATTTAAGGAGACTCACACTACTGGAATATAACAGTTTAACTGTCTTCAGTATTTTTGCAACTGTTATACATAAGGTAGAATGATACATGAATGTTATAAGCTGTATCGATTTATACTTCTACAAGAAAAGACAGACGTGGATAAATGCTTACCTGTTTTGTAGTGGGTGTTTGATGTACGTTTCAGGATTCACAACCTTCTGAACAGCTGTTTCACATTTCTCAGTTTCACCATTTGCAGGAACGGAATTTGACACCTAGAAGAAAAAGAAGTGCAAGTTGTTTTGGTATTTTAATGATTATAACCAAGTGTGTGCACACGGTGTCTGAGAGGTTTAGTAATTTAACGTCTTACGATATTTTATCGTTTCAACCCATGCCACATTATGCTATCGTGTCTACATGTTCAGGGCCTCTTTAGCCCTGTTGAGTGCTCCACCTCCCCGTGGAACCATGCTGACGTAAAATGGCTTGAATCTACAGACTTGTAGCAAACTTGAGAAAAGAAATAGGTTTTCTCAAAGGGTAGCATTTATTATCGTTTGCCACTTTAAATTGCATTATAGAGAAGATGTCTAGCTCATTCTTAAACACATTTCCCCACACTGACCAACATTTGGTTTCCAGCTAACGTTAGCTGGAACCCACGAGAGTCGTTACCGGTGTCCTCTCATTCATACAAGTATCTGAGTTCAACTCAGGGCACCGACCGGGGCATATACCCAGTCAACGCAGTGTTAACCCGGCGTAAACGATGCTTTAAAAACAGTTACTGTAAATGGTCTTACAAGCAATATTGCTGATATTAAGATTTTAAAAACAACTGGCTATAATTTACTACGCTAAGTTGCTTGGCTAGCGAGTTCTGTTACCTGTCAGAAGTAAAGTTTACAAGATTTCTCAGACTCTCGATTATTTAGACTAAACTGTCGCCTAGTTGTCTTTTACCGCTGGTTAATTAAATACTCCATAAACGTGCTGTTTGAAAGATAAAGAACCACATATAACCTATTCTAGCAAAGGGACTCACCACCAGTGCGGTCGCCATCTTCTGGAAATCACTTTGAGTTTTTCGCCGTGTGTTAAAATAGCTTGGATTGGGTCGTATGGTAAGCACAACACGCATGCGCAAGCAAATACGTACAAAATTAAATATTGGTTCAACGTGTGAGGGGGAAAAACGTCATCCTCCTTCAGGTTTGATAGCGTGGACAGTGGTTAGTGGAAATAAACTCTGAAGTGATACGAACGCACTGAATAAACTGTATTCATAATAATTATGTACATTACGCGAAAACAGAATCATCTTATGGTTAAGACTGAATATTTCACTGTAGCAGTGGGAACTTGTCGATGTTTTTCTAAATAACAGTTTGATATGGACAATTATTCCTAAAATGTGTTGTTGCATTTAGGAAAATCAGTGTGTGTATGTGTGTATATATATGTTCTTGTGTTTCGACTATGCATGCCTCTGACCCAAACAGCCTGTCAGTTTATACAGACCCTGATGCACAAGACATTAGAATATCGCAAAGGCAATTTTTTAAATTCATTTTGTACCTGTATAGGAAAAAGTATGACGTCCATTGTCCATTATATGATACACAAGAACTGGAAATATGAGTGAGTGACCTGTGAGACCATATTGCAGTATGTAAGCAACATTCTTAATTATTAATTTATTTCACTGTGGTATTATCTAACAGGTGCTTCCAAAATATAACAAATATTGGTGCCTTTATGTAAATTAATGATTAAATATTGCCATCTTGATATTAACCAACTAAATGTCACTGAAAGACACTGCTCAAGAGCAGCCAACAACCAACAGAAAAGCAGAAACCTTTGGTTTTACAGAGGTTTTAATTGAAATGGATCAGTCAAACATATCTTACTGTTAGTAAAAACATCTAACAGTCAAAAGTACACTATCAAAACAAGTGCTGAGAAACAAGTGCTTTAACTATGGCAGGAGACTCTTTAAAAGCTGGATGTGAAGGATGTTTCTTTCAGGCACTTCAGAAAGTCAACACTGTGCGGATACTGCAATGAGAAGGGGGAAAAAAAGAAAGTTAGGCTAAGGATGCAAGGCACTGCAGTTCAACAACAAAATACATTCACTACAGAGCCACTTCTATAAATTGAATTTCTAATGTGCACTGTTTTTCCACACCTCTTTCCAGCATGCATGAGGTCAAATCCCTCATTGATCTTCTCAAAGGGCAGTGTGTGGGTTACAAACTCATCCACCTTCAGCTTCTTACTCATGTAATCTTCCACCAGTTTAGGAACACTCTCCACACTCTTCCACCCTGAGGGTGAACAACAAAACCAGTTTTACAACTGCCAATATCAGTAAGGCATGACTGAACCATTTTACTGAAAGTGTTGAGGCAAAGCACCAATTACATAGATAAAATAGATAAATAATAGGTCTTAATACAACTAAAAGAAGCTACAAAACTTAACATGCTGAATCTATGGGTTTAAAAACAGCATATGCATTCCAGTTTTCACATTAGCCAACAACAATAAGGCTCATAAAATACCATTATAGATTGTGTTTTCATTACAAAACAATGTGTCCTATCTGACTCCACTTAATAAAAGGTTATGCTTATAAAAAATACACAAAATAAAGACGAAAGCTGCAGCCAGACAATATTAAGCACTTTAAAATAAATTCTTTAACTCAGGCCGTTACCTCCAAAGGCTGTGCCTCTCCACACGCGACCTGTCACCAGCTGGAATGGTCTGGTGGAGATCTCCTGTCCAGCTCCAGCTACACCAATGATGACACTTTCACCCCAACCTTTGTGGCATGCCTCCAGAGCAGCTCTCTGACACACACAAAAAAACCCAAACAACAATAATGTTGTTGTTTTTTTAAACTTACCTTGTACACTACTTACAAAGTTACACCACAGTGCTATAAAAATTGAATTCTAATGTGCACTGTTTTTTCACACATCTTTCTAGCATGCATGAGGGTCATGCATGCTGGTGGGCCTGAGTCTCACCATAATTTGCACATTTCCAATGCACTCAAATGAGTAGTCCACACCCCCATCAGTCATCTCCACCAGAACCTCCTGGATTGGCTTGCTGTGGTCCTTTGGGTTTACAAATTCAGTGGCTCCAAACTCCTTGGCTTTTTCAAACTTATCAGGGTTGATGTCCACACCGATGATCCCGGTTGCTCCGGCAGCCTTGCAGCCCATTATAACGGCCAAGCCCACAGCTCCAAGGCCAAACACAGCACATGTGGAACCAGGGTCAACCTGAGTGAGCATGAGGTAGAATACAAATGTGAAAGTTTAAGTGTTGTGCCTACATGATAAATAACCATATAAACAATAATCCAAGTATGAACTCTAAAATAGATTTGGCCTACCTATTGCTGTTCTTATGTTTTTTAAGTGTGTGTGTGTGTGTGTGTGTGTGTATAAAAAACACACAATAATTGAAACATGGATCTTAACAGTTGCCTCCTTTATTATTCTTTCTGTAAATACCTGAATACATCATTTAAAATTGAAGGACCTGCTAGCACATCAAAAACTATTTGTGTGAAACTGCAAACTAAGAAAAAAGAATCTATCAACTATTTTCTTATTACTCTATAGGTGAGACTGCGACAAACATGTAAAAAGATTGTGAATATTCCAATGAAATCTAATGTTTTGCACGATGTCTTTGCTGATGAGCAGCGTCATGTCATTCCCACCTTGGCAGTATTAAGAGCAGCACCATATCCTGTAGAAATGCCACATCCGAGAAGGCACACTTTATCCAGCGGAGCCTTCTCATTCACCTTGGCCAGAGAGATGTCAGCCACTACAGTGTACTCAGAAAAGGTGCTGGTCCCCATGAAGTGATACACTTGCTTTCCCTTGCAAGTAAAGCGTGATGTCTTATCAGGAAGCAGACCCTGACCCTGGGTTACTCTGCAGGGTGAAGGGGGAAGGAAATGTGCAGATTAGCATGATGAAATGTGCAAAGAAAACATAATCTGTTCTGACTGAGCTTTTGTTGCCCTGTGGTGGGGCATCTTTCTTTAATGAAATTGTTATCACAAAAGTAGACTTCAGCACCTCAAGGTTACGGAAATAGGCCTTCATACATTACCTAATTTTCTGGCAAAGGTTAGTCTTGGGGTTTTTGCAGAATTTGCATTCACCACACTGAGGCACATACAACGGGATGACAGTATCACCTTAGAAAAAGAACAAGACAAAAACAACCCACATGCAACAAATATTTATTCCTAAGTATACCAAGAAGTAAAATATTAAAGTTTTAATGTTTTGTTTGGCAGTTGTTTACCTGGCTTGAACTTGGTAACACCTTCGCCAACACTTTCAACTGTTCCAGCACCCTCGTGTCCCAAGATGACAGGGAAAAGCCCCTCAGGGTCACTGCCACTCAGCGTGTAGGCATCTGTATGACACACGCCTGTAGCAAAGATCTGAAAGACACAGTGTCACTTAAAGTTCACGTCAGGCACGGCTGCTGGATGGAAGAGTATAATATTAGTACTACATTTAAAACATTATGTTGAATTGAACTTAAACCTTATTTATGAAAAAAAAAAAACAAAAAAAAAACACTGACTAATTTAACATGTGGTTTCAAACCTTAAAAGCAAAAGCCTGGGGTTGATGGGATTGAAAGAATAAAGAGCAAAAACAAAGTGTTTATTTTTCTGCTTATCAAATAACACTTTCATAGGACTCTTCCTTGTTTATGCACAGCTCTTAAGCTCTCTTAAGGATGCGGTCTGGACTTTCAATGATTGCAACAGCTTCATTCTTTTCTTTCCACCCATTCTGAAAAGCCATGTCCAAACTTCTAGCACTGTATAAATACTTCAGACAAGCAAACTGCCAAAAAAATCTGCTTTAATAATGGAAGCTACACTTGCTGATGATCCTTTAATTAAGTGCATTTGATTAGCAGCACCCGGCTGCTACTTACCCTCTTAATTCCTATGGGAATAGTAAAGGTAGTTTTTCAAATGATTGCCTAGAGTCCTATGAAAGCTATTTATCACATGACTATAGCAACATATCTTAAAAGAATACACAAATACTGAATGAATCTAAAATGAACATAGTTTTGTTTTGTGTTTTTATTCAGTTGCAGTCAAGTCAGGCTTTAGATTTATGAACGAGTCTGATGATCTGAGTTACCTTAATGCGAACTTCATGGGCCTTAGGTGGGGCTACCTCCACCTCTTCAATAGAAAGAGGTTTCCCTGGCTCCCAGGCAACAGCTGCCTTGCACTTGATTACCTGAAGGCAAAGGACAGTATTTTTCCATGTCTACATGTGCATGTTTTTCCAAGTCAAGTGAGTAGCTGCAGCTGTGGGTTGGCTCCAGCTTTACAGTCCCTGTGGCAGATCGAGCTAGTTGCACCCAGCGTAGTTAGCCTTTGCACTCTGTCAAAGATTATGCATCTCTAAGATTCTTCCTGATGTTTGCTTTAATAGTATTCAGCCTACATAACCCCCAATAGCGCCGTCAGTCTTGATGCTTTTTAAACCATGCCATCACTATTATCACTATGGCTTTTAAGTGCTGCAGCTACTTGCAAAAAACCATTTGCCGCTGACCCACCAAAGTTCCCTGTTAAGTAATCGAACAGTGATTCTTTGTACTTCATTCAGAGCAAATTAATGCGTGCATGCTAGCTTACAGAACTTGCCAGGTTTACAATAAACTTGAACTTTAAGGCAACTTTACGACTAATGCACAAACGGAAACTTTGTTTGTTTTGTTTGTTTTTTCATATATTTCTTACACAGTCTTTGTGAACAGTACTCACTTCACCAGCTGTCTCCATGCTCGTTGTTTCTAGAGAAGAAGACGGGCCACTGAGCAGCCGTAAAGGAGTTAACCTTCGGACCAATCAGATACGAGAACGACTAGCGTACGCATGACGCATTTGGGAGCAATGAAGAAAATAGGCCAAAAAAGGGCGCTTAAGAATTTCAAATAGTTGCATGCTGCTGGTACTACTTATGTTACTACTGATAATAATTTTAAAAAAAATATTTAAAAAAATACTTGTGAATAAAACGAATTAATAAATGAAAACATGTAGGCTGCAATCTTTTATTTTTTAAACACTTTTCAGAAATAACTTCAGTCATTGTTGAATGTCATCATTGACAGTGGGGACTTTTGCTTTTTGGATGCTGGAGAATATGTTATGTTTATCTTTAAAAGTTTACTGATATATTTGTACAGTTGGAATAAGTACTAACTCTGAACTTGAACATCTTAGTACTTCGTGTTAAACTAGACAATTGTTAACGGTGCCAGTCAACATCAATAATAAATGATGTTCTTGACCAAACATGCTTCAGGTGTCTTTAAAGAGTGAGCAGGATTACAATGCAATTTGTGTTTTGAATTCTGTTTTTATATTTCATTTTCACTCACTTATGGCAGTTAAGCAGCAATTTCCTCACATACCGTACACACTTTGGTGTTTTCAGTCTGTATTCTGTGTTTAACCTCGTCATATTTTCCTAATATCAGAGTTTCCTTTTTAAAATCAGTCACTCTACTTCCAGTAGTCTTGTCCTTGTTTCTGATTGGTGAGATACTGCCAGCAGCACCTCCTTCATGTAAATAATGTTGATGATGTTAGGATAAAAAAAAAAAGCTAGATAAGGAAATTATCTTTGATATGTTGAAGCTTGTTTCAAAGTACAGCACACTCTTCCAAATCTGCTTTTAAGCCTCAATATAAATCTAAAAGTCAGAGTCACAAACCATTTGTTTCAGCACTATATGAATAATTACTTCATTGGTGTTGTTTTCAATTTAGCACCTTTATTATTCATTTTGCACCTTTTTAAAAAAAATAAAAAATAAAATAATTTATTAGAATTGCTTTTAGTCCTTATTTAGGCTCGGTTGTTTAGGTTTGATTCATCCAGAACCCAGGGTTGATTGAATGCTGTCCAGCTGTTACTCTGTTACACTGAGAAACTCACAGGGTTTAGTCTGAGACATAGATCAACACACTGTGCCCAGATACAGGAAACAAGATTCACACTGAACAAGCTGAGTTGGCTTTTGTAACATGCCAGACTCATATAAGAAAGATATAAAAATGTGAGTTTCAGTTATTGATTTTTTTACCTGCAAAAATCAGAAGGAAAGAAGAATCCTACTACAGTGTGGGGAAAAAAACAACTAAGAAAACTTCTTTCACCAGTTAAAAAAACTGCCAGTTAAACTAGCAGTGAGGACAAAGGGCCTCCTGAACCACTCAGATCTGCAGCAGTATGCCACTGCTGCTCCTCTGCTCAGTCAGGAGGCTGTGGAGCGGGTGTCTGCTGTTGTCCATTATAGCTTTCATTTTGTTCAATGTATCCCTCACAACCACAGTCTTAAGTGTCCAGCCTCCTGCCAAGCACAGTTGGCTTGCCCACCAGCTGGCTCTGCGCCTTCGTGTAGAGCATCAGTGTTCAGTGACCAGTAGAACTTCTCATCCAGTGGGACACCCAGATATTTATAAAAGTGCACTACCTCAATGTGCTGCGCAAGTATGGACAAGCCAGATGGTCCAGCCTCAATCTCGTGAAACCGTCACCTGCATCGTTTTAAGTATATTTTTGCTTTTTAAAAGCATGCCAAACAGAAACCACAGACTAAGCCCATAACACATCAATGAATAAGACACGTTTGTTTTTGTCACTCAGTGCATTCAAAACAAGTCAAAAGAAGAACATGATATCGATCACTTCCTCTTTTGAGTTTCCCACTTCAGTCTTATAAAAAGAACTGACAAAACTGTCCCCAAGTCACAAGTCATCCAGTCCTACTCATGCAGGACAAGAGATACGTCTTCTTGCCATTACAAGGAACCCAGTATGAGCAGAAGGATTCTCTCAGCCTTAATTTAAAGGGGTTTTGAAACATAACCTCCACTGGTTTGTAACTTGAGTTAAATAGAGCATATTTTTAGGTGACTTATAAGCAAGGAGATGCCCAAAGTAAGTAAAAACATAGTTGTGCCTGGTTTTTTTTGTTTCTTTTCTTTTAATTTCTATGTGGATAAAACTGCTGAATGATAAAGAAACAGCCACACAATTACAAAGCACATTTTTTAATTGAGGCATTTGATTGCAATGGTAACTCTTTATATTACAAACTACCAATGTTTTTAGCTGAAAACACGTCTGACATCCTGCACATGAAGACATTTGGACATGGAGGTTTGTGAATACGTTCGAACGCCTGTCATTCTTCTCACAAATATACAATAATCCCCACAAATGACTCAAAAAGGTTCCAGCTACAAGAATACATTTTAAATACAAATCTTGAAGATCCAGCAATCTTCTAAAACTGGTAAAAAAAAAATTAAAATAGAACAGGAAAATCAACTCTACAAATAGAGACAATCTTCATATGAGTCCAACAGGCCAGGATCTGACACAGATCATAACCTTTTAGCTGCGAGAGTGACCATAAGGATGTGATGGTCACAATGAACCATCAGAGTCAGATCATCTCCCACCTATAAGAAAACAAAAGATCAACAAAGTTCAGACATAATAAACCATGTGTCACATCAGGGAAAATAACCAAAACATTGTAAGACGATAGAAAACCTGCCAACCTCTGAATCCACGTCCACCACCGCCACCTCCTCTTCCTCTGAAGCCTCCTCCACCACGGCCTCCTCCTCCACCACGGCCTCCTCCTCCACCACGGCCACCTCCACCTCTGCCTCCTCGAAAACCACCTGAGACAAAAAGAAAGTAAAATTAATCAAACTACTCTTGCATGCATTAGGCTTTTTCCATTTTCAATCTACAAAAGTAAATACTGAGCAAAAACTGAGCAGAATTCCTAAAGAAAAACAAAAATGTCTGTTTTGTTATATATTCTAAACACGTAGCCAGAAGATTAAATTAAAATGAGAATGCCATCTTACCTCCACGACCACCACCCCTTCCTCCACCTCTGCCTCCTCTTGGAGGCCCCTTTTCTCCTGGTGGCCTCGGGAGGAATCTCTGCAGTGGTAGTAGCTTCATCGGATCTATATAAAACTAAAAGACAACATTTTGGTTAGAAATCTAAGATATTAAATTAGTCACTAGAAAAGTTTAGTGAGACATTTTTGGTACCTTTTGTAGTTTCTTGAATGAAGATGCCTTCATATTTTCAGAAAGTTTTACTGAGAAATACTGCAAAGGTGGGTTAAGGAAGCAACAAGAACACTGACAATGTCAAACAGATCCCCTACTCAATCAAAGGTTTAGAGAAAAACAAAGACAATAGAAAGGATACAAAGTCTCTGAGTTGGCCAAATATCTCATCGACTTTTCCAATCTGCTCCTTGTTTTCCAAGTACACTGGGGCATTGAAATAGGGAACCTTGTTTTCCTCTGTTGTGCACTTGCAGACAATGTCATCTTCACATGGATGCATGAACTCTCCCACTGCTGTGAAGACAATGAAACACAGTTAAAGTTTAAGACGTGCAATACCATGACTGACACCCAATTTAAATTTCTGTCTGGTTATAATACGTCAGCATATGCTTGACTGCTCTGCAGTTCACTTTATGGGCATCCAGCACAAGGTTTCTGTAAGTCTGAAATTCTTTGGAGGCCGAGGGAATAAATGGGGGTTAAAGGAAGTGACCCAGAATATATGCTAAAACAGAGACTTTGAGGCACTAGAATATAAACATATAAAAACAAAGTTCAAATAAGTTGGAAAAAAATTGTTTTTGAACAGCCCAATGAGTAGAAACACAGATACATCTTTAACAATATTACAATGTGGACTTAAAAATATATTCCATGCACCCTAACTCCTGGTACAGCATGTCATATTCACATTTTGTGGGATGATCATTAAATATATAAAAGATTGTCTGTAATGCAGTTTGCATTTAAACACTTACATATTGCTCATATTATTATTACTATTGTTACTACTACTATCACCACTACTATTACTAATATTATATAACATCTTTTTGGTTTTCTGGTGTTTTTGGGACAACTTGGAAACATGTAGTTAAAGTTAATTAATATGAACTGGATCTTGAATGCCTCATGTAGGTGACACACGGTGTATTAATTTCATACTCTCGTCACATAGAATATCTACTGAAGTTCACCATTCACACACACCCAAAGGTCCACCGTTGTTTTAGAGTTGCCTGCTAACACTGACTGGAAACGTATGCTTCAGTGGGCAATGTACATAGCCGCAGACACTGAGAAACCCTATAATGCAACCTACCCTCATAAACTGACATGCACCTCCCCAGAAACTTAATTACATGTCACATCAACACTGCCCACTACAACCGTGAATGGCCTGTTGAATACCTTTGATTTCTCCTATGCATTTCTGGCTACTTTTTTGATGCAGTGCTAGAATTTGTCAATGACAGAATAACAATGTAAGGATCTGTTAAAGGAATAGAAACCATAATACGGACTCACAATCGGCAGCAAATTCCTGGAGGGAGATTGCCAAAACTATTGGAATGGACACTAGGGTAATGTACAAAGATGTGGAAAAACTAGAGGAACAATTATAAAAATGACAAAGCATAGAGTGGCAACCCAGAAGGGGGAAAAAAAACTTTCTGGTATTTTTGTTTGTTTCTATCGTGACTGGCACCGCATGTAAACTGCCAGGACTCTACCACAAAGTAATTAACACAGTAAATGCTGGCTTGATAATGTCATCTTACATATGTTACATGGGCTTTACATAGATTCAAGCAAGATGGTGTGCGTGGACATCTGCATGCCTGCCTGTTCTTTTTGTTTGTTTTTGTGACTGCACAGACTAGTTCCTGGTGACTTTTCAGCAAACATAGAAAAGAAGAGACAGAAGACAGGCAACAGGACAAGTCTTGTTTTCCACATCCTTGGATAGTCTCCATCTTTGATGATGACAAAATTCTCACAGCCTACTCATCCACACCATTTCTCCATAACTGTGTAATGGTAATATTACAGAGTCAGTGTTTTGGCAACATCAAGACTGTTTACTTGTATCTCAATGGCTGAGAACTCACGCGAAGCTGTGGTAAAAGTTTAGCTTCACATGTGTATAAAGAAGCACTCGGTTTGGCGTTTTGTTAGAACTGGGCTTACCAACAACATATTCAGGAGGTCCATAGTCTTGCTGTCTGTTGAAACCCCCTCTTCCACCACCCCGTCCAAATCCTCCACCACCTCTGCCTCCACCGTATCCTCCTCCACCTCGTCCAAATCCTCCACCACCTCTGCCTCCACCGTATCCTCCTCCACCTCGTCCAAATCCGCCACCACCTCGTCCTCCTCCTCCTCCTCTGAACGACATTTTCCTCAAATGCTCTGTAATAAGAAATAACGAAAACACAAAGACGACACAGCTCACGTGATTTCATGCTTGAAGCTAAACACTTATGAATGAATTAGCCTGCCCATGATTCAGGCAAACTATGCCAACTTGGAAGCTCTTTCTTATGCTAGCTGAAGTCGTTAGCTCACGTTAGCATTACTCAGTCATTCAAAGTACGAAAATTCATCTGTTTTTTCTAACATAAACCAACACGATACGTAGTCGTTTAAAAACATACACACCGAAAAAGTGCGCAACACTGTTTTTGCACAAACAAAGAAAATTACTCACAAATTTGACCGAGTGGCTAGACTTCAGACCGCCCTGCCGAAATTCCATGCGACTACAACACGTGTGACCGTAACGTGCCGTAAAGGCACCGGGCAGTCTCGGAAAGTGTCGTAAATGCGCTGACAGAGCTAAACCATTGAAGAAAAACTAGAATTAGAAGAGGGTGCAACCTGTCTGCTGTTTGACTCGGTCAGTTCAACCTTACCCACTCAAATGTTGATATAATGTAACTCGCAGCTGTTTTGGTGATAAGTGAAGATTTAATTATTCCTTTATTTAAATTATTTTGTTTAAATACAGGCTGTTTTATATGAAGACAGCATCTGTCAACAATGGCAACAGTTGGAAAGGTAAGAAAAAAGTTGTTTTTAAGCTTTTTTTTTTCTTTTTTACTGTTTGTCTTATAAACAGCTACTGCTGCTTTTTGGGGGTTCTGCTTTTCATTCGAAAGTTTTCTGTCATGGAGAGTGTTCGTTGTTTGTTTCCATCTGTAACAGCGCCCAAACACAGTCACTCATCCTTGCAAACTTGTTTGTTTTGTTTTGGGGTTTCTTCCCCTTTAGGTGATCACATGCAAGGCAGCTGTTGCGTGGGAGCCCGGGAAGCCTCTTTGTATTGAAGAAGTGGAGGTGGCACCACCTAAAGCTCATGAAGTCCGAATTAAGGTTGGGCACAGCTCAAATTTGTCAGCAATATGACAATACATATGATTTGCATATGATTAATCTAATTTCCTGTTAG
This sequence comes from Rhamphochromis sp. 'chilingali', assembly GCF_963969265.1. NCBI lineage: Eukaryota > Metazoa > Chordata > Actinopteri > Cichliformes > Cichlidae > Rhamphochromis > Rhamphochromis sp. 'chilingali'. Next base: position 5,431,105 of record NC_137940.1, read on the forward strand.
TGTGACTGTTAACCACAGACACTTCCACTTCCTAAAACTGTCACATCATTTGGCTTGTACAGGTTGTTGCCACAGGTGTGTGCCACACAGACTGGGAATACCTGTTTGAGACTGGAAAAGGGATGAAATTCAGACCATTCCCTTTGGTACTTGGTCACGAGGCAGCTGGCATAGTGGAGAGCACTGGCCCAGAAGTCACCAGATTCTCCCCGGGTAAAGTGCGCCACAACCAGTCAGATGACATTTGTCTTTTTTCTCTTTTTTTTCTTCTCAGACTTACATAATTGTTTTGCTGTTTTCGCAGGGGACAAAGTTATTCCTCTTTTTCTGCCATACTGTGGGGAATGTGAACGCTGTCTAAGTCCAAAAACAAATCATTGCAAGAAAAACTGGTGATTTTATTTCCCCATTTTTGAGACAACCACGTTTACTCTATTACTTAAAATGTGTTCACGTAAATACTGTTCTTTGTGGTTTTTAGGACAAATATGCAAGCTGGAATTTTGGCTGATGGGACTAGCAGGATATCTTGCAAGGGACAGCAGGTTTACCAGTTCCTTGGAGTCAGTTCTTTCTCTCAATACACTGTGGTCCCCGACACCTCGGTTGCAAAGATAAGAAGCGATGCACCGCTAGACAAAGTCTGTCTGCTTGGATGTGGTGTCTCCACGGGTTATGGAGCTGCTATTAATGCAGGCAAGGTTAGAAAACTGAACTCTAAAGGTTCAAACTAATACTCTTAGAACAGATGTGACGAAGCAACAAATTTGAAAAGATATATTGATAAACATGACAATATATAAACAGCCAAGCATATTTTAACCAAAAAAAAGGAAAAATTTGTGATATTTGTATTTGGAAGTTTTCTGTCTTACAATATGCTGCAAGACTGTAGTCATTTAATATCAACACTAGATGGCAGAAATGGCATGAGTGCCTCTAAGTTTTCAGGATAAGGTGTACATGTCAACTACTTTAATTTGTTACTTTATACAAATTCAAATAATGCAAAGTAGTGCAATTGTTTACACATTTGTATAACATGTGAAATAAATGTTCCTGTTTTGGCTGCATGTGGAAAGAAATCTGCTTTAAAAATTGCCAAAGTCACTGAGGTGACCCTTTGTGAATAAGGGAGCAGCCAAAAGTAGGTCCACACACACATAAATAAAATGACAAAATGACAAAATCAGGACACTTTTGTACTCATTTACTAAAAAGAAACCAACTAAAAATGAGTGGAAATCCTTGCATGCGTTATTTATTTAGACATAACTTTAATCAAGATTCACAGACCTGATAATATCTCATGTATGCGTTTAAAGGAATGTACTCTAAATGTTATATTTACTGTAAAAACTATCTGTGAAAATGCTGAAATGATCTTTAAGAATTGTTAGTTGACTGGCTTCCAACTTTTGTGCGTTCAGGTTGAAAAAGATTCCTCGTGTGCCGTTTTTGGGCTTGGAGCTGTCGGGCTGGCTGCTGTCATGGGTTGCAAAGTTGCCATGGCGAGAAGGATCATCGGGGTTGACATCAACCCTGACAAGTTTGAGAAAGCCCGACAGTTTGGAGCGACAGACTGCATAAACCCAAGAGATTACAGCAAGCCTATCCAAGAGGTTGTGGTGGAGAAGACAGGTGGAGGTGTGGACTATGCGCTAGAGTGTGTTGGAAGTCCAGCTATCATGGTGGGTGCCTCATTTGAAATTTGGCGTGCAATTGTTCAATGCAAATTAAGTCTTGTGACTATAATTGGAATACACTGTACAATGTCTTCCTTGTTAACCTAGATTTGATCTCTTTTGCAAAAGTGACACAAGTGAAACAGTTCTATAATGATACAAATACAAAATGATAATTAGCTAAGCAACTGCTTCTGTCACCCTAGAATGCTGCATTTGAGTCCACAAGAGATGCCTGGGGTACTTGCGTCATTGCTGGATGGACAGAGACAGAAGTAATGAGCATTTCAGTTGAAAAGCTTCTCATGGGACGTACCTTAAAGGGCACTTATTTTGGAGGTGAAGTAAAAAAAAATTACCATACATATTAGATTATTTAACAGCATTTCATAACGCATCAACAGGTTTATGGTAACTGGTGTAATTGTGGAATTGAGTGATGAACATAAAATTGAGTGTATCATCCTGAAAAACTGTCCCTAATGTTGCCCTTCAGTGCAAAATCGAATGTTATATTGGAGTAAAAAACCTTACTATTGGATTATTAATATTTAAAATGTGTTAAAAATTATATTACAAATGCTTTGGCATTAGAATTTTATTTTGTAATTTTTTTAGGTAAAGCATTAAAAACAATCATTGCTTGTTTTCTCTGATCAACATTCCTGAACCTAAATATTATTGAAGTACAATTTAATAACCCAAAGAATAACCCCAAAAAATAGAATCTGTAAAAAGTCTTGAGTTGTGCTCAGTTAACAAATTAAACAATCGATGAATCGTCTAAATTTCTGTCAAAATACCCATCAGTTTTTGGTTCCTGAGTTCAAAACGTATATAAGAAGTTCAGTGAGAACAGACAGTTAGGTATATCCTACATAAACTATATAATCACTTTTACAGTTTGTAACAACACATTTACATATGTTTCATGTACTATGAGCACATCAAACTCACATCTGATGTGCACTGAACTGGCTGTGAATGTGTCCACAGGACGGTCTTACAACAATGCAATTCATATTACATGAAAACATGTTTACAAATTGAGCTTGTTAACTTTTTCTAAAGGGTGGAAGAGTGTGAAGGATGTGCCTAAACTGGTGGATGACTACATGAATCACAAGTTGAAACTGGATGAGTTTATTACGGAGAAGCTCCCGCTGGTTCAAATCAATAAGGCCTTTGACCTTTTAAAAAGTGGTAAAAGGTGAGACCTTTCATATGTGTACATAAACAACAACGAAAAAGTCTACTTAGCCATAAATATTGGGGCTGAATTGCTATATAGGGACAAAATTGTGTATGTAAGAAAAGTATTTTCAAATCTTTAACGTCTGTCTAACATGTTCTGTTTGGTTAAACAAATCACTAGATTCAATTTGATTGATCTTTAGAAATAATTTCAGAAACTTATTTCCCAGGACATTAAAATTTAAATACTATTTGGTATAGTGTGTCCTTAATATTTCTATTGATTAAGTATTTGATTACCTTGAGACCTTAAAACATCCAAATATTCACATTGATTAAGCTAGAACAGTGACTTGTGGCTTAAAAAAATGGATAATGTTTGTAGTAATGTCCACTGGATTGATTAATTGTATAAACATTGCAATTCTATTGTAGGATGGATGTTTTGGTTCTGTTGGGAATTGAAACTTCGATATTAATTCATCTTCTTCTTTTTATTTTCTTAGCATCCGCACTGTCGTCAGCCTTCAAGATTCTTAAACAAAGGATAAACCTTTAATGTCTGCTCATAAAATGAAGTATTCTGACACTTTTATAACATTTTGCATTGTTTTTGTCATTTTTGTGTTAGTTTGACAATTACAATATTTTCCATGCTCGGCTTTGTAGGAAATGACATGCCACCATCTGCCACTAGATGGCAGTCGTGTAAAAGCTTTGATGTTTAGGTCCACTAAAGGCATCATCTCAATAAAAACAGGTTTTCAGTGTGCAAAGAATCATTTATTCATGTGGATTTCTGAGATTATTGTTTTTGTTTATCATGATCCATCACACAAAAATGTTTACTTCTTTTTTTTTTTTGTAAATTGGTTGTAATTTATAAATATACAGCATCTGCAGGAACATCAGGGCAATTTTTTTTTGTCATGCTTGGAAGCTGCAACGATGGTCATTCTAATCCAGATATCAATGTACAGCAATAGTTGTAATTAAATACCCTTGTATAGAAGGTGCTCTAAAAGACACAGGAACCAAGTAGCTGAATCTGTCATAAACCATGAAGAAGCATCTGCTTCATGTGGTCAGGCTTACCAAATTTCGTCCTTGGTAATATTATATATTGATTTAAATGGGAGTCACAGAGAAGGGCTAGAATAACAGTTGTGGGCTGTCAGGACAGAAGACAAAAGGTTGTTTGGGGAATGCCTCCCAGTGAAGAGCTGAAATAGCTGCCGAAGGAATTTGTTTTATTGAAGTTCCATTCAGATCAGATGAATACCCTTGGCACTTACCTCACTTTTCCATCTTTATTTAAAATGGAAAATAAATTGGTGCTCTTCCTTCCTTTCCTTCTCCTCTGCCTGTATGCTATCAATCACAGATTATACAATTTAGGTCACCTTCTGTTACTAAAAAACCCTCAAAGTAGAGAATGTTGTCGAGAAATAGAACACATAATAATGCACATAATGCTGCAGTAGAAGGAGATAAGAGGGGAAGATCAAAAGAAATAGGAAGACAAGTTTTGACAGGTGGTTATGTGACTGGGCACTGTCATCTATAAATGTTGGACATGCTCACAGATTTATAAGGCTTTCTTGCGGACATGTGTCCAAATATCTGCCTCATCCATGGGAAAACTATCCAAAGTGACGACCGTAAGTCTCCCACCTCTTTTTTCCCCTCTTTGTTTTTGATCCTTGTAACCTCTGGAATTGTCACAGCATTGTGCACCAGACACAGGGAGGACATGTTATCTGAATTACAACCTCAGCACTGTATGCATTTGAAAAGCCTTAACTGTCCATCTCGTCATATTTTTCACTCATCTGTACAGCTTTTCTGCAGATATTTCTTGGATACAACCTTTTAGCATGAAGGAGCATGGAGTTGAATAGTGATAAGAGATACCAACCCTGATATTTACATGTTTTTTTCCCCCCTCTGTTGATTTTCTTTTCGTTTTCTCTTGGTATCATTACTTTCCTGAGACTTTTAGACACGATACTTGAGGTAAATGCCATGGCACAAATAAAGGTATGTCTGGAAAAAAATCAAAACATGCTGCCTTGCCTTTTCACAACATTTAGAGTGGGATCAAGGGATTTCCTCATATTTATTAAGCTATATTCCTGTGTGACAGGATGATGGCACATTATATATGCTAAGAATATAAGAATAGTAGGCAGAAAACAGTCTATGTGGGTTTAAAAAAGAATATGCTATATTGGTCTTTGTTTGTTATTTCATGTCATATGGAAAAGGTTTCTCTGAACACAAAAGAATTAGTAATGGAAATAGAAGGACGCGGTTGAATATTATTTGTCTTGTGGAGTGGCATTGACTCGATGAGATTCGCTGAAAGCAGCAGCCGATGTTTAGCTGTTTCACCCCATCATTTTCACATTCCTGCTACCTGGAATCAAGCTGTATGCATTTTTATGATTACATTTATGTATATTCAAAAAGTAAAAGACATTACTTTAAAAAAGTTTTTTTTAATTTTAATTTTTAATATTTTTCTTTCTCTGCCACATTAAGGAGAATAAATAAATAACAAAACTAAAACAATTAAAGACGAAAAAAAGGGTCAGTTTCAGCAACATGGTTACACAATACAGCAACGCAATGCATCTACTCTTAGTAATATTTATTCTTTTACTAGATATTCTGAAATAATTTAATACACATCTAATTTATATTTGGCTTTATCTGTTTTTCGTTCCCGTTTCACATTATGGCTGCTTCAGTCACACAGTGAGAATTCATATCAAACAAGAAAAGTGACAGGTTTATTTGTTTTTCACTGGCTAACAATTAAGTCTGACAAAATGTTGAGATATTTTATTCTATGACAAATACATTTTCTAGAAGTGTTTCACTTTTCCATTTTTTCATTTCTTAAGGACATTGATGATGTATTCAGTGAACATACAGAAGCAATCATTCTGTATTATATCCATTCTACACACAATATATTTTGATGTGTTTCAGTGGCAAACGCAGTGTTGCAAATATTCAGTGTTAACTACTTTTAATTAGTTTTTATATGTTCTTTTTGCAGTGCGACATTGCAGGGCTTCAGTTCTATACGATACTGATATCACTGTGTTCTCATAAACCTCTTGCACACTTGTTTCGTGTCACTGGAAAATCAAAAAAGTAAAACTAAAATTGATCAGTCAAGAAATTACAATATCCATATCTGTGAGAACTAAACCTGAGACCAAGTAGATATACTGTATAGCCTCAAGGCTATGGAAGAACGGCCCACTTAAGTCACTAAAGACTGCCAGTGTGAGGCCCCTGTTTTATCAGCAAATCCTGGCCATTATACGGCTAATGCCAGGCATTGCCTGTGACATTCCCGGTCTTTCACTGACACGGTTAGCTTTAGCTGCTGTGTTAGTGGAATATACTCAGATTCACTGGAGGACAGCACAATGTGGTACTTAGTGTAGTGGAAGGACAACTGGTTTTCTGCTGCATTAGTGAACTGTGCAGTAACATATCTGGCACGGCATTGTGTGTTGTTTTTTAAGTGAAAAGCCTACTTTATCTAGGTATTATCATTTATTTTTAGAAATTATGGCTGCCATGTGTTGAAGACTTGATAACAGTGCATTTGGCATTATAAAGTGACTGAAATGGATTCAGATACTAGTGTTGTTATAGTAATGTTTTCCATGCAACAGCACTCTAAAAGCAAAAGACATATGACATGGCTAACAAAAGTATATACAAGACTATTACATTTTTCTGTGCTCCTCGTACAATATTAAAATCTATAGTTACATTTCTCAGCGGCATTAGTGTTATACAAAACCTTTAACCCTAATAAGAACTTTATCATGCACCCCTTATTGAGCTATGCATGACCATATGTTTGTGTTTTATAACCTGTGACACTGTTTAATAGTTAAGTTGCAACAAAGAGCAGGATTAGGCAGACCACACATGGCTATTACCAAAGAGACACACAAACACACACATACAGAGATACATGCGTGACAGGTCTAAGCTTTTGTTGTGTTTTGTCTGACAGCAGCAGTAAAGTAGTAATTGAGAGATTAGCTCTAAGGTGCTATCATGGCACTCCTTTGTTTAGTCTCTCCCATAGTGGTCACCCAGCACATCACCAACAGGCATGGGAAGGAGTCATACTCTGGGGTAGTTTGAGTCTAGCTTTTTATAGCTCTTATGACCTAGTATTAAAGACTCTGAGGATACATTTTTTATTATATATTAATTCGATACCATGGCAAAAGTAGAGAATCATAATTTGTGTTCATGCTCTTACCCGTGACTCACTGTCACTTGACTTAAATGTAGTGCCCCAAAACAGTGGAATAACTTCTGACCCTGTGGGCTTGACAGGACTTATCCATGACAGACTTGAACACAGCCCTATCCCATCTGCCACTTATTCTTTGTTTTAGTATGCTAACTTTGAGTCAACAGAGTATTTTGATGTGGTTATGGCATGGAGGTAGGGGAAATATTTCTCTGAGACCCTGTGTGTTTACCCGGTAATCCCGGAGAAGTTCACAAGCATGAAGAAAGTACTTGGAGATTTACCTTTCTTCCAAACCTGCTCAGTTTACCTCTCCCCTGTTTCCCACAGCCTCATGTGGCTGAGGTAATTCCTGGGAGGGTTTGTGAACGTTTTATTTATGTGACTGTAAGAACATAATTGATATGAAATAAGTGGTTGTGTATCTACATGGAACAATTTAAAATGGTCAATATGCTGTAGTAATATGCCTTTAAAGCGAGTTACATTTTTATAACATTTTTTGCAGTTTATTTAAAAGAACTTTGTTCACCTTTTCCCAAGAATATGATGAGATAAAATATTAGGATAAAAAAAAATCACGTGAAATAAATTGACTTTAGTGGTAGACAAGCACTCGTTGTTTTTGGCCTTGAAAAATATTCTGGCTCTGATGGCTCCCAAGTTGAACATTGCTTCATAGGAGTTTCAAGGTTGTGGTAAGACAAGAAAAGTCAAGATGAGTGCGGTTGGCCATAGTTAACCTTGCTCTACCACCACGGTGAAGTACATCATTCTGTTTTTCCACTTTTCCTCACAACAACTCACCATTGTTCCAAATTGAGGCACCCGGATCACGCTTCCTTTTTTTACTGCCTGTCCACAAAAAGACTGGGCCAATCCCAAAAAACACACACAGTTGATACACTTTTCTTTGGATAGTAATTGTGGTGAACAGAAAAGAAACCTGAAATGATCCATTATAGGTGGCTGGGTTAGATTACTCATACTCAACCATCCCACAGTTTCAATTACACGTGGGCAGCAGCAATTCAACTGAGTAATGCTGAATTCACATATACGTGTATTTAAATATGTACGTACCTGGAAGTCTAAATTATAAAGACACTTTGTTTTGTGTCTTTAGGAGTCTGCATAGCTGACAAACAGATTCAGCAGTTTTAGATAAATCCATCTCACCGATGTACACAGAAATGTATGTAGTGCTAAAGCAACCGGAAACTAATGCCTCGAGACTTAAGAGAGTTTAACTTTTATTTTTTGTATTATACTTTATATTATAGCAGTAATGAAGCAGGGCACAGACAATATTTGAATAATACATTTAAGACAGTAAGAAATGGTGTTCAAAAGCAGATACAATATTATTTTATTATATTGTAAATTATATGGCCGTGTAACATTCAGATGAACGTCACGACCCAAAGCTTGCGTAATGCACTTTAGTGAGATGAACAATGTTAGTTGTATCACCTATCAATGGTTGCAGTTTAGCAGGAATAAATAGATTGATTTTTGGAGTTTTTTAATATCGAGAGTTTCTGTAAGAGTACTCTAGCATGTGGGCAACAGGAACAAAATTTATAGTGGCATGATAATAATGCTGTTCAATGAAGGGGTTAGAGACTAACAGTGTAGGTCTTGCAGCAAGTTTTTTTCTTCCTCATTAATAGGCTAGCAAGTAAAGACTTGCTACTGAAAACACAGACTTGCATGTAGACGCAGTTTTTCACTGCATATCGCTTGTAAATGTGATCTCTTCCTAGTGATCTTGAATTAAATCTTGTATGCCTCTGGGAAGTTAGTTTTTAAGAAGGTTCACATTGTAAGGTCAACTTTGCTGTCAGCAAGACACACAGATTTAAACTTAAGCAAAGGATTAACCATCAAATATGTAATCCTAACCGGGGAGGTTTGAACATGGACAGTGTTCTTACAGCCTCACACTGAGAAAGCCAACAGTTCACTGCGATCAGCTCCCTCTCTTTACCAAAAGTCTCTCAATCGGCCCTCATCTTAGCTGGAGTCTCTGTGTGCTTCATGTTTGCTTATATTTCTTAAATCTCAAAGAACAAATGGGAGCGTAGACAGATTAACTTAATATCATCCTTGGAGCTAATACACAAAATATTTAAGTCATCCATGTCCCACGGTATCGACAGCCAAGCCAGGGCTTGATATAGTACAATGGGCAACATTTCAATCTCCTACCTCTACTGCTCTACGTACAGATACATTAATGCGAAGCGTTATTGGAGACTCAAATTAAGACTAAAATGTAAAAGTTGATTTTAATCAATAATCTGGCTCCATTGTGGATGGCATGGGAGAACAGGCAAATGACTGGGAATGAGTGCTAAAGCTAATAAGCAGGCCAATGTTAATCTCTTAAACAAACCTCCTTTCTCCCTTTGTGGCTTCCTTTCTTGCATTATAAATAATGTATATTTTGCCAGCAAAACACACACACACACACACACACACACCACCAACAACAACCCCCACAATGTCTCTTTTGACTTCTGAGTTGCCGGTAGAGTTCAATCTGGTCTTCAAACAAATCTTATTTTCTGCCCTCCCCCAACCTTATTGGTTTACTTTAATTAGTGATATTGAAAACAGGGGCAAATGAGGAGGGGGTGGTGAAGGAGCAGGGAATTGTGGTGGCGTAAATACTGAAAACAAACAAGAGAGCTGAATGGGAGGATGGCGGCGGGTGCAGTCCCGATGCCGCTGCGCAGACGGAAGAGGACACATGGTGTAAGCAAACACTCGTAATTGCATTAGATTCCCCTGGCACATGGGTAATCTAGCCTTCCCCTATCCCAGAACACAACAGGACACAGCTACTGCTTCTCTCAATCTCTTTGTCATACTCTCTCCTTTACAAATTATTCATGCAAAACCCACAGAACAGTCATTGATCACTCGGTGGGCATCATAGAGGACTAATTATCATTAAGGACACTGAGGTATGAAGTGTCTGCAAGTGTAAACTCAGAGATTCATTTGCTTTGTTTTTGCATGCATAACTGTGTGTGTGTGTGCGCCCGTGTGGCTGCGCGAGCATGCGTGCATCCCATTAAACAGTTGTCCTGTTTGATATTTCATTCCTCAGCTCACATGTCTTGAGTGTAAGAGCAAACACATTTGCTTGAAAGGGATGTTCTCTGAGCAAACGTGGAAAATCTGGCCTTGATATGGATATCAGTGACAGTCAGCGATTATAGGATGGGATGTTTAGATCTACATTGAAATGCCCAACATACAGAGATGTAATAAAGTGACATACATGGCCTGACATTTTCTACAAAATATGATTTAGCGGTTTTCTTTTTTCATTCATTCTATTGGCTGCCTTTTATTTGAGACAGAAATGCATCTGCTGTAGCTGTAAAAACAATAAGCTCCACTAGGTGGTGATGTGCTTATCTACAAAAACCCAGATCCACACATCCACATTATAAATACTCCAAGCTAATACTATCAAATCTTTTTAAAACATTTGTTTGCCACTGCAAATACACAGAACTTTTTAAAGAGTTAGTACAACAAAAAAAGACCAGATTGCCATGTTTACTTGAATTTAGCTTGTTAATCAAAATATTCTTTGTCTATTATTCAAGCGCTTATGTATTTCTATTTTGACAGAACGCTAGCTTTACATTGATATTTCAGAGATATTCCTCTTGTATTTCTCAGCATTAAATGTCTGCTCTTAACCAGGATACTAAAAGTAACAGCAAAACAAGCTACAAATCCTAAATTGCAAACATTACATGTAAAGCAACAAATGATAACAAGTAAAAGAATCAGCGGCACAGCGTCTCGGCAACCAATAACAAATCTCCCTGCAGAATGAACTCTATTATGTTTAACAGAAAAAGCATAGCTGATCCACTATTAGGAAATGAAACTAGTGCCAGGGAGGCCTAGTCAGGTCACCAGAAACATTAGTGAAAGGGACGGTCGAGGAAAAGTCTCAGATCTCCAATGGTATTTAGCGGATATGTGAGGCTTTGAGGTAAAGCCACAGTGCCAGTGGGTTTAAATTTGTTTGGCCCCAGGGCCAGTGTAACAGAAAATAAACAATGCTTCCCAGTTATTAGGACTTTATTAAGGCACACAAAGTCCCCAGTCAAGGTAGGGTTTATGCTTGACAGTTTGGTCGAGTAACAATTCAATTTAAAGACTTTGAATACGCACCCTAGTCAAAGGTCATTGCATTTGTACATAGAAATTATTATATTTTAACAGAAGGCGCAGAAGTAGTTTTCATACTATGTTAATTCATTAGCAATCAGCAAGGAAAGTCCTTCAGCACAATACAAAATTACTTCATCGTTTAAAAGCTGACTGATTATGTTTGTGTTATTAACTCTGCAGTGCACACAATTAGCTTCTATTGACTGCCCCTATAATCACTATCACTTGGATTAAGACCTACTACCCACACAAAATGCTCCATCTCTAATGACTGACAAACAAACAACCCAGAGAGGCAGGGAGATGCCAAAGGGAACACCCACCAAGTTGCTTTTAAAGTAATATCCACTAAGCCCTGGACACCCCAACAAAGTCCGTCTTGTCTAACCTGACTCCTCACCTGTTTGGAAACAGCCAAATGGCCCAGGGTAATCCCACATCCCCAGGGTACTGGAGGTAGATTTACCCACCCCAGAGCTCTGCCCTGCCCTGACAAGTTAGACTATTGCATGGGCTCTTGGAACACCCACAACCACCATAAAATGTTTGTTTTAGAACATTTAGATTAATCAAAATGATTAATTGTGCCTTCTTTAAGTTTTCAAAATGTGTTTTAAATGCCAGTATCACATAATACAGTTCAAAAAGTACAGAACACCTAAAAGACATGAACAAAGCATCCAATTTCATGGTTAATGAAGTTAACAGTCTATCTCTATGAGTCGGTATATCTCATTTCTGGGCAAATAGAACATAACTTTGTGTGAAGCATGAAAAATATGACTTTATGGAGATATGGGAAGCCAAGTGATTTTATGGCCCTTGCTCCTTCTGCGTCCTGCTCTGTTAGCACCTAAACCTCATCTCTGGACTCATAAAGAAAGGCGGTTTAATGGTTGAAGAGCACAGTGACAGAGGGATCAGCATTCTGTTTGCTAACTGGGCTGTTTTCAAAGGGAGCCCTAACCCGAGAGTGTTGCCTAATGATCAGTTACAGCATTGCTCTTTGAGATGTGCTCAATATTTGGAGATATTAAGGGAGAGATTTGTCTCCTGTGATTAATTTTTGTTGCCCAAGTTGAAACCTGTAGCTTTGCAGACATGTTCAAAGTAAATTCAACAACATCATCAAGAAATATGACTAGTCTTGCTTGTGTGAAATAAGTTGTTTACAATTTCTGTTTTCTTGTTCATTCAGCAGAGAAGGACGTCCACTAGGGGGAGCAACGTTGCAACAGTAGTTGGTTAGAGAAAAGTACATCCCCTAACTGGGAGACATCATGCAAAGGAGTTCATTGTTAACTGTAATTATAAATTTTATTATTGAAAAGGAAAACATATATTTAATAATATAATGAAAAATCTGTCTTTTGTGTGTAAGGTAGAAAAAAATGTACATATTACACATAAAACTTTATTATGAAATGTAGCACATTTAATGAAAGTTATTATATTGCTATTATACATGTTTTTTATATTGTAAATATACTAAAAGTGCACAAGACTCAGTTAAAATGGACTGTCAAGGTGCTAAAATGACAGCTGCTCCTATCTGTCAACTCTACTACATTAATCCATTAATCATGTGGCTGCAATCAAGCTTTTAAATATGGTCCAAACCTTCGTGTTCACAATTTGTATTAATGCCATGTCTCAGCTGAGATAAGAAATTAGAGAAGCATTAAATGGAGCGAGTTCAATTTGCTACAGTAGAGGTTATTTATCTTGATTAGTATGAAGAAATTGTGGGCTCCTTCATAATTTTTTATTCCTGACAAGCCATTTTGAGAGTTTGTGTGTGTGTTTGTGTTAGTTATTGCATGCCTATAAACACAGCTGAAGCAGAAAATCAGCTCACTACATCTGGACTTTATTTTGCTCATACCATGTGTAGAACTGATTTCCTTCCAAGGATTCTTCCTTTGCACTTTAGTTCATTTGGACATTTTGTTTGTTTTGATTTGAATCCCTAAAATCCCCTTTCACTCAGCTAAGAGTAAAACAACTTATTAACTTAAAAACAATAATTTCCCATGAACATCTCTGACTGATGCTTTTTGCCAAGATATTTTCTCTCATCCACAATATTTCTTTGAGCCTTAACAGAACAAGGATTTAGTGTCCTCCAATCACATCACTCAGAGGACAAGTTTGAACCCTTACTGCTCTCCAAATAAAAACGGGTGAGTTTGAACTATGAACCAAAACATCTAAGCTTAATTAGAGCAGCCTCACTGCCAAAACTCTTTACGGTGTAACATTTCTGAAACTAAATATTGCATGCATTTGCTTGTCTGCATCAGACATGAATGTGTTTTGTCTTACATCCTTATATGGAAATGTTCTGATTCATTTTAAGTAACAATAAATTGTAATTATCTAATAAAGTTTATCTTTAGATATTTTCTTTTATTCTATCACATTTAATGGGAGTTTCATGTACATTTAGAAGTGGCTAAAAGTGGCAGTGGTTCCTTTCTAAGTTAAGACACCTAGCTAAATCTATATGTAAGCATTTTTTTTCTTTTCGATAATCATTTTTTCAAGACACTTTCATGACCTTAAGTGTGGGAAAATGTGGGGAATGTTCTTCTTCTGCATGTATAATATAAATAGTTTTAGCTAATTTTCCTTGCAACACAACATATGTCTAGATAAATAAATAAATCTAAATAAAAATCAAAAATAATAAGTCATAAGTTAAATATAACCATAACAATATAACAAAATATCCACAGAAGCTACCAAAATTATTTTCCCATTTATAATAAGTGAATTATGGAAATAAAATTAGCGTATAATATATGAGTTTTAATTGACACTGACTTGCATAGTGCAGTTATGATGCGACTATCAACAATAACATTATAGTACCATAACAATGGTATACATAACATAATAATCAGTTTAAATCCGTTCTGTATGGACTATTCTATAACACTGTAGATGAGCTCTTGTGTGCGTCAGCAATTCAAATCAGGTTTAGATCAGGCTTTGAAAGGCTATGACTCAGCTATAGCCATAAGTGAATTATGTCTCTGCCTTATGGGATAGATGTGCTTAAAAAGTATTGCTGAAAATACATCATAAAATGTTATGGCATCAAAGCATGGGTATGAGGAAGACACAGTAAATCTCTGGTCTCCTTTACAGGGCTCATTCTCTTACTATATGACTCCTCTGTTAGGTGGAAGGCAGTGACCTTTGAGCCAGTGCACTGAGATACATTAAAATCTTGGGTTTATCAAAATCATGTCTAATATGAACGATTAAACACCATGTTTGTTCTCCAATAATAAAGCTTAAAACTGAGGGAGCGAGCATCTCTGAAACAGGTGTTTGTTTTTGAGATGAATTTTGTACCAGCACCGAGGAAGCAGATGGGTTGTGTGTTTCAACTTTGTTTCAAGTTAAACCAAGTAGATTACCTTTTTGTCTTTTTTCATTTACAAAAAAGGCCTAACAAAATTGCATTAAAAATCACACAATTTACTAAGCTGAAGTTGATAAGTAGATCAACAACAACTGTCAGGTGAATGAATGGATCTTGGATAAACAATACATGCACAAATTGTTTTAATTTGGTCTAGAAAACAGTAGTGGTTTTAACAAAACTACTTACAAAATGGAAAAAACATGAAGTCAGAATAATTTACAGAAAGTACAGCATGCCGAAATACTTACAATACATACCACTTGTAGATACAGCCGAATTTGTACATGTTGACACTCTTCCAGGGGTTTTCCGATGATCTTTTACTGCTACATGTGCCTACACGGAGAAGTTAATGAGGCTTAACCTTCAAAGAACTGAGTCTGTTATTGCGTATAATTAGTATAATCTGAGGGCCTAGACTTAAAATTGAGCTCTTTCAGTGTTCCTGTCATATGGAGTTGACTTTTGAGCCCACAGACAATGAAGAATTCAGTTTAATTTATCATCATTCTGAAGCTACAGTGACAAAACCAGGCAATTTAAAGATTTTATATTACTTTTTTGACACACAGTTTAAATGTTTAACCAGCAGCTGAGAAGCAGGCTTCAGGTAAATTACTGGTTACCATACATAGCAGAGTAAAGCAATGTTTGTTTCATGATGGATTCAAAGCTGATTGAAATATACCACCAGATCAAGATACATCATAAGGGGAGTTACAAATACACTGTGGACAATGTACAATGTGTATAAAATCAAGCACCTAGCTATTCACATTGCCTTCACAAACATTTGTGAAAGGATGGGTTGATCTAAAGAGCTCATTGAATTTCATGTGTGGGATTGTAGTAGGATGCCACTGTTGCAACAAGGCAGCTTGTGAAATTTCTTTCATCCTAGATATTTCAATCTTAATTGGTATTATTGCAAAGTGGAAGTGCTTAGAAACCACAGCAATTCAGGCATAAAGTGGCAGACTTCATAAAGTTACAGACAGGGTCACTGAGCTCTAAGCCGGATAGTGGCTGAAAGCGACCAGCACTCAAATAAATTATTTTTGCCCTCATAAACATGAATCAGTAAGTTTGACACTAAAAATGTTTGAGTAAAATGCGACTGAGATGTATAAAATAAAAGGTTGATTTATTTAAAATAATAACTCTAAATACTTAACAAAATATGCTCAATGAATGTATACTAATTACATACATTTTCTTTGACCAGATTACATTAAATTTAATTTTTTACATTGTACTTGTAACATAATTACATGTAACCAAAGTACTTTGGTTACATGTAAATTTTGATACCCACATTCAAACTCAGTTTGCAGGTTGATCTTGTGGTCATGTCTGCTATACTAGGTGGAACATATTTTACTGTGATGAAACACATTCACAAAATTAACCTCTCTGATGTTGGTGGTATTCTGGACATTTTTTTCAAACTGTAATAAAACAGTTCCATTAATTTTGGAGTTTATTAAAGATGCAGTTCATAGAATATTACTTAAAAATACAACACGTCCAACTCTGCAGCTTCCTTTAACAATTAACGGTGAATGATAATGCATTTTATCGCTGCAGTTTTTGCACGTTATTGCCAAAGGATAAGTGTGGTCAACTCTGAAACTTCTTGGAGCCAAACAAATATTTGGAAATTAGTTAGATCAAATTGTCAGCACTCACAGGCTGAGGCATACCAACGTTTTTCTGCTGCTGCAGAACAAAAATCAATGCTGGCAAATTGACTATTGCAGTTTATTGAGAATATTTTATTTGTACACTTCCCAAAGTACAGGTAAAATTCTGACATAGGACAATCTAGCAGCCAGCTCATTGTTAAGGTTATTTAGACAGTACATCCTAGATCATGCTCAGCTTCACTAATTTACAAGTTGTTTGGAGATTTGATATTACATTCCTGTAGTAGTTTGTAGTTTGTATGCCTGAAGGTCTTACCACTGACTAAACATGGTGCTTCCCTGACAAATTCAACACTCAGTCAATCACTCACCAACTCCCTCATTTACTTGCTGCTATTTCAACATGTAAGAATATACAAGTATCACAGCTACAGCCAGATGTCCAAGCACTCCACTGTTGATTGAGGAATCACTATTGAAATGCGATGTTACTAATTCCAAAAGGTGCAGAGATGGAGATAAATAGCTCTGGAGCTCCTTGGCATTACAGAGGTATGTCACCCAGCAAGGAGCCTTTAGATACAAGTGGACGGAAAACAAGCCTGCTCAGGGAAAGAGGAAGAGAGTTAGTGGCAGCTTATTGACGACAGGTAGAAGACACAGCTGACACAAACTGTCAATTCCCACGGCGCACATGGGCTACGTGCTGCCGTCTGTCATACTGGCACAGACTGTTATCCTGAGCAGCAGGAATAGGCACCATTGCAGTCGTTAGAAGGGAAATATATATGCAGTTATAAATAAGACAAGTAGATGTTAATGGCTATCAACATGTTCTTTACACTCAGTTTTTGAAGCAGTATACTTGTGGTGTGTCATACCAAAAGACGGCTAACTACTTACAAAAAACCCCAAACAAAAAACAAAAAACTGCCAGTCAATTAATTACTTCTATCTTTATGTTTAAGAATCTTTTAATGAACTGAATCACATCATTGTGTTTCACTGTGTTATCATAAACAAGACTGAACTTCAATGCTACATAAATGAAATAAGTAAAATAATTTCACACTTGGTAAGAAGTTTGTATTTAGAGCAGGTTGTCTCCTAATTATAAGGAGTAGTTTGGCACTTTGATCCATGGTCCCTTTGTGTTCTTGGGTAAGGCATCGAACCCTAAATGCTCAATGTCAGGCGAGCACTTTGGCAGCTCTGCCGCCATTGGTGTGTGAATCCACACAGTGGATAATTATCTCTGGCACTGGACCAACCATTGTTGCTGTGGACATTTTAGTATTTGTTTGGCAACAGCTCCACTCTCTCAACAGGGTACTTAATCAACTGTAGATCCCTCGAAGGAACAATAGCATTGTTGAGCTAGCTCATTTAGCCCACAGGGACCAAAGCAGACATTTGTTTTTTGACTCGAGTGACCAACGGTACATGTGCAGATGTATGACATCATATGATAGATAACGGAGGTAGACAGGTTTTTTAAGGTTCCAAACCTCCAGAGAGAACATTATAGTAATACAAAATACAATGATCAACTCTTCTTTGAGAGAGCATGCAGCAATGTAGTGCTTAAGTAAATATCCTGGGTGGGATCAAACCCCGGTGCAGCCATGTATTTAATAGAAATAACAGTGAATTACGTAATTCACGGTGAATTTTTTTAATTAAGCAAAATGGAATAAATACAGTTTAAAAAGGAAAAAATGCACATATAAAGGAATTAATACTGCTGAAATATGTCATCATTTTGAGAAATGTATGATTTATACCTGTATTTGATAGGTAAATGTTAAATTTGTTCTAAATGTATTATGAGGTTTGGTCAAACATTTGTACTAATCTGTAATTCTGATTTGCACTGCACACCTCTCATGTCTATTGTGCATTATACTATATAATATGACAACAATGTCATATTTAATCATATATTTAATACTGTTCAGTAATAATGTAGGAAAATATTCATGCCTAGTAGATAGTAGATATAATAGATATAGTAGATATGTATTGGGGCAGGGCAGTATCATTAAAAACATCAGTGGTCATGTGGATCTAATTTAAGGAAATGAGAGTTTAAACTTCAACCTTCCAGTTTAGAGAAAGATTCAAAATGAATCTAAACTCAATCCTAAAATACAATGAACCTTAATTGAAAGCTGCTATTTGTGTATACGTCTCTCAGATTAAAATGTTGTCCTGGATATAAAGTTTATCTTTAACATGTTATGGAGAAATGTGCTTGGCATAGTATTCTCACAGTGAAAACACGAAGTGGTAAAGTTTTTCCAGTGTGGCTGGTTAAATTTGCAAAGGGATTCCATGAAAGTCTGCTGTCTACAAACTCAAAGAATGACTGAGATTAGATGTCCCACCTGTGTGTCTGGTTATGCACATGCGCATGTTTGTGCATATATATGTCTGTCGAGGCACACATATATCCAATAATAATTGCTGGTGGATTTTAAATAATATATGGTCCGCTAATAAGAAATGATTTGCGCAAGTACACTTTGATTTATATGAATTCAATTTCAGAGGGGATTCAGAAAGTATTGAGACCCCGTTATGTAGATTGTAGTGCAACATTTTATTTTATTTTTATTTATTAAAAGACCTAAACCTGAAATCTCTCTCTCTCTGTAGAAGTGTATTTGGCACTATTTTGCAATCGGGTTAGGAAACATTATTATTCGATCATATCATGAAATTGTTCAAATCTTCAAATTAGAATAATAATTTATGTGAAATAGAGTCATGCAATTCTCTGCAATACTTTCCTAAGTGCAGGCTAAGTGTCAATCCAGTGTAAATATCTTGGGCAGGTGTACCATGAGCCAAAAATCCATCGTCAGCCCAGTGCATATAGGCCGTGTTACTCTATGCTTTTGCTCCCAACTGTGTGTCTGAAGGAGATAATGATGCTGAATCAGTCTAATCACCCACAGCAATAAATGTCCTGGCAGAAAAAAAATATTACATAAGATTTTGTTTTTTTGCATATATACTGTAGAGTCTTTGTGTATGTTTGTCTTATAGCTTATATTTTGTATATTACATGTATACAAAGTGTGCTTTAAATGCGCTTTAAACCCTGAATGTATATTGATAATGTTATATCATTTGCATTTAAATGACAGACATTATAGCTTGCAGGCAGGTCATAGAATTTAAATTGTGAAGTCTGAAAAAGGCACGGTAAACATGTTGCTTAATGGCAATGACAATGTCAATAGCATATTTCATTACCAGCTAAATAAATGTGCTTAATACAGAAGAACATAAAAACCTGTGCAGGCTTACCAAGCCAAAAGCTTAAGAGAGAATAATTAACAAATTAATATTTTATTTTTTAGAAAATAGGGTAAGAATGACCACTTTTGCAAGTTTGTATCAAAGATTTCAGGAGATTGGAGATTTTAGCACCTGAAAAAAAAGAAAGTGAGGCTAAGAAAAAAAAAAGAGAGAGAGAGAAAAGCAAAGAAACCTGAGCCTATACAGCGTGTTATTTTAGATAAACATTAAAGCCATCTCTACATAGGAGATTGCAGAACAGGGCAAGGGTCAAATGCCCACTCTCACCAAATAACAAGAAATAAACTCGAGCAGAATGTTCATGTGATATACAAGCACTCTCAAAATACCACCAGGAAAAAATGAGTGTCCACAGTTTTTATAGTCAATGTTTAGGTTGATAATCAAGGAGGAGTTAAGTGTGCAACAGTAATGAATAGTGAAGCGTGTGTCTGGGAAGTATTTGCCAGTTTAAATGAATAAATCACAATGCCAGTGCCAGACATACAACTATGGAAATATTTGGCTCATGCTCTGTGAAACAAAATGGCTTCTCCTTTTCCTCACAGTAAATACAGAAAAGAAACCTCAAAACAAAACAGTCAAGAGGATAACCATTGATCCCCATCTAAGCCATGCTCAATCACACTTAAACGGGGCGGCTCTTCCTACCAGAGGAACCAGAACAAACCTTTAAGTCGACAGCTAATGCCCGGTTTAGTCCTCTCCCTCTTTCTGACTCTCTTTTTCTTTTCCTCCTCAAAACTGCCATGCTACAACTTAATACCAGACGAGCTCACGCTGGGTGGCTGGGTGGTGCTATCAAGGCCTGACTACACACACTCAGCCTTTGCCTTTGCTTTCCATTTTGTCGTTATTCTTCATCTCACCCCCTTCAATTTCTATTTTGTGGGTCACTGAACCCTGGGACAAAGTGTGTCTGCCCCACCTCCTGATCCTTGGTCGCCAACACTGAGACCACCACGCCACACATAACGCTGGAAGATGACATTTCCTCACCCCCGAGACACCCCCCCTTCTTCGTCTCCCCTAATCCAATCAGCAAGGCCTGAGTTTTTCTAATATACTGGCAGTCTCATACTCTGACTTTATCCCTGCAGCTGTGCCGGACCGCTCATTGGCAAGATTAAGGCCTCTGCAGCTCCTCTGATCATGTATTTCAATATGAATGGGACCAATAAGGGGGTGGATTATGTCTTAGTTACTTTAGAAATCCAAGGCCCCTCTTTGATGCCCCCGGGTTTGAACGGCAATGGCAGAACCACGCCTGGTCTGCATGGCGTGGCTGCAACGCCACCTGGCAGTCAAATGTTTGCTCATATGCGCTCATTAAACAACACCACACTGGCTTGTGGGTACTGACTGCGGGCCCGATGGCGAGCTTTGGCCACAACCAGATGGCACCATCACCAGTATGCCAGGTGGGGTTCGTCGTTACCACTTGTGAGATGCCTTGTGGACGAAGGACGGGGGAGTTTTGGGAGGTGTGGGAGGAAGAGGAACGTGTTGCCAAGTAGGAACAGAGTAAACAAACACACATTTTCTGCTATCTATGTTATCACACATGCTCATTTTCCTTCTCTGTCTTGATCACTCTGTTACTTTTCTAAGTACACGGAATATGTAAAACATATACAGGTCATAGATGTAAACATGCACTTAATACTGAGTTATTACCTTTATGTTAATAACTCAGTAATAACAGTAATCACATGCATGTAGAAGGACAACTACATTTGCCTCCAAACATTGCAAACACACATACTCTACACTCCACGGTGTCTTGAGATCAAGACCCACCATGGCAAAGCCACTAAGGAGGGAGTTTCATTAGTTGTCGGGGCCTGTGTCTTCTTCTCAGCTAGCCCTCCTGCCCTTGTGCCTTGGGGCCCTTTGTGTGTGAAGTGCTAGAGGTGATTAATATTTGTTTTCCCTCCTCGGTGGGAGAGGAAAACCCAGCCAATCCACTGTGACCCCTTCCTAATCCCCGGCAGGTTGAACCAGTATCCCCGTTTTCTTCGTCTTTTGGGCTTTACCTAGAGGGTGCCTACCCCACACTACCGCTTGGGTCAGATGTGGGGATAACTCAGGACCCATACTATTTAATGCTTATGGAGAGTTCAGAGCTGAGCCACGATGACAGGTGTCTTTATGAGGGTTAGTGAGTTTTTATTTTTCCATGTCCTTGTTCTTCCTACACTAAATAATGTTGCTAATACAGACATTTTTGCTGTGCAAAATTGCGCAAAGTAAGCTCAGAAACAGGTTACTAACTTCTGACCTAGTCTCTGGAATGGTAATAAACAGCTCCCCAGGTAGTTTGGACAAGTTCGACAGGTGATGGAGGTATCTTCCTTGTAGAAAACTGGAGGATATCCTGAATGAATTTGGCCAACATGGCCAGGTTGAGGGGTTTTGAGGCTTTGTTGAGGCCTGTGGAGGGGGTGTCTTGAAGGATTGAGTGGCTTGCGGGGTCTATTGAGGACTTGATCCTGTTGACAGATATACTGCTCCCTTTGTGACCACATGGCTGTGATGGAAATGGCAGGTGCAGTATGGTTAGCTGAGGAAAAAAAAAAATCCTTTCCAGCGTTGTATTTCAGCGGTTGTAAAAACACAGCTGTTTTCAGCTTTCTGAAGCGGCTGCGTACTCGGTTTCCAATTCTCTCCAGCTCCTTGTTGCCTTGTTGGCGTAGTCACTAAACTCGCCAACACCGTCTTATGGTCTTAGCTCTTTATAAGAGCTTTAGTTGGAAAAATGTACACATCAGTATTAACGATCAACACTGCTGGATGAAAGCTCTGGCAACTGGCAAGTGGCAACTAGCTCAAAACCTGCCTCAGAGTAATTGATATTAATGGGAAACTGCTCGGCTATTTAGCACATACACATATTAACACAGACAACAATTAAATCATAAGACAGAACTGCACAATTTATTAAATTAGAAGATTTACAAATTATACAGCAGATACAGTAAATACATGACAAAATAACAAAGCAACCTTAAAGTCTTGTTAGCAAACCAAAAGCAAAAAGACTGATTAGACTTAAACCTAATACTTACTTTTTATGTAGGTCAGTTGAAATAAAAACAGTCAGTCTCGTATTACATTGATTTAACTTTCTAGGTAAATTTGACAGCTGTTAAAAGAAAACAAAAATCAGACATTTTTAATCATCTAAATTACAAAGAGCAAACCTGGGGGCATTATAGTGAATTAAAATGAGCTAAATCATAACCAATTTTATATTTTTAGTCTATTTATATTTTACTTATTTTCAGCATTTAATTGTTTAACTGTGTTGTTATTGGTAACAGAAAAGCAGTTTAACTTAAAAAAAGGTTTTTTTTTATTTTGTGTCATTTCTGAATAAATATATGAAATTATAATCTTACCAAACCATCATGCCATATTCATCCATATTTATTTGCAATCGATTGTAATTTGTCAGTTTAGTTCCGTATGTTATTGTTTTCTTAAATTCTTAATGCTTCTTAAAATACTGCATATTTATGTATAGATATAAATTTTTAAGTTCCTTTTTTTGTTATTTGACAGCTCTGTTTCTGACATGGTCCATTAAGCTTTGTGTGGGAGTGTATTCAGTCCAAGAAGCAAAGCTTTTAACTCTTTATGAAGCTGTCTAATGAGTGGCGCCAAGTATCACCACTCCTCCACAAATTACTTTACTCTGCTTCCAGTCCTCCCTCCTCTGTTTTTGTGCCCCCTTTTTCTCCGTGTCAACACCTCCAGGCCCTCCTTTTTCTTTTCACAAGCCCTTTCAGTGTATTTCTATCAGATGTCATAAACTTGTCATAAAAGTTAAATTTGAACATTTAACTTTTTAAGGGCTGTAAACCATATATTTTTAAGTCTCAACATAATTCTGGAACTCGTAAACAAAACTGCTCATATATATCAAGATAGAAGTTATATTCTGTGCAGTCTTACAGAAATCTGATCTTTCTTTCCTTTCTTTTCCTTTTTTGTTCATTTGTTTAATTTATTTTCAAAACCAGCAAAGAAAATAATTGCATGGGAGTGAGTGAGGCTAAGCTATATTGTGTGTTTCAGTAAGGCTCATGATGTTCTAGTATCTACAGGCCCTTTATTAAAAAATACTGCTTTTCTTGATATGTTCAACAAATCAATCCAGTCCAACAGTTGTTGTATTTTTCTTCATTTAACATTAAGAAGATCTGAACAAAGGGATGTACTGATTTAATTTATTATTCATTTAATTTTTTTTTTATTTTTATAATTTTTTTTTTCATATTGGTCCATTTGATTGACCTTTATTATAATTATGAATTTATTTTATTTTTAATTTTTTTTTAACTAAACTGAATTAGACCTGCAAAACCTGAAATGAATTTCATTGCCCAAGATGTGATGTTTTGAAAAGAAAGAACACAACAGCACCATCACACCAGGTAGACTTTGGTTAGATGATCGTTAATAGTCTGCCAGTGAACTGTAACAGCACATCATTCGGTAAGGATTCAATATAGTGACAAATAAGCTGAGGCGATATTGACAAAACTAATGGTGAAGCCCTGATTTATGCTATCATATTCAGAACGGTCACTTTTCACTTTCCGAACATCAAGCAATCGTACCTGCTCATCGCTCTGGGGTTTAACTGATGAATGACACTGTAGTGTGCTGTGGCTCACTACGGGGCCATTTGTGGGGAGATAAGGAGACTTCCTGGATTAAGGAGGTAGTTGAGGTACATCTCCAGAGAGCCTGTTTGTTTGGGTAAGACAGCTCCTTCATTACTGCAAAACTGTGGGAGGCTGAGAAGCCAACCTGTCTCTGCGATAGCATGGAACTGCTGCAAAAATGTACTTAACCAGACTGAAAATGCAACCGAATTACCTTCAGTGCCTCTAATTTATTATCATGAACTCTGGACTGGTCAAATTGCAGTTTGCATTACTAAAATTAAGCAAATTCAAAATATCGTGACAAAATATGTACCATATCTATGGTGTGAAACTTTACACTTTTGATTTTCACTTTTTTTGTAATGAGAATTGCTTTGTGGGTGGGCCTGCATGACCTAGCAAGTGAATGAGTCTTGACATTAAAATGAATGAGCTCCTGATGCCAGTGTCACTTTGAAAAACCCAAGCTGACCATCGTGTTCCTATCCAAGCCTACAGGATTACCCTCAAAGCAGTCATGCAGGCTTACACACTTGTCTTAGAGAAAATATGAACGATATAAGAAAACATTACGATTAAAACATCGAGCTGTGCTATGTTTGTACAACACATTATTGCCAATTTTGGTATTTTAGACAAGATGAGTCATATATGTAGTAACATTTTTTTTTTACTTTCCTTTGTTAAATGTTTTTATTGAATATTTCATCATATTTGTGCTCAACAAAAGCGCAGCTGCACAGTTTTAAGGAAGGAACTACTACTTCGTAGCTTAAAGGCTTCTAAAATTGCAGTTAATTATCCTCATTTCAAATTTTTAAAATGCTATGCGGATTAAAAAATGGCCAGAAATGTGAAATGCATTTTCCCAAAAATGAAACAAAAATAAATGACAAAAAAAAGTTGTTTATTAAGCAATAAAACATAACTTTCCATATTGTTTAGTTATTTTAACAGCTAATTAATGTATTATTAAACGCATTGACAATTCAACAGTTTTTTTCTTCTAAAATGATGTAGCTGAACATAATCCAGGCTCGTGTTTAAAGCAATGTTGAAATCAACAGGTGAATATCTCTTATATCTGAGCCTAGCAGAAAAATTCATATTCATGCATAATGATTTATTCTGTACTAGTGTGCTGTTGTACAGCAGTGTTCTGTGAGGCCTCATGCTGCCCCAGTGGCGGTGAAGGGGGAATTAGTTGTAGTGTTGTCTGAGTCCCTGTTAATCCTCAGCTGATTAGTGGAATTCTCATCAAGGCTCCTTGAGAGACAGAGTAAGCAAGAAAGAGTGCGGAAGAGAGACAAGGAGAGAAAAAAGGAGGAAAAAAAAAGAAGAGTGAGAGAAAAGGGGAAAAAAGAGACTTTAGAGTCAGTGAGATCCCTTTCTCATTTTCTTAGTTTTCCTTTAGCCATTCACCCCCCGACCATGAACCACAGGCTTGCATCTCCTGTGACCAATAAGATCTCAGGGCCTCAGGTCACCTGGCTCACCAGACTAATCCGGAATCGGCCTTGTAGATTAGCACTTTCCCACTCACAGCCACTCTAACCCAAGCCCCGGCAAATCCCGAGGTAAATGTCGGAGCTTCCGGTAAGTGGGTGAGCACGACGTCGTGCAGTGGATTAAAGAGAATAGGATAATATTTACAAGCCTATCGCCAGCAGTGATAAGGCTGAGGATAAACATCAATGGTTCGTCTTCTGCCTCTTTTTTGTCTTTCTCTTGCCAAGGCAAATGGTTAAATCTCTGGATTCCTGCGGGTAGTCCCTTAAACTGATGAACTAAATTAGTCAGCTGTGAAATAATAAATTGTAACAAAGTAGGCAATGACTTAGAGTGGGTTTCTCTATCAAGATGAATTTGTCTTATGAGACACTTGGACCACAGTCTTTTTTAGATCTTTGCAACATTATCATGACTGTAGGGAAATTTAAAGAGAGGCAAATTTATATTTGCTTGATGACACTAAAGTGCAGTCAGTTCAGATGATTAAAAACACAATTCTTTTACAAACTACAAATTGAACAACTACAGTAAACACAAAAAAGCTAATAAAAACCAAAGCCATCACTGACCATAATCAAAAACAAGAATGCACAATGCCATGCTTTTCTTGTTGTTTTCAGCACTTGTTTCAGATGTTTTAGTCTCTGTGTCAGTTGTAGCATTTTTGGCATTAAGCATTTTTTATTCAATATTGGACAAAAGATTAGGGTAAAGCTGTGAGAGACAGACAGAATGCAAATCTTATTCGTTGATTATGAATGATTTATTCTGTGAACTTACATAAGTGGTACAATTACATATTGTATATATTACACCATAATTTCTGAATTCTAAATCAACATTAAAGCTCATCATACAGCTCTGTATGTTCAGTTTAGTTTTATTTATTTAGCCTCAAATCACAACATCTTTTTGTGTGTGTATTTAGTTCCCAGGTTTCAGGGTTCAACATCAAATATACTTTTTGTTAGAGGTTTTTTTTTATTAAAGTGTTTTAAACTACTGACAAGTAGTTACTTTTAGTATAAATTAGTATAATTGACTGAAATTTAGTACAATTAACTTAAACTGCTACATATACAGCCACAGGCTGTCAACTTGTCCCTCTCAGCCTACAACTCATGTCTAAAGGGGAGGCCTCTCACAGTTTAAGGCTCTAAAACCTTTAAACATGTTTAAACAATTTATTTGCAATAAAGAGGCCCACTTTCCCTGAATCCAGCCTAAATTAAAATGGGTAAAATCCTTTCAGTACAGGATAGCTGATACTTCATATCTGTCCACGGTTGTTCCTTTCATGTCATCAGAGCACATGATGGACTTTTCTCTCTACTGTAGGTGGCACTGTTAACCTTGACTTATACTTGGTTGGGCTTTCAGTGTTAAGGAAGTCAAGTGGTGCTGAAGCAGTCAATGTCTGCTCTTCATTACCATTCTCAGCCCCAGGGTGAAATTAATTAAAGTGGGGAATAATAATAATAATAACAAAGATTATCTTTGTCATCACAGTTATGCTAACAACAGTATGGAATTCAGAGGGCAGCCAGCGGCCGAAATAAATACCATCAAGCTTTTATCTTGAAACTTTAGGTACGTGGCTGTTTCTTTTTTTTCTTCCACTCGTGTTTTTCAGGGAAGTGGAGTATTAGTGGTGGTGGGAGGAGGGGGTAGGACCAGAGTGAAGGCAAGTGTGTTATTGTAACAGAGCTTATGAGGGAGTCAAGAGGAGGGCAGTGTGCCGATCGCACGCTAGGCTGCATGATTCACAGAAGATCCATGATCACAAACCCTTTGGACCCCAGTCCCACCCTCTGGCCTTGCCTCCTCTGCTTCTGAAATCCCCACCGTCAGCTTGCATTATGGGACTAATACCAAAGTTATGGTGATTCACCTCACACCACCTTATATGTGGGCGATTTCCATCCATCTGAGGTTAACTGGTGGCCTGGCATGGACAATGTCAGTACAGACTAGACAGTGTTATTTATACTGTGTTTTTTTCTTTATTTTGCACCTAGACAAAATATCACGGTGACAACAGATATATAATCATTAAATAATTTAAAAAGAGAGACGTGCTGGTATTTTTCTTATAGTGCTATTTGCAGAAATAAAAAAAAAAAATCAGAAAAAGGTAAAAAAAATAATAAATAAATGAAACATCCAATCTCAGATTAGCAACTCTTTTCCTTTCAAAGTGGAACAATTTTTTTTATGTTATAATTTAAAAAAAAGGAAAATAGTTCACATGGAATGAATGACGTAACTCTCTTTTGAACATTGTTTGTGTCTGCAAATTTTAGTGCATGCATGTGATATTATCTAATTACATTAGAAATGGCCTGCAGCAGCCACCTCACCCTGTTATATTATCTGAACTGATGAACTCTTGTTGAAACAAAAGGACCCAGCCCTGTCTCATGACCGATGCTCGAACCTCTTTCCCTGCTGCTTGTAAAAGGGGGATCGCTGACCTCATGTGCGGCTGGGATATTACTTTACGTCTTCATCAGGCTGCTTCCTCAGTGTCGGCTCGTGAATTACGCTAGACTGTCCACCACGTCACTGTATTGCTTCCTCTGTACACTGAGTCAATAGGTGGTCACTGAGCTCTAATAGAAGACAGGCGCTAGGAGGCAAGAGGCCAAAAAGCTGGTGAATTACCGATAAAAGTAACAAGATGACCTGAATTCATTGGATTTTTGAAGTTTTCTGTAATATGAAAATTTTGAATAATCTCTTGAGTGTTAAGGGTTGGAAGACTGGAGTGACAATGGTTTCTGCTACTCATCAATACTTAATTTAATCGAATGTTAATGCAAGCCAGCAAATTTGCGCAAGATATGAATTCCTGATAATTGTGAAAGACAAATGTTCTTTGTCTGATTCACTTCTTCACAATCCAATTAGGTCTCAGTGCTGAAAAAATTAGATGACTGTATGCTTTGGAACAAGATAAAGTTAGCTTAGCTGCTCATTAGCTATTTTCTCGAGCACTCTTATAATATTGTCTTATGAAAGTTAGCTTTGGTCTGAATGACTAATCAAAAGCACACATCCGGTGTTTGATGAAATTTTACCTATTCCCAAAGCATTTCCTGTGTCTGCAAAAATTCATTAGTTCTAGTTGAAAAAGGAAAATGTGGGAATAGTTCACATATGAGTTGAGGTACTTTGTCTCATTGTTTGCTCTCTTGCTCATTCCTTCATTCAAGTTTCCCATCCTCTTTGTCATGCCCTCAGTCTTGCACATGTTTCTGCTTCTTCCCAAGAAAACATCACTAAAATAGCAGCCAAAGTTATGTGTTGCCTGTTCTGTGGACACCCTGTCTGTTTTGACTGGAAAGGGACTTCAGGGGGGTAAAGGTGGGAGGAACATTTTGTACAGGCAGACACTACAAAAAAGAATTTCCTTGAAAAATATGATTCAACTATTTAACGTCAAATTCTGAATTGTCCCAGAGTGATAGGACATGATGCACAACAAACCTGGACATTTGGAGTAGGTAAAAATTAGGTAATATATTTGTTTATTCACACTAAATAGCATCTTTCATATAGTGCTTCACAATAAAAGACACAAATTACATGTGTGTATTAAAAAGCGACGCACATTATATGCAGATAGCCAGATAATAATTACATAATTCAATAAATAAACAAAACAAATCCAAGCTAATGGGTTGGAAGATGCTTAAAAAGTTTTCCACAACAGCATCTGGTGCATATGTTTTGCTATTGTGGTGTGCCTACTGGAACACGTCCTATATATCACACAAACACTGCAAAACTACACAAGCTCTTTTTGTACCATTTGGATGGAAGTTCTTTCACAACACTGCAAAGCTCATATTCCATGGCTATCTATACATATCTATCTATCTATAATCTTGTTTGTTATTATTCCTACCATGTTAATTTTGATTTATTTTAACATCTGTTGAGTGCATTACACAGTGGAGGAATCCTAACACTGCTTTCTTGGATCCAGTTATGGTTATGATAAATGATGTGATTTTCAAAACTTCAGTTGTGAGTAACTAAAATATGATCTATGGGAGAAAATGAAGAAACCGGCCTGCAAGTGAGTAGGGGTTATTCATGTTATCTCCAATTTGAATCTTTCTGGATTTATTCCAGAAGTGGTTATGAAGCGTCTAAAGGTTTAATGGAATTTCCTGAAACAAGTGAAAATGCAATAGTAAAGGAGTTGGATATTTTTTGCAGTGTAGTAACCAGAGAAAAGCCTGGTATGTACACAGTAATTACATCTCAGCACCCTGTGCAGAGTACATAGCAGAAACACAGTCAGAAGGGTCACTGCCCAGGGGATCGAGGTTTGCCCATTAAAACATCATCAGACAATACGGTTTATTTAAAGAGACATATGACTCTCCACCGCTACTGTTTACCCTTCTTGCACTTGAGAGCAAAGATAATAATGTTTGAAAATCAAAGGGAAGAAAAAAAAGGAAAGAAAAGGAAAATGAAATCTGTAATGTTCAAGGAATAAAGTCAGCGCAGGTCAGAAACTGCATGTACAGATGTAGCTAATCTATGTATTTACAATGGGGATTGGGAAAAGATGAGCAGCATATACTGTGTGATTAACTTGCTACTTTTGTTTTAGTCTCCTTTTGGAATGGTTTATGACGATCTTGGAAACTATTTCGATGTCTGGGTCTTAACTTCCTG
Source organism: Rhamphochromis sp. 'chilingali' (assembly GCF_963969265.1). Classification (NCBI taxonomy): domain Eukaryota; kingdom Metazoa; phylum Chordata; class Actinopteri; order Cichliformes; family Cichlidae; genus Rhamphochromis; species Rhamphochromis sp. 'chilingali'. The sequence continues at coordinate 5,461,779 of NC_137940.1, forward strand.
GATTTTAAATCTGGACTGATTTTCAGGACTGTTGCTATTTTTGGAGCAAAATCTTGTCTAATTGCTTGAGTCATAATGAGCACAATAAGCAAAACAACAGCTCAGTTGTGACAGCAGGAAGTCTGATGCATCCGAATTTCACCTTTACCCTGATAAATCAGTCAACACAAACACTCCCGTGGCGCCCCGCTGGGTAACAGACCCCCACCTTCGGATCCCTGGAGAGTTCGTCACCCTGCTGCATGCCCATCCTATCTGGAATAGTTTGCTCAGATAGGAGATTAGTCCTTTCTAATTGTCCTGTCAGTAAATTAGTAACTTTGGCTCCTCCCTCACTTTACTGCTTCATGTCATCCATGCCTATGACATGCTGCCTGATGTGTACAGATGTCCACGCATCATATTTGGGTCAAAAATGATGAGAGCACAGTTGGAAAAGAAATTGGAACACAGAGTTGATATAAAAGCATTCCAAGTGGATCAATTAAATACAGCTTTGACTAAAGAAATCTGCCTCTTTCCATCTGCGAGTTATGATTTGCCATCGATTAGTCGAGTAAGCACATACCACTGCTGAATTCTTGTGTCCTGTTGTTGAAAAAAAAAGATAATGAAGCAATTAAATGCAAGAGCATACACAATAGTGTCTATCTATCTATCTATCTATCTATCTATCTATCTATCTATCTATCTATCTATCTATCTATCTATCTATCTATCTATCTATCTATCTATCTATCTATCTATCTATCTATCTATCTATCTATCTATCTATCTATATATATATATATATATATATATATATATGTATGTAAGTATGTATATATATATAATAAAAGTTTGGCCTTTTTTCCAGTTTTACTTGTTTTTGTTTACTTTTGCCTCAAGTATTCTGTAAAGCACATTTTATGGCATTGCTTTAAACTTACCTTATCTTGACCTAACTTCTATACACACATCTCCCCCCCTCAACATCAATCAAGCGTGTGAGAGGCATAGTGGTAATTTGTTAACCTTTATCCAGTGATCTCTGCTGACCTTAGATTCACCCTCAGGCTGACTGTGTGTGTAGAAAAGCTGCACTGGATGTTTTTAGTAAAACAGACAGGAATGAAACATCTCTAATACATATTGCTGTTTAACTTGTTACATTGTTACTTGCTATATTTCCCATTAACACAGTGAAAGATTGTAATTCACTCTACTTGTTTGCTAATGTATTGCATGATACAGCGTGATCACAAATATACAGTTTGGTTAAACGAATGAAGCTAAATCTTGAAATGAAACGTAAAATGTACTTTTATCATATGAGCAAACATTAGTACAAACACAGTTATCAGTTTGCTTAATCAAAATGTAATTTGACATTAAGAATAAAAAATAAAAAATTGTTGATATTATCTTTTTTTCAATTAGGAAGCAAAGGCAAAGAAATTTCATTTCCCAGCTAGATTATTATTCAAGGCACAACACTGGCTCACTGCTAACTCTGAGAGCAAATGCTCTATGCCGATGCATATTCATATGTTTAACATACAGACATGCATTCCTAATGATGTAGGGAAGAGTGGAATACAATAAAGCTCATTAATACATTTTACCATGCCAGTCAGTCCTCATCACAAAAAGGGTGCTGCACAGCGTCAAATTGAGCTAATTCAATTCCCCAGCAAAGAGCTTCTCCAGTGTGAGATGAAAACAAAAAGAAATTAAATAAAGCCATCGTTTTTAGTGGAAATTTTGGACTTTTAAAAAATTCATATTTCGATAGTTTCTCATTTATCATCTCATTACCTCCTCAACTGCAAAGTTTGGTCTTGTCTTCTCATGAAACATTAACAATTAAAATGTCACTTTTCCTTCTTTTTTTAAATTTTGTTACATTTACCGGTATTGTGTGAAACAAGACACAATTTAATTTCCAGATGGCGCTGCTATTTAGTGTCATTGTAAGTCTTATATGACATGAAAATCTCACAAATGCTTAAAATTTCTTCTCTCCAAGGAACGCTGAATGCAATTAATAAATAAAATAATAAAGCAACAATTGGCAGAACTGTCCAGTTCAGAAACAACACTCTAAAAGTTGCCTTTGACCATATTTGACTGCATGCCAAACCCACCCATCAAATTGATCTAAATGCATTTATAATTAACTGATGAGAAAGTAAATAATGGGCTTGCTTCAAGTAGCTTTTTCTGGTTTCGTGAAAGCTACTTGGACAAAACTTTGTTCTAAGACGGCAGGTGGCAGAACCTGTCATTGTAAGCTAATGAATATTAAACTTGGAGACTGCATTGGGTAAATGTGCATCTCCCTGTCTGCTGCTCACATACTTCCTTATCAGAAACAATGATAGTATTCAAATCACAGTGGTAGCCAGTTCATCTTAGAAGCCTGTCTTGGTATGACCTTTTGTTATCTTCATACGTGCCCATGTCACTTTTGGTTTTAAGATTTAACATGAACCAGCTCCTGATGTTAGAGGTTAGACAACCAGACGTCTTGTCCAGCCAGAGTTGGAAGATGTCAGTAATGGCAGTGGACTTTGTTTATAAATTATTAATGATTTTCTTCCCTCCCTGTCATTTTGGACAGGCTGTGAAACAAGCCCACGCCTCTCCTGTTTGCGTGGCAGCCCTCTCCTCAAACAGATTGCAATTTATTCCTCTGCAGTTTGTCCATCAAGGCTAACTCTGACAACATAATCCCAAGCTAATCCGCCATGTTCAGTTTTTCTTGTTGGCTCTCATGCAAAGTGCTCTGCCAAATCCCACTACCTGTCAGCCTGGCCTTGCGATGTGGAGCCCAGACGAGCTGCCAGCCCTGCTGCAGTGGCTCCCGTAGGGGTGTGGGGTGGAGGCAGGTGGGGGGGCATTGTGCCTGGGTAGACTTAACCCCTGCCTCCCTCCCTGTAATCCACTGTAAACAGCCAGAGCCTTAGAAGGGCTAACTGCACTAATCAAGCCCCAAGCTTGCCCAGTCACTATCATACAGAGCACTCTAAGAACTAGAGATTTGAGATGCTACTGCAGTGTATGTGAAAGCGTATGAGTGTGCATGTGGAGCAGTGGGGTCCATTGACAGATTTTAATCCCCAAGGGGTGGGAAATGTGCCAATTTAAGGCAGCGATGGGTGCCCAATCAATGGCCAACTAAAGGATTTCACCAATTACTTTAAATATTGACAAATAGAGAAAGGACGCTATTGCACTAAAATGACTCTAAATATTTTTATAGCAATACCAAAGTATCCCTGTAGTACTATACAAAATTACAGTACAAAATTAAAATTTAGCAAGTGGGAAGAAAAACAACCAGTTACTTATGATTTATGGTCTTAACATGGATATAAAAGTATATACTCACATTGTTTCCTTAGGCACCAGAGGCTGGGTTGAACTCCAGTGCTCAGGACACAGCTGCGTTTCCCCAAATGGTAAACCGGCCAATCAGTATTCTCCTCTCCCTTTTACAGAGCCACATTTGAATTTCCTTCACATTCTCTTCCAGTCTCCCTGACAGTGACCCAAAATCCACAGTAAGAACATAAAAGGCTTGACAGAAGTCAAAGCCAAATGAAGTCAAACTAAGCCAACTCCCCATCAACAAAAATGAAAGTTTCAGAAAGTTGAGGTGCACACAAGCAATAAAGCTTTAAACTGTTTTTTCATTCATGCTTTGTTTTGTTTTCTTGTACCTGTTCTTCTTTTTCATTGTTCCCTATAATGAACAAATTCAGTAGGCTGCAGTAGGTGGGGATCATGGTTTGTGGCTGTCAACAGGGGATTTAGAATTCCACTTTGTCAATGTCCATCAAGTATAATCAGTAAAGTCCCTGGACACTAATCTGCGTTGCTGAATCATGAACTTGTTTCTGGTGTGGCACAAAAAAAGGAATTTTGTGAAATTTTTTTTACAGTACACATATCAAAATAATATTTTCACACCTGAAAAGATGTTATTTGTTGAAATATATGATACATTTAAGATATAATTGCTACTAAAATATAACTGCATTTAAAACAAGCTAACAGCTTGTTCACTATAACAGATTAACCATCTTACGCAAGTGTAAAATGTTTGCATTTTACCATAATAAAATTAATGAAAGGAGTGACAATTTAGATGATGTAACTACAACCATAGTATAATTATTTAATCTGAAATGGACTCTGTAAAAACAGGGGGCTCCATGTGGACATACTGACTCTTGTTCTGCTTTACTGTGCTGCTGCTTTGTCCACTTTCAAAAAGCCTAGACTGTGGGAAAGCTCTGGACAAATATGTTTGCCACTTTAGAGCTCCAGATAAAAGTGGCCTTCAAGGGTGGAGCTTAGGGAAGTGTTGAGATGACAGTGAGAGGGTTGGTGGACCTGCAGGGAAAATGTGAACATGACATGTAGCTGATAAGAGTCCTCCAGCAGGTTAACACCAGAGCTTGTAACTGGGATTGCCCCAAGAAGCCCTCTTAGGAAGGCCTGGCATCTGCAAGATAGCAAAAGCCCTGACGCTCACACAACTGAGCACACAACAGGTCTGGAAGGTGGCTAGGACAGAAGTTCCCCCCAGCACACCTCTGAAGATGATTGTTGGTAAAAAGAACAGATAGTGTACTGGTTCTTGTAAGTGTTAGACAAAGCAGGAAAACTTAAAAGCCTTTTAACTAAGAAAGAAAAACCCTCACAAAAAACGTCACAAATAAGTAAACACTACAAAACAAAATGCTTGGTTCTCCATTTAGTCACAAGGAACTAGGGATGGGAATTAAAAGGAATCTAGTGATTCTGATTATCGATATTATGATTCAGTTCATTATCGATTCTCATTGGCTCCGCTTTGAGAGAGACCACTATCACTAAAAAGCATATCAAAGACATTATATTTGTGCAAGTTAATTGCATGCTGTAGATCAAATGTTTTTGTATGTCGGAGGTATTTTCCCTGTTTGTTGTGATCAGTGTTGGAGTTGTTGCAAAAAAAAGTAATTATTACACATATTACATAGAACATTTTTCTTAAAAGTAATGCAGTACATTATTCAATTGCTCCAAGGAAAAAGTCATTCTTTATACTGCCTGTTAAATTGCCTTAATGTTACTCTGTAAAATAGCTGGAGCCCACATACCAAAAGAAATCCTTATCCTAATGAGGACACACATATTATCTTTCTCTTAGCATGAACACACTATGAACACAAAGACGAGAGCGCAAAGCAAAGATGAAAACCAGCACAAAGACTCTATGAAAGTGATTCTACTGTAGAAACATGAACAAGTAAAAATGGAGGCAGCAGCCTGACTCCTCATCAGTGTATTACCTGTTAAAGTTCAGTGTCTGGCTGTTGCCTGGGGCCAGCATTCAATCAGCTTTAACATCACTTTGGGTTCTTCGCCAGTTTAGCATTAGTATTAGCGTTAACTGTGGCTAACTTATCGTTAGCAGTTGTCTGGCAAGCTTACTGGTAACATGCTTCTAAATAGCCAAAGTTGTGTTAGCTGCAAAATGAAGTTGAAGTCCTGAATACAGTGGTCTTGTCCTTTTGTGCAATAAAAATAAAAGTAGTGTTCATATCCATGATGTAGACTGCTCTAATATTTTCCTCTTCTGATACACAAACTGAAATTAGCTGAAGTGCAACTGGAACTGATAAGTGAGACTGATAGACAAGCTGACTAACAATTCCAAGGAACAGGAATACTGGGAACAAGACGGATTCTCGTTTCCTATCTCTACAAGGAACTCAGCAAAGGAACCTGTTTCCTAACCCGTTTGTGGTGTTTGCATTTTTGACAATCATCCAATATTAAACTCTGTGATGGTCTCACAACATTATCTGAGTTTTTAAAACATTGCAACCATAAAAATCAACAATGCCAAATAGATATTGAAATTATCTCAGTTGCAAGATATATAGATTTCTTGTATAGTTTAACTGACATGAAATACTGCTCAGCCACATCAGTCTAAGTCAGGGGTGGCCAACTCCAGGCCTCGAGAGCCGGTGTCCTGGAGGTTTTAGATGTGCCCTTGATCCATCACAGCTGATATAATGGCTAAATTACCTTCTCAACATTTCTTGAAGTTCTCCAGAAGCCTGGTAATGAACTAATCATTTGATTCAGGTGTGCTGACCCAGGGTGAGATCGAAAACCTGCAGGACACCAGCTCTCGAGGCCTGTAGTTGGCCATCCCTGGTCTAAGTGGTATTTGTTTTTTTATTTTAAATGTGATTTTTTTGTTGAAAGAAAAATCAGAAATATGTGTGTGGGTTAAAATCAGTATCTTCCACGATAAAGATAAAGAATATGGTTTTCATGAACACACTGGAAAAAAATATGCATAGTGTTTTATGGATAGAATAAATGACACAGATGGATCACAGTGATTATAATGCATGAAGGCCAACATTGTTTGTGTGTTGTGTTGACAAGAGGCATATACACTGTCTTTCTTTTTCTTGTTTGTCCACACATGTGGGTATATCTTCCACACACTACACTTCCAGAAAATAGCTTCATCTCTTGCGTGACACCCTAGAAACTGGCACCCTTGTGTGTGTATATGTAAAAGGTAATCATAGTACATTTAACATGAGGTCCAGTAAGCAGCCCTTGGTGGTACATTCATGTACACTATACCTGTAGCGAAATAAAAAGACTTTCAGTTTACCCCAAACTCTTCCAGCATACAGTTTAAAGCATGTAGGAAAGGTTGGAGCAACGAGGTCTTGGTGTCTTAGTACAGAAACTTTCTCTTTGCAGTGACATTACATAAGCAATGATGCCTATCGACATGTGGATGTTGTGACCCATGAGCAGGCTTATTACTCATTAATGTGTTTCTAAATGACTACTCAGTACTCATGGGTCAAACCACATTCATCTTCTACGTTCACCTTAATTTTGATTAATGAGGGTTGCTATTAGATAGTGGAGGCTGGGTGTCAGGGATGGTGATGGCACATTTGGCAGCAATAACCATAAAATGGTAAACAACATATTTTAATGTTAAGACATATTTGTCATGCATGGACCCATCATGTCCACAGCAGCCAATACAGATTTTTGCCTTGGAATAGAGATTGAAAATGTGACGTCATTCAGGGGTAAAACCGCAATGAATTCTGGGAACTCGTGGCAAGAGGTACTAGCGCACGCAGGCTTTCAATTGAAATCAGTTACACAGCGATAAAAAGAAACACAAAAAATGGCAAGAAGCTGTTGTATTATTAACTGCAATAGCCAGTCGCATGACAGCCACGGGAAGCCGACGGGTAAAGAGATCGGTTGTTATCGGATTACATCGTTGAAGAGAAATTGTTGGAGCCAAGTCACAAAGAGGCGACGGGTGGCCTGGATTGCAGCCATTCAAAGACAAAATATAACGTCCCAGAACACTCCAGCTCACAGGTTAGTCTGCTCCAAGCATTTCCACAAAGGTCAGTTCCACCAAGGTATCTTATTTTTTTTTCTGTGACAAATAAAAATTGTTGTATTGTAAACACAATATTTTTGCTATTCTTTACCAAATCTTTTATTTGGTGTATACCAATAACCAATTATGAAAATACTTCAGGATTCAAAAGAAAAAGAAAGCAGTCACATATACCTGTAGATTTGTTGAGTGTTATACCATATCTTATAGGCTAGTCTCAATAGACCACAGAACAAATGTCACAAAACCAGAAAGGACAAGAAAAAGGCAATAAAAAGTGAGTGATGACCATTGATATTTCAGCCTGATGAAATCCTGTGTCAGGAGACTTTGCTTGGCTTTACATAAACAGGGTAATAAATAGATCGATCACACATAGCAAAGGAGATTCATGTCACATTAAGTGACAGGACACTGAACATAGGCCCAGCTATGTCTCATTACTCAGAGGACATTTCCCTCATGTGTGTGTGTGTGTGTGTGTGTGTGTTGTGTGTGTGTGTGTGCATGAGAACATGACTGAGAAGATAGGAGTTTGCATGTACCAAGCCGGCACAGTATAGAGGACAGCTGCTGCAGATACATCACTCTGCAGGATGAAAACCACATTCTGAGGGCTTAAGTAGCGCTGCTGGCTGTCCATTTATAGTTAAATGTTGGAGAAATTGTGTTTGCATAATGACTGTGTCTAATAGGTTCAGTGGGTGGTGAGTTTAACTTTGAAAACAAACAATTTCTGTATGATACAACATAATATATTACTGTAAATTCTCTTGATTGTTATATATATATATATGATATATATATATATATATATATATATATATATATATATATATATATATATATATATATATATATATATATATATATATATATATATATATATATATTGTGTCAATTTCACTTCACCCTGCAAATGCAGTGTTATGTTCTCATTTGCATTTGTTTCATGTTGAACGTATATCACTTGTTTATAACTTAGCAGTCACCAAAATTTATGACTGCACAAACTAAAAATTTCTTTGAAAAATCTTTTCTAAATATAGAATGAACAAAAGCTCAACTAAATTCAAGGCTAACGGTTCCAAGGCTCACTATGATCTCTTGTAAACTGCACTGTTTAGATGTCAAATGCAGTGATTATTATAGAATTTTAGAAATTACAGTGTTGCCTTTTCTATGCGACTGTCAGCATCTGTATGGACGAATGGACTGCAGAGGTACAGGCTTGTCCAAAAAGGTAAGCTGAATTTTACAGCAATTAAAAAAAAAGCAATTCAATTTGGAAATGGAAATTATAAATGCACACATTGCATTGTGGTAAAAAGCAAGTACAAGTACAGTAGCACTGAACATCTGCACTAATTGAAGTAGCAAGAGGGCCTACAGTATGCAAGTCAAATTCGTGGAAATTGGCTACTCCTGATCAATGTTGGTCAAGTTACTTGAAAAAGGTAATCAGTAACTAATTACTAATTACTTTCCCTAAAAAGTAATCCCATTACTTTACTGATTACTTATTTTCAAAAGTAATTAATTACTTAGTTACTTAGTTACTTTTTAAAAACACGATTTACAACCTGAATAGGTGATAAAGTGATAGATCTTTCAGCCCATTTCTACTTTTTCTACATAATCCATCATACAAAATGTAATCAAATGGAAAAGTCTCTTTTTTTTTTAAACTTGTTTTATCAGTTTTAATCTTTTAACTTTATGCATTAAGCAAAACTTAAATTATATGCAACATTCTCTGACTTGAAGAAATTAGTTTAACATTTAAACCTATTTTCTGCACATTCCAGCACATAAAATAAAATATTTTTTGTGTTTACACTCAGTCTTTCAAATAGATGCAAGTAAAACAGAGCAGAAAATAAATAAAGTCAAAGACTAGAGGTCCTTTTGCTCTATTTTCACGTGTAAAGCAGGAGTGGGGTAGGCGGAGGTGTGCTCTGGTGCAGGTGTGCCGCAGCGGTCAGTTGAATCTCTGTGAATTTCCCATCACGTCGTAGCGCACTCGGTGCCTGTTTAGGGGGGTTTTTTCGGTGTAAAAAGAAGTTTTCTTCCCACGCACAACGGACGCTAATGTTTTTGTCACTTTTTATGGAATCAAACTCAAAGTAAGGTCAGTACTTCCACGCTTTAAACGCTGCACGCTCATACTCTCTCCCGCACTCGATATATTATCCATTGTTGATCTGCACACAGCTGTTGCCACGAACGTCGCACTCGCTTACGTCACTGTCATGAGACATTCTCACAAAAAAATCACGGTTTTAGTAACGCAGTAACGCAGCGTTCCTACGGGAAAGTAACAGTAATCTAATTACCGTTTTTGCAATAGTAATCCCTTACTTTACTCGTTACTTGAAAAAAGTAATCAGATTACAGTCTGCCCATCTCTGCTCCTGATATATTTCTTTTGAACTAACACAGTTCCTCATCAGGCCATGAGGCAGCCTTTAAAGCATCAACTCACTTAAAACTTAAAACAAATTGGCTATGAGTGTACTGAACTTTTATGGTTTTCATTCAGTTTATTCATTAGCTCAGTAAGGGTTCTAATACATTTACCTATCAAGAAATTTCAAGACCATATTGCATCTTCTGTAACTGAAATTGAAATATAATTTGATACGAATACTTTCAGTGCACTTACGACAGTTCTATACTGCTCTTATTTTGTGGTTTTAGCTTTATAAAAACATTACAAATACGTTTATATTTTATCAACTGTTGACTATTCAAAAAGTAATGTGGCCCAGTGTCAATTGTAGCACTATTGTAAAGACTGACTTTTTTTGACCTCTTCTAAAATCAGAGGAGGCAGAGTTAACCATTAAAGCAAAAGAAAATATAAGATGTTCTTGCATGTTGTTTCAATCATCTAACAAATTCTTGTGACATCCTGAAACAATTCTTGGCGGTCTCTGTTATAAATAACTAGATACAAAAAAGCATAAATGCAGCAAAGAGAGAGAGAGAAAAGAGACAACAGAATAAATTAGATACAAAAATATCAAAAACGGCCAAACCGCACACATTAAGGTCTTGGAGTCAAGTAAGATAATACTTTATATTAAAACATCTTTTTGGAATGGTTTTCATACAAATGACTGAATATGAGCCATATATTCACAGTGGGATCCATCAATTTAACATTTCGTTTGACAGAGTTTGATGAGATGTTGATGGTGAGACTAGGCAAACTTTTTTACCAGAGCTCCTGCCAGGAAAGAATGGCACTTCTGTCAGTGTATATAGATGGTTATTACTTCCATCTGTTTTTTTTTTTTCGTCTTTCGTCAGGTATACGCACACGCAAGCCAATGTCTCCCGTGTCTCTAGTCACTTGAATAAAAAAGTGATTTTCTTATGCATTAATATTTTTATCCATGTTATCTGAAAAGGTCAAGGAAGTGATAAAATTGAAAAAAGTTGATTTCTGGGTGACTGCATTTGTATACACTGCAAATTACAAGCTGTCCAGGTCTCAACATGCAGACAACATTACACCAGACAACATACCTATCAGAATTACTAAACAAATTGCCATCTAGCTGACATCAGGAGACAGAACATCTAAACAGCCAGAGATATGTGTATATTACAGACAGAGACATGCATTCTTTGTCAGTCTAATGACCATTAGAAAGATAAATCAGTGTGACTATATACAAGCTTTTATACGCATAGGTTAAAATGCAAAGAATTAGGCAGTTCAAACCTCTGGAAAGTAACTTCATGTAAGAAAAGTACTTTTGCTGCTTGAACCTGTGACATAAGAAATTACTCAGTTGTAATGAGTGGGAGAATGGTTCTAGCCATGGTACTTTCTTTTTCAACTGTATACATTGCACATTACTCTTGAATTAGTTTTTCATGGTTTCCTCTCCTCTCTATTTTGATGTGTATAATTTAGGTAAAAAAGCACTGGGAGCATCGCATTAGTTCACCTAAAGTTACTTAACGCTAACACATATTTGAAATGGTTTGCCTTTATGCAATGGCTTTTCCATATTTTACAACATAGATTATAATATAGAAAAATATATAATAAATACTCTCTTTTAAAATGATTAATACCCCAAACCTTTAAGGTCCCTTTCTTGTTCTTTTTACAAACTGGATCTTATATTTTTGAATGATTGAATCTTGGACTGATAATTTTCCAGAGTTATTCCAGAGCCTTAATGAAAGTGTAATGCTGGGCAATGATGACAGACATAAACTTCTGATTTAAGCATTTATTATTTAGTCCAAAAGTGTCTCATAATTCTGAGGTGTGTTGGCATTTTGCATCATGATGAGCCAGAAGTCTGAGCGATGAGCTGTAGAAGCGCCAAGACTCGTCTCCGCAGAGGCAAGTAGGGCCTCATCTGTGACTGAGTGGGTGCTAGAACACCAAGCAGAGAAGTGCCGGGTCGCAGTAAAGGTTAACAAAATCAAGAAAGGGAATTTACGAGCGTCCGTGCTTCACGAGTGATGTCGCCAGCAGCAAGGGAGGGAGTGTAAAAGACAAGGGTGAATGAGAGGATTAGAAAGTGTGTGAGGGCGTGTGTGCAGATGTATGTGTGTCTGTGTGCACTGGGTATTGGGTTTTTCCTACGTTGAAAGTCATATGTTTGGACAGAATTATGAGGGACCCTTTCTGCGAGTGTGTGCTCATTCACTGATGTCTTGGTGCCCTCCATACACTAAATAAAAGCTGAAGGGTTGACCCATGCAACTTACTTTGAAAATAATCTAAAGGCACAATAATGTGACATGCTATCATGCACATGCTCAAGTTTGAATAATCACAGTCACCTGTCGTAGTATGAAAAAGGTCAAAACTCTATTGTGTTAATGAACTTCTTCATACTCAGCAACACCAACAAAGAACAGAAACTGTGGGTTCTTTAAAAGTGCATTACAACCTGCAACACCTGCATGCTATTTGTATTAAATATGTTTGAAAAGTAATTTAAAATAGAATCAGATGTTCTTGATTTTTAGAAATTTGTTGGGATGTTGTTAAAATGAATGAATTCCAGAGTGGACACTGGCGCCACCGGGCCCTCTGACCACCACCAGTAGGCAACGGGTGCCCAAGGACACAACGACCAAGACTGTCGGAGCCAGGGCTCGAACCGGCAACCTTCCGATTACAAGACGAACTGCCAACTCTTGAGCCACAATCGCCCCACACCTTAAAGGCCGGTCTGTGAAAGTAACTCCAAACTGTAAAACTGTATACACTAGTTTGATACATGCACTCGGTACGAATAAAAAAATTCCATTTCTACTGCTGAAGGTTTCCTACTGCACATCTAAAGATATACCAGTGATAGTAGTCACAACAGCAAAAGGTAGGCACATCCACCATTGCTACTGGAAGAAAATTTGCCTTTCAATACAAAGCAAGATGTATAATTAGGATTTTCAAACACAGACACTAAGTATCTTCTGTCTGGTTTGCTTTTCCCATCTGTGTAGGTTCACTGTAGCTCTTTGCTCTGTAACAGAGTCTGCTTGAAACAGCTTTAATAGATCTTTCAGCTTTGGCAGATTGTGATAATTATCAAAACGTTTTTCTTTCCCCCCTTTTTGGGATTGCTGAAAATAAATTGAATCTTTGTGCTCATATTGAAACTTTCACACATTAAAATCAGACTTTGATCATATCAAACCATTTAAGGATTTCCCATTATTCAGCTAAAAACAACATCCAAGTGTATTCATACTGACATCTATTAATGAAAACAATACACACACAGATCACCAACACAGAGACACTTAAACTGTACAGATAAGATGCCTCGCCTGTGCTTTCTGACTGTCTATAAGTGGAGTAGAGACCATAGATTTTGGGAGACAACCTTGTGATAGGACACTTCATCACAGTGGTTTGTGGAAGGTTCTCAGCTCTCTCCCCCACTGATAGCTCCAGTTTGTCTGGAAGAAGTTATGCTTTGTGATAGTCTGGCAGAATCATGGAGTTGTCTCCTCGAACCAGTTGAAACCCATACATTGTATCAAGTTCTGAAACATGTGGTTTTAATTTGATCCCTCACAAAACTGCTTTCATTTTTCTTGATAAATGTCGTACAGTGCTAATGCTATTATTCTACACATTATCAAAGTAACAACAGATGATATAAGTGGTGGATTTCCAACCGAGCATACTGCTGTGAATTGAACATATATGTAATGCTGCATCACATTTTGGCTTCCTGACCAGCTCCTTGCTGGCCTCTTTTGGTCCTCACCACATGTGAGGATATTCATCATTTTCACATATAATAACACAGAGCATTGAATTTCCCTTTTCTTATTTTTACGCCGCTACCACTGAGCTTAGTGCACAGTGGGCATCAGTCAGCCTGACCATCCAACCAACTGTGGTGCTGATAGCTGATCTAAGTCAAGCAACATTTTGAGTTTTCAAAAAACTGTTGGGGAGAATCTGTGGCTGACAGCTCCACCCCGAGTTGAACACCATCCATCTCTCCAACAGCCGTTGCCTGCTGCCTCTCTGAGATTCAGTCGGAGAGCATATTTGCCGGATGACAGTGAGCTCTGTGTACCATCCATTAAGGCTAAGGTAGATACAGTGTCATCAGGACCCTCTCATGCTGGCATAAATCCATGGACAACAATAAGTCTAGGTCAAGTGATTTATACACAAGGGCACGTATGGACATGCTCTGAGTCCTGTGTTCTGCAGACATATACATAGAGGCATGTTCAAGCACACATATGCCATGCAACTGCCCAGCGCAAACTGTGGAAACCTGTTACTGTACTCAAGAGGACTGTAATGGGAGTCTTGTTTAAAGTACAGAGGAATCTGGACAAAGTCTGGCGGAGGTCAATGCTTGAGGAAATGCAGAGCTTGAGGGAGTGAGTGCTAGCAGGTCTCCTCCTTCCTGCTCCTCCTCAAAGAGCAGGAGGAGGTGGTACATTGTGGATCACACAGATACTCATGCATTTCACACATGTATGCATTTTGAAAGCACAGGGTTGTGCACAGACAGCAGAAGTTGAAGTGCTAAGTGGGTTCACGGCACTTGACCATAATCTTTGAAGGAGTATCGAGTGTGTCTTGGAGGCTCACGTGTAACATCTCTGACCAGCCCCTGGTATTACTTCTGTTTTCCACAAAGGAATATCTTACTTGGGTAAACCAAAGTGTTCCCATGGCTACAGCAGAGATAAATTACCACATGACAAAGGTTAAATTGATACAATCTTTTGTCAATAAGAGGGTGTACATGCTTTGCAATAACTCACTCAAATGGATTTTATCAACTAAATGTGTTGTTCTGGCCTAAATCTGGATTTCAGAAAGTTATAAGTGAAAGAAAGAAACAAAAAACACACAGATCCACACACAATAGGGTCATTTCTATTGTAACAAAAGCATAGTTCCCATCATAGGACTATTGGGGATCTGCCAAAGAGGGACTGATCCTTGTGATATTCCCCACTATCCACTGTTTGTTAAAAAAAAAAATACAACTGACAGTTGCTTGTCTTAGCCATAGTCCTCATGACCCCTTGTTGTACATCATCAGACTTCAACAATATTGACTTCTGTAGAAGAGATTAGCTGTCAAGCTTTTATTTTGTTAAGGGATCAAGGTCCTTCATGTTCTTACCTAAATATAACTTTACTCCATTGCAGGTTTGAAATTGCTGGTGCAGGTGGTATTTCATTTATGGGAGCACTCAAGACCTAGAATGCTTTGGCTTGACCACTGGGCTTTGGAGGGATTATCTTATGAATTCATGTTTTACAGCAGCTGTTAGTGAGAAGTCACCAGGGGTCTAAAAGTGGATGTGAATGCCCTCACCAATTGTGCCATATGGTCACTTTCTTTTTTCCCTTGTCTGAAAACCTCATCTATTTTCAAACGCTGGTTTGCCTGTTCAGTACACACCGTTATTTAGAATATCTTACAGGTTTTAATTGTGAGGGAATGGAAAAAGCATGATATTAGAAGATCGCTGTTATGAGGGCTGTATCAAACTACACCCAAATTTAAACGTCCTTAACCCTGTCTCTAGCAGCATCAAGTTAATCTTGTGCATGTCTACATTGATAAGGATCTCCTGCAAGAAAACTATGCAGCACCTCTTAGGTCATTGGAAATTTTGATTTATGAGGCAGGAGGAGCCACGATTGACGAACTGCTAATGCTCACTTGGATGCTTGGATTGCCATTGCCATTCACAAGAGGCCAGTAGACCAGGACTAAATGAGACTGGGAGAAAATGTCACCTGCATGCACAACCTTTTACACCACGGAGCCCTTCTCAGAACTGTAAACTATCTCACACGCCGCTGGCCACTTCCATTGATGGCTCATGTCAGAATCCAACTAGCGATACCAGCTTTCTCCCACTTCGCTGTAAATCAAATTGCTATCTAAAGAGCAGGACTCAGTCTTACACTGCATGACAGTGACATATGGGAAATCCCCACTCCTGCAATATACCACTGGAAGTCTAACAAGATCAAAAAGGTCACAGGCTAGACTTAGCACACTGGATTTGGATTTTTGTTACATGGTGTGCAAGCAAAGAAGAAGCCAATTACTAGACCTCCTGCAGCAAGAGACACCTTGTTGACAGACTTTAAATAACTGAAAAACTGTAGAGTGTCTAGTGGAACATTTAGTTAAACAAAGTTGATACATTTAGATTTTAAAAAATCCAAAGTTGGTTTTGTCAGTGAGTATATCCTTGAAGACACCCAATTTAAAATGCCAAACTTCACAGGAGAAGTACAAATGTTTATAGTCATGTTATGACAAACACAATTTAGCTTCTTTAGCTAATATTGCCAGTGTATGTGAATTTAAATTTTCTACATAAGACTTTCTACACAATTAAAGACATTTTAACAGCCTTTACCTCCTTGATGAGCTTCACCCCGTTAATTAGAGTGATTCATGAAATTCTTAGCAATCATTTCATTAACTTTGTCTGTACAATCCACCTGTAGCAATCTCAAACGTTACTACAGTATAGTTTAGCAATGGTTGCTATGTCCAACTTTTAAATACAGTCTATTATTCATGTGTCTGCATCACTTTAGATTATAACTGATAAAGTCAATCTTATTTAAAGTGCGGTACACTCTTCAGTAGTTTAATCTATTATCATCGTCATCCTCTGTTTGCTATATTATATAATAAATATCTGATTACATGAATATCTAGAAAGACAAACTTTGAAATAAGACTATATTCAGTGAATTAAATATTGTAATAGAAATGTAGTTGCTAAAAGCAGCAAACTGGAAGTGTTAAAAAATGTAATTAAATTAATCTCATTACCTTTTCTTATTAAGATCATGGGGAAGTGACTTTTTTTGGCTTCAAAGCCAAAAAAAGTTTTGGTAACGGACAGATATATTTTTTCTTCGCAAAACTTCATTGCTTGATCGCACATGCCTAGTTTCATTCAACTGATCAAAACTTTAAAGCAGGGACCAGACTGAATCTATATATAAGTTTGCTTTCCTTGAGCTTGAGGATTTACTTTTGGTTTGTCAACCTCTGGGCACCATGGAGACGGGGTCATGACCACCCAACTGCAATCCTTAATCAGTCCTTACAAAGCAAAGCTGCTGCTCATCTCACTAGGGGGCTTCCTTTACCTTCTGATAGCATGTTTTTATGAGGTTCACATGGAGGGGTCACTACCCTCTCTCATGGAGTCATAGACCCCTGCCATGTTGGCCCTTGTGTCTGTTTGCTGCAGTGGTAATCCACTTGTGCTTGCTTTCCACTGAGCAACAAGTCTGCGACTTAGTGACTTGGCTGTTTGTAGGGGGAGCTTCAGTGATCACTGCAGTAATTGGTTCATCCGAGTCCCTATATCTCACCCTTTTAAGGTTTTTGATTGGCCAAGTTTGCCAAGAAGAAGAGGAGGAGACAAGTAAGGGATTATCGGATGAGAAATTACCCAGGAGAAAAAAGCAGCATGAGTTCAGTAGCTTCACAGCTGATAGAAAATCCTCCTGAATTTTTCAAGAAAATAGAAAACTTTTGCAGCACTGAGCTCACTGTCATTTGTTTTGACCTTTTGTTCTCGAAGTTTGGCTTCATGCTTTGTGGTTGTAACCATTTTGTCTCCTATTGTGTAAAGCACAAATGCACAAACGCAGATTTTAACATGTTACAATTTTACAGATTTTGAGTTTATCCTTCTATTAACCAAAAATATCTGCAATTTGAAAATCCATCCCTTGTATTATTGGGTGAGAGGCAGGGTACAACCTGGACAGTCCATCACAGGACTACCACAGAGATAGACAACCATGCACGCCCATATTCATGAATTAACCTCAAACTTCCAACTATATCAGTAATCCTTTGAATCCTTCATAAAAATGCTACTTTTTGCCTACAGTGCATTGGGAAGGTAATTGTGCTTCATATTTAAGCAAATTATTCATATTCAAGGTCATAACCTAAACTCAATTACAATCTAAATTTATGTCTAGCACTGGAATGTGTTAAACACATTTTTAAACCTCAGGTTTCTTTGCAGAATAACAGAATGGGGTCTTAAGCTCCTTTAGCTACTGTACTGGTGGATAAACAGTCACTATTATCAGTGTGGGATATAAATCTATAGAAATATTAGAAGAAAGGGAGGTAAAGGGATAAAAAGGGTAAACATATCTTAAATCACTACCTCCACAACAGTCAGAATATTTAGTATCTAGTATCTGGACCTCGGCTTTAAATCTGCCAACCGGTGCGAAGTAGAACAAGAAAAATGTCTTTCAGACAAAGACGTTTGCTTTTCTTTTGGAGGTTGGTGAGCTCCTTTACAACTGATAAGACGACTGCATTCCTGGTGAGCTCGCAGGCTGGCCCCTTAGCTGACCCCACCTGACAATGTCCAGTCATGAGAGGCTCCCCTGCCCGTGCACAACACAGCCAAGACCCCTCTCATCTCCCTCCCCATCTCCTGCTGCCAAACACTCACCCACACTAAAGAGTGCAGAGATAACAAGCAGAAAGCAGGGTGTTCTTTGACTGTACTCTACACGCACATGGGGCCTGCGATAACAGCATTTTTGGAGATGCTTTGGGAAACGACAGACACTTTGTGTGGATTCATTTTTGCTTGAATACACATAAAGAGCTTTTACTATGGCAATTAATTAATCAATATTCTTATCATTTTTAATTTGATTGACGCTTTAAATTCAGATTTTGGAAAAGGGACATATAGTAAGGTTAATTGTAATCATATCTATGAGCTGATACATGCAACTGGATAGCTGAACTGAAAGCTAAATGATTCTTGAACCACTTTTATTGGGACTCTAGTGTTGCAGCAGCTCAAAGATCGTTTGCTGGGTAAATAGAAGCAGCGGGTAATCCCCTGTTAATATTAAATTGTAACATTTCTTTCACTGAAAAATAGGCATCAATTGACATGGTCATTTTTAGTTTGTTTATCTCTTAGAGGCTAATCCTGCCATGTGCATGACATTGCGTAGACAGTCGCTGATAAGTCGAGTCTCCCACAGCAACAAACACGATATGGATTGAATCTGAAGATTCCTGATGACAAGTTTTCATCGGCTTCAAACTCCTTGTCAGGCCTTCCAAATCGACAACACACACCAGTATTGTTTGCAAAAGGGATAGATCACAAGTGTGACATGGATCTGAGTTTAAAATTTACTTTTTCTTTTCTGTCATTTTTATTATACTTGGTTGGGAAACTGTGAAACATTTTATTGCTGCATAAATCTGAATGGCTTTGCAGTCAAGGGCAATAAACTACACATCAAACTAAGTGTAAGAAAAAAAACCCTCACAGCTTCGTTCTATTAGTGAAAAACATTTGCTAACGTATTTATTCACTGTTCTGTTGCCACATATCTATAGACAACAACTTTCTTTATTTTTCAGTTGCTAATTTCTCCTTTATTACTTATAAGTTTTTGTTTTGCAAACGCAAACAATGCTAAATCTATATACAGAGCAGGACTGATCCTGCACAAATGGATAAGTTGCTCGTTGTCCCCTTAGAAAACTGCTGAATTCAAACGCAACATGCTGAGAACATGCATTTTTACTTTTATGAATGCAGGAAATGAATCAAAGTTGGTGGACATGAAGGCCTTTTTCTGTGTATGCGCTCGTGTGTGTTTGTGTGACTTGCACTGGGTCTTCAGAACAGTAACAACAAAAGCCCTTCAGCTATGAGTCCAGTTGGCTATCGCAGCAATTGCAGGTTAACAGAGGATAGAAATCAAGTTACTTAGTCCCGTTGTAAACCCCAGATTAACATGATCTTATTCAGCATGAATTGGCTCGCACATGCTGGGGCGGTGGAGCTAAGAATGACTTAGTGAGGCTTACACTAGCTCGTTCAGTGTCTGGGATGGGATGGAAAGTCTCCTGTGGGAAGAAAGAGAACAGCAGAACAATGTTTAAGCCGGCAATTTCAGGAAGCCATGGGATCAAAGAAATTAAGAGTCTCAATTCCTTCAGTTATACAATCTCAAGAACAATGATACCTCCCTTGTGAAAGTGTTTATATCAGACACGAACAGCAGTATAGGGGTGCGGGAAATAGACACATCTGGGCATTTTTTAAAGCATTTGCTTAAATCAAGAGTGAGGAGATAACCATAATTACTATGGGACAATAAGTCAACATAGGTTCACTTTGGAAGTTTATAAGTGGCTCGTAAATTTTAAAGAAGCAATTTCTACCTTCTTATTGAAATGCTCCCATCCTAATCAGCAAGTACTCATAACCAAACTGAGAGAAATCCCACGCACTTACAAATAAAGTAATTCAACTTAAATTGGTAATTAACAGTCTTTCACATAACTCACTTAATTTTGTGTGCAAGGCCTTTGAACATATTATTTCTCTGGCTTCTCTCAGGATTGCACCACAATCAGTGAATCCACCACGCTCACTGAATCTGTTGCTGTATTCTCACTGTCAAATCAAAGCTGACGAGTACTGCCTTTACTTAATTCCCCTGATTAGCAAGAAGATGCATTTTTAGTGTAAATGACATCTGAATGTCAGAGTTGTTGTTGGTATCACACTTTTGTTTCACACCCTAGTTAATTTTTATCTCTCAAACTTTTTTTGGGCACATCTGGAGAATTGGGTGTGGAGTAGTGTGTCAGAATTCCAGTTACCAAATGTGACCTCTGGATGAAGGTTAAATCAGTTGAAAAGGATCCAGGTCCAAAGTTAATCTTTATCAACTATTAATAAAAAGTTTATAATTAGAAAAAAAAAGGATTGAATCTGCAGTAAATGCTTTTAAAATGTTAACAGAATGTGCTTTGCTAACACTTTAACTGGCAACTTGACTGATATTATAGCTTTCTACAACAAATGCATTTTTACAACAAATAATAAAAGAAATGTGTAAAAATGTTCAGCACATTTAGTGTACGTTTGTAATAAAAACAGCTTGTAATTGCATTGACATTGCCCTTTGTTAAGTTGCAACAAGTGGATTTACAGAAGCTGACAAGCTTGTCCAGGTTTGTCAATAAATAAAGTGGAACTGTGATGAATTTGTTCGATTAAAAACACACTGCACCCTGGTCACATATTCCCTGTTGGTTCAAAATACCAAACTAACTATGGCTAAACGTCAATGTATAACATATGCATAGTATTAGATTAATAAAAGATGGTACTATTATGCATGAATAAACAATGTAAACAACAACAGTAAAGTACAGGTGAAAAAGCTCAGTGTGGTGTTACTTTTTCACTACATCCATTTGACTTCTTTATGAAGTCTTCATTTTAAGTTATACTTAAAGTTAACTTAGCTTCTTTAGTGGATGCAGTTCAGTCTCTAGTGGTCTACCAGACACATCACACTTGGCCCCTGGTTTTTCCAGAGTTCATAGACACCCACTGCTGTACTAAATAAAAATCTTGAATGTCATACCGTGTCATTTTTCTACGCTCTGAGAGCCTATTTATACAGATCCAATGACAAATGTTGATCCAATTATGCAGTATTACTTTGAATATAAATAAGCACTCTTTGATTCAGTTTTCCAGTAAAATACATCCTGTAACAAACGAGCAAAGAAAATCCTGTTTTTGTGTTGGTTTGTGTGCTTTTAGTTTCACTTCCTGTAGTAACAGCAAAACATCAGTGTTTCAGCACTGAATAAGTGTGTTATGCAACACAAACATTTATCTCTTATGTATTTTTTTTAAAAAAAATCCCAACTTTCACTTTATTATCAGAATAATAACTTAGATAATAACTAATATTTTAAAACCACTGAAACTGCTCTAGTGGGATTTCTTTGTGTCACGGTCGCCATCTGCTGGCTACATATGGTAACTATAAAGAAAGGAACCCTGGATTTACAGTATAAACGCTGTCAAAGACAGAAACATGCTGAAGCCTCCTAATTTACCACTGGAGATAGATCATGACCTTTGGAGCAGTCTGGGACATAGACCTGGCTGAATAAGCCTGCAGGTGCTCCAACCAGTTTCCTAAACTCCAAATCTGGTCCCAGCTGTGGTTTCCATCCAAGCTCAACTTCTCACAGCCAAGAGCTGCTTTTTTCACCACTCCTACACACTTTGTGGCAAGCAGCCATTTTGTACATGGAGATTTGCCTATTTGCAGCCTGCGTCTGCCTCAGCTAACTTCAAAGTTTTGCAGAAATGGGTGAGGCCACCAGTGAAGCCTGTGAAGGTTGCTTCACAACAGCTTGTTGAAGGATGGGATTTCTACCTCTGACTCAGCGAGACACAGTCCGGCGCCACTTTCAAAGCTTGTCAGAGCACAGGGCCCCGAGGCAAAGCTTATTGTCCACAAATAGATCCTGCCCCCTTGGTTTTGTTTATTTAAATGAGACTCTTAGACCCTCGGGTGTTTGTCGAGGAAAAGTCAGAAATACCAAATATCTTTTTTTTCATCTTCTTCCTCTTTAGTCTTTCCTTTCTTCTTTTCTCTCGTAGCCCTTCAGCTTGGTGAGCCAAAAATCCTTGGTAAACATCCAGGCCCGGCAGCTTTGTAGCACTGAGCTGGTCTACCTCTCAGAGTACCCCCTTTGCACTGGGAGCTTTGGTTTCCAGCACAGTTTTACTGTCATAATACTAATTCCTAGTAATGATCTTTCACTTTATTTCATGAACTTGCATTTCCTATCACATTTGATGTCTAGCTTCCTTTAATTATATACATTTTAATCCTCTTGGAAAGAATGACTACAGAACAATAACTCAGTTATTATTTTCCATAAGATTGTTGATGACTGTAAAACTAAGCATTAAGTTTTGGGTTGTCTAGACCAAAATACTAAATTTTGCTCTACAAGGGCCTGATATCCACTTACGAGGACATTATACTACCACTGTTCCATCAAATTTTAAAACGAATGTCCTCATACGTGGCTCTCATTTTTCTTAGGAACAAAAATCGGGTCAAAAAAAAAAATCTGGTGTTTCTTTGTTTTTACATTGATCGGGTCCCAATCAGCCCAAATATCAAAGAGAAATTAAAAATGCAAGCTGTGGAAGAGTTCAGGTCTTAGGAGGTTAAAACAGGTGCTATGGGTGTACACTTTAAAAATTCACTGATTCACTGTAAGTGCACATGCCAGGTACAGAGCCACTAGAAAAAATAAATGTTGAACCTATCATCATCATCAGGTCACAGTGCTGCTTGGAACGTCTCCATGATTTACGGTAATCTACATGGATAAGTCTTTTGGTTAATACAAACACTGCATGATAGTCTGGGCCTTTTAAAACACCTTAGGATTTGTAGCAAGTGTAAAACAAAAAAAAGCTCATAAAGCAGTATTTGCTTTCAGCTTTTTTTCTTTGTCTATTGGAATATTAAAATAAGATAAGATAAGATAAGATAAGATAAGATAAGATAAGATAAGATAAGATAGAACTTTATTAATCCCTCGGGTGGGTTCCTCTGGGAAATTCGACTTCCAAAAAAAGCACAGCAACGACCGAAGTTACAGTTACAGAACTGTTATATATATATATATACACACACACACACACACACACACACACACACACACATACAAATACAGAGACAAATATAAATAAAATATATTTATTTATAATACTGCAAGGCTTTAAAAACATATTGTCGACATGAAAAAAAGGAGACCAAAAGGCCCTAGAAGTCTGTAAAGAGTCCGCACATAGACTTTAGGCCTCATTTCATAGTCGCTAAATCACTGAGCCAAATAGGCTGAGGGTCTCTTAAGATGAGGTACTTCAAAACAGAGAACTAAAAGTTCAGCCACAAATTATTCTGTACAAGTTCCCAGTGCTTTAATGTATCTTATGCTATGGTAACCGACCTTACATTGTGCACTGCAAACTTACCAGTCACAACTTGTCAAGAATCCACAGGGATATCTGCTGTCACACTCTGTCACAGGTGCTTTAGTGCTGTTACTACAGAGTGAATTTACGTGTGGAGGAAGAAACGGTTCATCCCTCATGCCAAAATCCAATCCAGTCAGAGGTCATGTCCTCTC
Organism: Rhamphochromis sp. 'chilingali'; assembly: GCF_963969265.1. Classification (NCBI taxonomy): domain Eukaryota; kingdom Metazoa; phylum Chordata; class Actinopteri; order Cichliformes; family Cichlidae; genus Rhamphochromis; species Rhamphochromis sp. 'chilingali'. Next base: position 5,485,767 of record NC_137940.1, read on the forward strand.
TCTTGTTCTTTATACAGCGAAATACTCAGGGAGTAAGAATAATAACGAAACCTCATATCCTCCTGTTATATCAATTCACTTCCCCTCTCTCTATTTATACAAGCAGTGTCAACTAATATCATTAGCGTACAATGTCATTACTGTGAACCTGCAGCAGGAAATGTGTCACCAGCTCATTTTCCTTCTTCAATAACACACTCATCAACATGAGTCCTTACACTCCACCACCCTCCCCACTCCAGAAGAGACGCTCTGCCTATTAATTGGAAGGTATAAATTACAAGTAATCACTATCAGGTTTTTCACTGCCTAGACAATCGGCATTTACTCATCCGTCTTCCTGTTTAAACTATCTGCTGGAGAATTGCAAAGCCCTGCTGCTTATTTTGCAACGATTAGCTGTACATCAGCATTACCACCTCAAATCCAGCAGTTTCACATCCAGCATTAAATAGGATGAATATTGATCTGCTAAAGAGGATTTATTTATTTCATGCTCTATCCAAAGATCAACTGCTACCAGCTTTGGACGGATCTGCGAAGGTCTTACCGAATAAAGCTACTGCATACATGACTTTGGACTTGACATTTTAGGCCTGGAAGAAGACCAAACAGTAAATTCACTGCAATAATCCCAGATAAATGGGATGATCACTACGAAAGCTTAGATAGTTAAGTGGCCTACACTTAAGTCCAGAAACGATAAAAACACAACTCAAAGGAGATCCTCCATGTCGGGGGCGTGGTCTGTACAATCCGAACTAAGGAAGACACCCACCTGAGATGTGCCATCTGTGCTGCTCGCAAGAGGCAGAGTCATCTTACAGCACAGGGTCATCGAAAATGGCATCTGTAAAAATAACCTACAAATGGTTCTATGCACCTGCACACTGGACATATTTTTCTTCTGGTGTATTTTTTTCCGAACAATCATTTTTCTTTGTTTGGAACAGATCAGACACACTAGGGTTTTAGACAAACATCTACCATTGAGGCATTCATTATTAGACTGTTGTTAGCTCGTTTCTTCCGATTGCTTCCTGCCATTAGCAGTTGGAAAGATCTTGAAGAAATTTTTATGTTTTCAAGTTTCAATTATGTCCCACATTGGTTTGAGTACTTTTTGAAAGCAATTTTGCTCATAAAAGATTTCAATGGCATTTTTCTGGCATGAAAATTTTAACACATTTTAAACATTACTGTATTAAATGTCATGAGACATCCACATTTTTTATGAAGTCTGTATTGGAATTTGTCTCACTGATCTTTAACTCCTTGTGAAAACACATGCAAACCTACACCCGTGCAAATGCATACACATGCCTTAACCCTTTGCACACTGAACTGCATTCAGCCTGAGCTAGTCTTAAAATTTTGGCGCTGGTTGGTGAGACTTGGTGAGCTGTCAGAGGAATAGGTCCCATGCCACTCAGCAACCGGCTCAGCTGGGTGGAGCTGCGACAGGGAGACAAGAAGAGAGGCAAACAGAAAGACAGACAAAAAAGTGGCCATCTGGATAGACAGGCCGCAGGGTCACATGGTGGAGTCACAGACAGGATGGTGCTCAGCTGCTCCGTGTCTGTGCTGTCAGCCTCAAAAACTTATGAGTCTACACTGAAACGGCTGGGGATTGAGCCCCGAGAATTGTTCTGATTTTGGCCTGTTTTGGAAAAAAACCCATTCAAATTATTTAGCATCTTAACTTATCAATAAATATACCTATATGTACAAGTATTTTTGCAAAGGTTTTTACATGTACCACATCATCTAAGTGTTCCATCCTTTGCAAGTGTCCCTTTTTACCTTATAGTCCTGCTTTTATTTTGATAAGTTTAAGCAGACATTTAGGTATTTAGTACTTACCGTTTTAAGGCAATAATCTCTGCAAGGATGTGTGTGAACAGTATGCTGTTGAAAGTAGCTTGAGCTGCCAGTAGATGGCATCTGATGCCTGCTTTAGATGTGTGCACTGTCCCACTGTCGCCGTCAGCTTCCCTGCAAAACTAAAGATGCAGTTAGATTGCTGGAGAGAAATACTTCAATGAAATATAAACATGTGAAAGATAACTTTGTAGTAAAGTTCATTACAGTCAGAGCAAAATGAAATGTTGATATGCTGTTTTCCTGAAAACACTTATTTGCACTGTTATATTATTTAGAATTTCAAAGAATCTCCTCTACTGAAAATGAATTTTAAAAAACACAATTAACACGACTCCTAGCTCCAATACAAAATGTGCAAAAAGTCTTAAAATTCTCCAATATTGCAGTTTGGCATGTCCATTAGATCACAGCAAATATTACTGGGAGAAACTTTTAATTGAGATGTATTTGATTTTTGCTTCAAGGATGGCCCCATCTCCCTTCCTTAACATATGGGCTTGTGAGTGTTGTTCAACCATAAATTTTCAGTGCTGCAGGACATTGTCTTTTTTATGCCTTGTGATCCATCCCACATACATGCCAGAAAAGTGTCAAGGCCTTCTGGGAGTGACAAGAAAACGTGCCGTGGCAGTGAGCATTCAGCTGGCAGACTGCGAGGATCCACAGCCGGCTCTGTGGGTAAGGAATGCCTTATGGTTGCGCTGGTCTGCAGATCACGCACACTTCAAAAGATATTGAAGGCTCATTCTACTATTTAAGGATTACACAAAAAGCTATTGCCACTGTCTCACAATGACACTTAATTAAACTGGAGCCTTCACTACAGTTTAATTTAGATAATATGTATTTTTAAATGTGTCTCTGATTAAAAGTGTCATATGTCAAAATGGCATATGAACAACTGAAATATTTCGCCTTCCAGCATTTGTTACACTTTAATGTGATATCCTGAGATTGTACAGATTTTTGTGAATTATCCTTAACAATAAAAATCTACTGATTACAGAACAGACAGGAGTTCAAACCCACAAGAAATGTAAATAGAGGGGTAAATTGATAAACCTAGCACATTATTTATGTCATGTGTATTTTGTCTTTGGGTTATGTGGACAAACTTTTTAAAATGACACTTTATTTCTTTTTTTGAAAGATGTGCATAAGTGAAAATCTGAGAAACAAATAAACACTTTTAGAGAATCTGACCAAAAATGAAGACCACACAAGTAGACAGCTGTTCAAAGCAACGCAATCAGCTTAACAGCAGGACAACAAAAGAGCAGCCACGCCTTAGATAAAGATGCTTAACCTCCAAGCATGCTAAGTGCCCCTCGCTCCATTACCACTTAATAGGCCTAATCAGTTTGGCCAAGATTAGATTTTGAATCTATTGCCACCAAAGCACAGTGGAATATTAAATTACTGACTTCATTAGTGCAGAGTCATGTTGTTTAGCTGGTGTCCGTTAGAATAGGTATTATCCGCGGTGGTCAAAGTCCCTGAGCTATATCACAACTATGCTACTTTACAGAAGGATAATGTGTGGAAGATTGTGTTAAACTGATGGGATTTGGATATTCAGCGTTTTCCTTTCCCCCCTATTATTATGATCCTACAAAAATGCCTCAGATTAATTTACTTTTGAATAAAACTGTTATGAAAAAAAAATGCTGATTCCAATTTGTGGAAAAAAAGCATAATGAAAATGTGGGTGAAATGTTTTTTAATCATCCGAAAATATTGCAACCTATGAATTACTGCAAAGAAGCTCAAACAGCAGAATGCCTGTTAAATGTTTTCTATTACCGAGCCTCGTATGTAATAATTGTTCTTGCAAACTGCTCATAATTTTTTTGATGTTTATTCAAGCTTGAGATCAAATGTAGCATAGTGGTTTTTCAGAATCGGAATCACGGCCAAGCCAACTTCACATCTGACAGATTAAGGTCTAAAACTTCCCACATAATCTTATTTCAAAATAAATTAAAGTCAAAAAGAGTTGAGCTCCAAGTTGCAGCTGGAATGACTGACTTACTAACTGACCGATGTTACAGCGCTTGAGTTTTTAGATGGATAGATTTCTTCTACTGCCTCATATTTTCCACAGAAATTAAATATACTGAGAGGCATACCCTGCCACACTTGGATTTGGATTCGGCAGATTGCTTTTATCCAACGCATTTCACTCATCAGACAAAGCAGTTCTGAACACACACACACACACACACACACACACACACACACACACACACACACACACACACACACACACACACACACACACACACACACACACACATATATATATATATTTATACATCTATAGATTGATAGATGTAACCCATCTGTGAACAATTCGTAATAAATGCAACCTCGCAATTCTTTGTTTTCACTATTATTGGTTGTTTTTCACAATTCCAGTAGCTACTGCTAACATTATCAAACTGTTTAAGGGCTCAACTACATTATTTAATTATTAGCATTCATTTTACCTTCCTGATTCACGTTGTTTTTGCTCTTTACAAATTAAAAAAGTAGCATTTTATATGAAGTTACAGATAAATTGTTGTTTTACAGAAACATATACACAACCACTCCAAAAGCTTCAGAAGGACGAACAAAGCAGCAGACAGATAATCAGACAGACAGGGAGTACTGACATGGCTGAGCAGTGCATGAATGTTTTCTTGACAAATAAAAACACCAGTGAAATGCACTGCAAGGACCAATTTCAGGCCTCCTGCACTAACTTGAGGAATCAATATGAGGCAATGGAGCAGGTTGGGGCTTGGATCGATATCTGATGATACAATCATATCTTACTTCTTGACACTGAGCAGCAGACCACACTAGGGAGGATGAGCTGTGGGTGGTTAAATGAAAACAAGCAGGAAAATAACGATTTGATGGTTGAAGTGTATTTTTTTTATTTTAAAAATACAATAAAATAATCTTTCTTGAGGATTTAGTCTGGGTTTAGTAGTGTAGTTGTGCTTTTGGTCACAGATATAAAGTTTTTGCACTTACTGTCGATGCTTTTTTTTTTCTTTGCTTGTTTTATTTATTTATTTATTTATTTGGAAGAGCCACTTCTGCTCAAATAAAGCATTGTTTCATTTGAACCAGATCCTTTAAATGTATGCAAAACATAAGACAATCACTTGGATGTATCAGCACAGTAAAAGTTAAATTTATCTGAAGGTGAAATCATTATTTTGACTTCCAATATACAATTGCTGATATTTATATATTTTTTATAGAATTTACTTAGATAATATTTAAGTGTAGTTTTCAGTACATGCTGTTTCTTACTCATTTCTTCTCACCTTGTTCTCAGCACAAAGCAAAAATATTGCATTTCAGACAGTCTCAGTCACTGCTGATGACAGATTAATCAAAGGGATTTAATCCCGGCCTACTGGATGGTTTAGCAGATGCAGCAAAAGCACGCAGCGATGTCAGGTTGGTGATGATACAAATGTGCACTCAAGCATACTTGGGCACACACAGATGAGTGGGGGAAGACCTCGGTGAGGTACTAGTCACTTATTTAAGGGAATGTAATATGATATTGGATGATACTTGGAAACATATAGAGCAACATGAACTGTATGCTAAAAATGGCACATTTCACACCTGTCTGTCCGATGATCGCTCATAGTCTGTAATGAGCATACATCGAGCTAGTTTCAATGGCATTTGGAGGGTTAATGGTGCTTATATGTGAAGCCTTGAAAACAATAAACCTCCCATGTGATTTAACAGTATATCCTAGGATTTAAAACTTGGGCTCTTTAAAGTTGTATGTGAAAGCCCTTAAACCTCACCACACCCTAGAGAGGGAAGCTGCTTTCTTTATAGTCTTGCATTGACTTCCATGGACTCCCAATCATGAGTCACCCTGTGTATGCTGCCATCCTCCCCCCCTACCCCCAACCCACCAAACCCTCCGCATCCCTTTTCAGTCTACCCCCTCACCCACCAAAACAGAGTGCCTTAGCTTTTAATGGGCCAACAGGGCTTGGCTTACTTCAGTGGCACAGCATAGCCAATGCAAACCAAATTATTGCTGAAAGAAAACAGCAGAAGGCAATTAAATCCCAGTTAGGCTGATCATTCCAGCCTTGATTAATAGGGTCAACGGGTGGAGTATTCTTCTTTTTGTGTCCGTTGTGTCATATTATCCCTCCGGAATAACAATAATGAAAAGTGTGCAACTCACAGTCTCTTATGATCTGTCAGTGGATGTTTACCGGTAGAAAGTCTATGAGCTAATTTGCGTGTGTGCGTCTGTGTGTGTGTTTGTGTGTGGTTTTGCAGGTACGTAGAACAGTGTGCACTTATGATGGTTTTACTGGCACATCTTTACGCTGGCATGATAGCATCAACAATTAAAATGGCTGCCTGAAAGTTTACATTGAAAGACAGTCAGCGAGTTTTGGCAGGAGTGATGTTGCATAGAGTGCCAACATGATGGCAATTTTGAATCAAAATAATCCCATTTGTTCTAGCAGTGTCAGATGTTCTGGTAGGCAGACTATGTACCTAATGAAGTAAGCATGCACAACTTGTACCATAGTTCCATTGCACTAATGCTGGCGTCCCTTCTGGCCAAAACTTTGCATGGTTTTGATTATCACGTATCATTTAAACTCAGCAACTCTTTCCCAGCATTTGCCAACATGCTTTCAATTCAGTCTGTCTGCCTGTCTGCAAAGGAATATCCTCTGCCACTGCAATTTTACGATCAGCGATAATTCTGAAAAATGATGTCTACATTGTCGTATCTGAAAGGCCCAGGGCAAAATCCCACAGCTGCACAATCAACAAAGCTCATTTTACATCATTATGATGTTATTCGGGATAAAACCATGAATTATCACGTGGTGAATGTGTAACTAGAAGATTAAGCACAGAATCTGCTTTTCCGCTTCAGCCCTCTTGAACTGCTAACATCCAAACTGGAGCACATAACAACACAAACACAGAGCAAAAGAGAGCTGAGCAGTGATCCGCTGTTTGCTGACCAAATGACTGTCACCCTTTGGGAAGGGGAGGAGGTAGGAAGGAGCATGGTGGCGTAGCGTTCTCCACTGCTATTTGTTACTAAACTGTTGTCACTCAAGTCATAAGTCAGTGTTTGAGGCTAATCACAGCAAACTCCTCAGAACCTTGCCATCCCTCACCACAAGCCTCATACCCCCTCATCTCATTCCCACATTCCTCAAGGCCTCGTTTTTTTTACCACTCCCACATCCACCCTCCACAGCCCCATCCAAGCCCACCCTCACCTTCTCAATCCACTCTTGGATCATTTCAATTTGCATCCCAACTGGCCCTGGGATTCCCTAGCCCTGTTAAAAGGCAGGCTATTTGTTGTGCTCTGCGGTTAATGCCGCGCAGAGCTTTAAATACCCATATCAAATCTTGGAGGCTCAACAGATTCAGTTTTGCAAACCTGTATCGAACAGAGGTTCAATCCGTCAGCTTAGAAGTGTACACTCCTTAAGTTGTGTGATAAGGTAAAACCAATCACTGGATTAGGCTCTCTCTGTCAGTGATGGTGTATTTTCAGTGCACAGTGTTGCTTTGCTGAAACAAGATAAGCTGATGGAGTAACATTATGGTGCTTGAGATTTCTTTTTCAATAGGAATATACTATTAATGGATTCTGAAGCCAGTGTATGATGCTGCTCTTGCAGTTGTGGATAATGCATTAGCATTAGCTGTGAAAAGCAGTTGGTGCCGGATACCATGAGCAATCATCTCTCGAAACCACAAATTTGATTGTTTTTATCATGCAAATCCAGCCTACTACCCGATAAAATTGATTGAGGTCTTAAAGTAGGATTGCAGTGTTTATTCTTATAGAGCTTCTCACAAACAAAACTCAGCCTTTAGATTCACAAGTATAATTTTGCACAGCATATGGTGAATTCATAACTCACGAAAGGAGGAATCTCTTGAGTCTGCTGCTTTTTGCGGTTACTCTGCCTTGTTCCATCTGGTTTTGGGGGAGATGTGGGAGGTTTTGGTACATGGCAAGCTTGAGAGAAAATTCATGGCAGGTACATAAATAATCACCCAGCTAAAATATAGGCTACAACTTCTGTTCCTGGTTGAAGTGTTGCGAGACTGTCTTGGATGACATTTGAGATGAACACAAAGCCATCCACAAGCTGCAAAGTACAAACCAAACCTCCTCTCCCTTTCCCCTCACATGAAGCTGGGTTTCCACTTTGTCCTGCCAACAAGCGTTCCCTGGAAGCTCGCTGTCAGACATTTTATGCTTGGTCGAACTCACACTTCAAACCTTGAGGCATCGTTTGTGGACAGCTATGATCCAACTGTCATTTTCTTTTTTTCTGTTGGTTTTTGTGTGAATGCAAAGAGATCAGTGTGGTGATTGGTGATGAAAACCTTTCAAGCACTTTTGACGACTCAAGTGAGAAAGTTTAGGAGGCTGCTTATTTTAGTTTTATGCACTGTGGAGTGCCAGATCACAGCAGAGTTTGACCACAATTTCTTGAGTCCAGTTGTCCTAACACTTTGGTATGAAATGTGTAATTAGTGTAATCACAGATATACTGACTGTCTTTGTTTTTTATCGAAAAACCAAGACACATAATGATATATGTGAACATATGCAAAGAATGTCACTCGTTTTTTTCTTTATCTCTGGGATCCCGTGGTTAGGCTAATTGTGTTAAATTAGCCTGTTAAGTGGGCCTAAATATTTTTGAGCACATAAGACAAACTAACTGCAATCAACAGCGTTGCATGAGAAATGTAAACACATTTAAAAGAAACCATCTGGAAAATATATAAATCAGGCAATGCATACCCAGAAAAGCCAAATGAATGTGAATTAAAAGCATTGGTGTAAGCTAGCCATGACATAATAGAACATTCCATGTATTTTTAATGTCCGAACAACCACCTCTTACCAAATGAAGGCAAAGTGAGCATTTTTATATAAGAAAGTTTTATAATTTCCTCAATTTTCAGAAATTAAAAAAAATCACATTTTATCCGAAAAAAGAAATCAATCAAGAAAAAAAATATTTCATGGTCATCCTATTTTAGTGATCCCATTGCCCTTTTTTGAAAGAAAAGATTATATAATTCAAGTAATAATTCATGCATATGTTGTCTGGTTGCTGTAGTTATGACACAATGCATTAGCATATTCTCATTTCCAGTACATTACCATGTACAGTAATACTGCCATTTTGTCAAAGCCTGTGGTATCACATGTTGGACTGGAGATATACACACTTCATTTAGCACTGGTCCCATGACACACCTGTTTAAGACAGGTCACACTCCTAACCTGTCACATAAAGTTCTGGGTGGGATGGTGATCCTGTGGTTGGCAGTGCTGCCTCACAGCAAGAAGGTTTTTCCAGGTTTTTCCAGGTTTCAAAGCCTTCTGGGTTGTGCATGTTCTGTCATACCAGTCAAATGCTAGCAGCTAGCTTGGTAAAGCAAAAGGTAGCTACAAAATAATTTATCGTTCAAATGTATTGCATATTATTTTGAGAAATAGAAACGTTTGAGTAATTTTCTTACACAAAGTCAAACTATTGCTTTACCTCTTTGTAGTGTTTATGCTAAGCTTTAGCTAAGTAGATGCTTGCCCCAATTTAAATTTACCATACCGACAGGCAGTGATACTAATCTTCTAACTTTTGCCAAGAAATCAAAAAGCAAATTTCTACATTTCTTTAAATGTTTGCCTAGTTTTGGATCCCACTGCAGTAAACAATACCACTGTGTATACGAGAAACAAGTCACAGCTTGAAGATGTTGCCTACCTCCTCCATTAAAGCCTCCAGCAGCTGGTGGTCTAAGTCCTTCCTTGGCCTAACCAGTCCACACATCATGTTGCCTCAGGTTAAGGGGGCACAAAAACTGAAAGGAGAATGTCCATTCCTGGCCATTAGCTGGCTTCATGCTAATCCAGGGATTACATTATCTACATTTACCCTACTTAAGGTTTCCCAGAATTCACAGAGTAGAAGGGCTAACAACAAAACAGCTCCCAGTCTTCTCTATCTCACGCATGAATCTTTAATGTGCCTGGGGTGAGAACACACATGATGTCCAGTCACGAGTGATCACTGTAGTAGCTGATTTCTGTTGTAAAAGTCAAAATAAACCAGATGCCTTTGAGACTGGTCTCTCTAATCTGAGTAGAGCACTTTATTGTCTGTATTTCTGAATATGAGTCAGACATGTGTGGACCTGCTCTAATCTGTTTTAATTAAACTTAAGATGAAGACTGATACTTACAGTGCATGCACCTTTTTCCTTGCTGATATCTAGCTTGTTACATTAAACATTTCAAGATGAGTGTGTTTAATGTAACTAGTTACAAGTGGCTGTTGGAGGTTGCTTACCAGTCACACCTGTCTAGACACTGATCAGTGATCCCCGATTAACCCTCGTTTGCTATGAAAAAAAATGTGTTTTCCCCAAACAATTGGGGAGTAGTTGCAGGAGGTTGCTTACTTTAAGTAAAGAGTTATGTGGTGCTGAAGTGAAAACGTACTTGACTGTCTTGGCTGCCAGCAGATTGCAGTGGTCACCCATTTGTATTAAATACCCATTTGTCTGCTCTCACTCACTACTTCCTAAGTAGTTGTGAAACTGTGACGAGTGAGATGCAAACTGGAAACATTTTCTGTTCAAAGTGAAACTTAGAGCTTTTAAAATGATCTGCTTTCTACTACTTTTTCTTATTTACTATTTTTTTTCCAAAATTTTGTTGCTGTAAATCCTGATGATGGTAAAAAAGAACAAAAAAACAAACAAAAAAAACCTAATATTGGTAGATTTTCAAAACTTTGTCCTTGTTTTTTTTTCATGTAGCCAATATATTTTGATCCATGAGCACACATCGAATTTAATTTTTTAGCAACAAGAGTCAATAGTGCTCTTATATAGGTTAGCATGTGTTTATATAGTTTAAGCCACATCACTTAGGACAAAAACTGGGGAAATATTCATGGGGTGATTTCACACGGGGAAATCACCAAAGTATGATTGTTCTGGCCTCAGGCCTGTTATCAGGTACTTACAAAGCAATGTTTTCAACTAGAAAACGACAATGAAACAGACTGTACTGAAGAGACCTCCACACCCTTGAGCCACTCAAACACCTGGTGAGGTGTAGAGGAAAACAGGTTAATACTTAAGCCAGGAACTGTGGCTCCAGGCTAAGGATGAGGCTCTGCAAAAAGAAAAAAAATATTAGGTTCAGCTGGGTAGACAATTCTCTGGAGATCTTTATTTTATTTTATTTTTATCTATGTTTATGTTTCACATTTGTTTTTAGGCACAGTACAATTTAAGGAGAAATTAGGGACCAATTTCGTATCAATAATTATATGTAATTAATAGATTTCCCTTTTATATGTAATATTTTCAAATCAATGTTTTACGCTGAGAAAACTATAAAATAACATATACACAAATGGTGAGATGGTCTCATTGATCCACTGACCTCACCAGCTAAGAGCTAATGTTGACCCAGGGCAGGAGATCTATATGGACAGTGCTTATGTTAGTGTGGCAAAAAGGATGGGCAGTTAAATCTAAATATTTGCTTTTAGGTTTGACCAACAAAGAATAACCCAGAAACAGCCAATACAGAGGGCACAACTGAATGCTACAATGCTGGATACTGGTGTTCCAAGCAAGGTGTGTCTGTGTTTTCAAGCTTTCCAAACAGAAACACAATGTCATACTAATAAACTGGCCACGGATAATAGTGTCACACATACCCAGAGCAGATTTCATACAGTGAAGGTTTTGAGGTTGCGCCAGTCTTGTGGTAATTACATTTTGTGTGATCATGGAGCTCTTGTGTACTTCTAAATATGAAAAAGGATGGGAAACGCCTGCATTTCACTAGAAAGATTGTTCTGAGAAAATGTAAAAAATGAGTAAAATTCTTGTCTTGAATTATTCTGGCAGCCAACAAACTAAACTAAAATTTAATATAAATCTAATTAAGATTAAATATGAGAAGTTGCTTTCAAAGAGAATAAATGTGAGTGGAGTCTGGTAACTAAAGGAACAACCTGATGATTACCAGAGACTATCTCAAGGTGTACAATACATTGGACGGACAGCATATTTGGCTCAGAATTGTAAATCCTTAGCCAACTGGATGTCCATTCATGTTGACTTTATTTTTTAAAAATAGAGACATGCCTGTGCAAATGGATTCATGGATCAAATACTATAGTTAAAGCAGGACCAGGTAAGCCAGCTGCCAGCAAGCTAAGGTCATTGTCCTCCTTTGTTATGCTAATTGGTGACAAAGTATAGGCAAAAATAGCTGCACTTGGCTGTCATTGCCATGTTCAATACCTGAAATTAAATTGTTATGTGTGTTTCATGTGCACGAATGTGTGTGTTTGTGTGTATGTATGCAGTTATGCATCATGATGCTCACATATTCATGCATGCATGCACAGGGCTGCCACCGACTATGAACATACATGATCCCCTGGAGGAAGACAATAATATTGGCATTAAACGCCTCAAGATTTGGCTGGTTTTTAATATATCTTAAATTATGTCAGGAAAAACATTGGAACATCACACAAAAGCCAAAGCCAGTGTATAATGCTATCTCATAAAGCTACAGATCTCTTCCACAATATTGACTTAGGGAGCAGACAAACATATGTCAGCCCCTATAACATATGAAATACTTAACGTAACCAATTTCCACCTGTCAATCAACCTGGGAATAATGACAGGCGACTGGGAATCAATACGCCACAATTGAATTTTTCAACTCCCAAACATGCCTCATTCTGCACCATAAAAGACTGTCAAATGTCACGGTACCTTGAGCTGCGGGTGGAGACTAAAGATTTATTTTATTTCCACTGCTGCAGTCTATTAGCAACAACGTTTCGCCCCAGGATGATGCCATGGGTATGTATGTGTGTGTGTGTGTGTGTGTGTGTGTACTAACCAATGAGTATGCACACAATTCAATTCACTTCAATTCACTTCAAAGTCTCTTGTGATGCATATGTATAACTGACAATGAAGGCAGGTTCATTAATCAGTAATATTATCACATAAAAAAATGTAATTTTTGGATAAAGCTTCATATTTTCCAAGCACATCAGTGCATTTTCTGAACAACATGGTCTTTTATTACCTCCTTATAGAACTGAATATTCCCATGACCTCTTTCTTGAATAACACATTGAGATTTTCTTTACTGTTAACCGCTACTGTAGGGGAAAATTACAGAGGGTGAAGCTACTGAGCATTGCGGTCTTTGTCTACCACCTCATTTACAATACAGTGCCCTCTGCCTCACATAATCAATTAAAAGACAGCAGGGCTGAAGAGGCACCCTACCAGTTACAGAAGTTTACATCAAAAGGGAGAGATGCTTTTGAAGACTTGCTTCATCCTTGAGAGCCTTCCTGGAGAATGCAAGGACAGATTTAGTCACTGATAGATGTGGTTCTGGCCTTCTTCAAGGTCTCATCTAAAACATATCAGATTGCACCGTTTGGCTATTTCACTGCTGAATATAACACTTGCCAGAAAAGCGCACACTTTAAAGAACACACCATTTAACTGAATTTTGAGAAGAATTACTTTACTATATTATTATACATAGAATGTGGCATAATACGCCACTTACCTCAGCCATACAGTCATACTTGCTGTGCATAGGTGGCTTAATGCAGTCATATTGCTCAATGATACATTGGAGAAATGAAAATGAAAACCAGAGTCATCCTCAGCAAATGTTGGCCTTAACATTGTCATCATTAGCTTATCTAAGTGAGCTAACGCTAATGTCTTACAACAGACCAAAGCTAACTGACGGGGAGGAAGGGGATGTCTTCAAATTAAGGGCCGTTTTACAGTGTGACAGCTGTGCCGGTAGTATTGATTACGAGACACTGTGAATGGGCCTGAATATCTTTTATGAAGTGAGGAATTCTGGCTTTGTGTGGCTGGCGCCAAATAGGAGTGACTACAAGCCGGTCTATGTGGCTGACTTGCTGCTGGGGAGATATTGGAGTGTCATGCTCACATCGGTGTGCCAACAGACGCCATTATTTGATATGCAGTCAGCAATAAAATGGTCCATTTTGACTGCAACCAGATATATTGTTAATGGCCGGCTCTTTAAATGTCAACATGTGCTGAGAGTTTTCACAGGAGTTTGTTAGAGTTCTTTATGTCGGGAAATTAATAACTCAGTAAAATGAAAGGGACTTGACACATTAATGCTGTAAATCATACATCTGGGCAGCTGCAAGAGTGAAGCTGAAAAATGATGATTTAAGAGGAGGCGCACTGGAAAAAGTGTTCATATTCAGCAGTCAGTCTGTCTCTGTACTCAAATCTGTAAGAGATGCATATAAAAAGTCAATATCAAGGATTTTTTAAAATAAAATTTTGGTAAGTAGCTGTTATTTTTCCAGTTTGATTCTATTAGTGCATCAGAGTGGCTGATGATTTTGATGTTGAAAACTGGAAAAACAGCAAATGTCTATAATTGTCCCATACCGCTTTTCCTGCACCTCAAATCGTTTTTTCATTACGACATTAATTATTTCTGACTGTTAGATAATCTTTCTATTTGAATAACAGCGGCATCACGCTGACGCCACATTTCCATATCTCAGCAATTAACTTTGTGAATGCAGCCTCATTATCATTTATGTCTTAAATTTATATATCTTACAAAACATTGGAAATAAGAATAGAATGTAAGTTCTATTTAAGAGTAGTTTTTGACTTATAATCTTGATGGTCAGAGGGTTACGGGTTATTTCTTGCAGTGGATAATCTCTGTTCCCAGAGACCCTTACAGTCATTTTAACAGGTGGCCAGAAGCTGATTTTGGAGAGATGACAAAAATTGACAGCTTGGGAGCACAGGTGTAGAAGTAATCTAATCCATACAGAATATGAGATATTTTTTATAAGACAGTATTAGGGTGAAAACATGTCCAGCACTCGGTTACAATGTATGAGAAAGTATGTTTTAGCAGTAATAAATCAACCGCATCTTTTTGAGTTACTCAGTATGTGTGTGTGTGAGCTGATGGGCGGATGTGTTTACTAGTGTCTCAGTGTGTGTGCGCCAGTGTTGATGACACAATAGCATGGCTGGCGTCTGGCTCAAGCGGAGTTATGCAGAAGTTGTTGGTTGTTTTGCTGATCCCTCTCTGTCAGTGTCACAAGAAGCGTCATCAATCATCAGACACTGGGGGACCAGACCACCCTTCAGTCTCTGTGTTGGCTCAAAAGACTTAACGAGCCCCGATCAGTATGGGAGGATTATTATACACAATTCAAATGATGTCAGTCCTAAAAAAAAACAACCAAAGATGAGAACCACTACCTCATAACAGAAGAAATAGTACTGGGATAGCATTAATGCCATGTTTGTACGAGACATTCAGTTTATATGTGCTGGAATATTTGCATTTTTTTTTCTTTTTGGGGTTTGTTTATTTTTTGTAAGTAATTCAACTCACAGTCAAACTAACAGCTTATAGTGACACATTTAGAGGATGTTTTAGTTGAGCATATTAGCTTGCTGAGCTTTGCTAATCACCATAACTCCATCCAAGACTGAAATTAATATTCTCAGTTATGCAAAATGGAGGAAAAATATTTTCATCATTTTGGTCTAATGGTGGCATTAAATGAAAAGTTGTGGTTCAACAAAAAAGAAAAAAAAAACATATAATTTGTCAGCTCTTGATGTTTGCTTATTTGAAAATCATTGCTATTGCAATGATTTAACCATTTACAGTAAACATCTGTTTTGTGTTATGACACAGTGATGAAACCACACTGAATGCTCGCTGTTTAATCAATAGTTGGGGTTGCAAAAAAAAAAAAAAAAAAAAAATCTACTGGGGAAGTGTGGGGAGAGTCAAACTATTCACATGACCTGAGCCTGTCACCCTGTCTGTACTGTACCAGGTGTACTGACAGCTATTGGCTTTGACATTTGTTATCTGTTAAAAAAACATCTGCTTTCAATATTCACTCTTAGAAGTAGACTCATAGTTGGGGGTAGAGAGAGGTCGAGGGGTAGAATTTGGTTTACCCGACAGACTCTTTTACCAATTCAGATAAAGCAACTCTTTTTTGGAATGGCTTATGTCATAATTTTGTCTTCACCACAAGTGTCTTCCTCCCAAAAAGCATTTTTCATAGCCATGTTTACAGAGAAACCACACCAGTGCATTGCTGTGAAATGAGTCGTCACATCAGCCATGCCTGACGGGGAAGCTCTCCTCCCCTCGGCACACGAGGAGCGGAGTTCTCTTTGGTCTCTGCCACTGTAGTGGAGACTGTTGACAGAAGTAGAGACAGGCAAACATATGTTCCCTCCAAAATACAGGAGGGGACGGCTATTATCTCTGCAGTGTATCGCCACCCCTTGCTGTTGTTTGAGGAGGAGTTTTTTCGTGGTCTCCTCCGGGTCCCAGCTGAAACTGTCACAGACAATTGAAACCACGTTCCTCTGGTGCATACACGCATTTGCACAGGACACACACACATTTTTACACATGCTATACACGTAGAAAGACAGCAACGAGTTACGTGTCAGATAATTAGTCTAAGTGACTTAACCGGTGCACCGGAATGAAGGTTATTTGAAATTCATATTATTTCAAAATCAAGTGAAAGTGTCATATACACGTTGTATTATCTAAATGGTAAGCACTATTAATCCCCAAAAATGGTTTCCATAATGAAACAGGTAAATTCATCTGTAATCTGTAAAGGTAATCTGCAGATGTTCACCCACCCCCCTTGAAGCTATTCCACAAATTCTCACTGCAATGAATGATGCACACATGAACGCAGAGGGGCCTGTTACCACAAAATGACAAACTAAATATTTGGGGATGGTGATATCATTCTGCTAGGCCTCATTACCATAGACTGAAGCACAAATGTAGTTTCAAAGACTCCAAATCCCATCTCATTTGATCTGCCAATATGCAGAGTCTGTCCTCCAACTGCCACAGCCATGCCAAAGCAATTTGTTTCTTATATTGCTTTTGGAAGCCAATATGTTTTAATTAGGCGAATACATAAGCGAAAACAACACCATAAATAATCATCTTTCTTCACCCATGACAATGGAATCTCATCAGATCTTTGTTTTCAGTCAAGGCATACATACTTTATTAAAAAAAAGCAAGGGGGTAAAATATAGTTTTTTTCATATAGAGTGCAAAATGTCTCCTCAAGCTGTTATGGCATGAGAATTGTATAATATAAACTGGTCGGATGCAATAGAAAATGTAAGTGAATATACATAGAGACTAAAAGTACAAATACTTTGAACTTTTTATGTTAAAATTTCCTGTTTATTGCTGTTACCATGAAACTGTTTTCCCATACAAACAGTGTAGACACACTCCCACACAGGTTAGATGTTGTTTTTATGGCGTGTTATTAATGCCAGCTATCCTTGTCTGCGATCCTACAGATTAAGTGAACTTGTAATGTATTTGTCCATGGATTATCTGGTGCCATTGTTTCAGGGAGAGTTTAACAGGATGTGGAGCAGTAGTACTGTAATTCTAGAAATGTACATTTTAAATAGGCAACAAGAAAGTATGGCCACATTTAACAGATATGTGATATCAGTGTAAAATTTATAACAGATATGATCATTTTTTAGAGAAGCCATGGTGCTAAAGTGAAGGCCCAAACCCATCCAGTCATTGCTTAGGAGGTTTAGCAGTGCCTCTGACTGAAGTGAAAAGACTAAACCTGCGTACCCAAGTGCAGAAAATGCATATGGGGATGAGCAAAGCATGACAAAATTCACTGATGAACCTTATGAAACTATCATAGGCCTAGTAATAAAATATGAGGGTGCTCACTGACATATACTGACTATATTAACATACACTTATTGGCAGCTGTATTTTGCTTGTACTGGGTTGGGCCAGTTGATGCCCTTAAAACTGCCTTTATTCCACATGGTCAGGGGTGTAATTTCCAGGGGGGGTTTAGGGGGTTATGCCCCCCCCCCCCCCCCCAATAATCAGTACCAGCCAATATAAACCCCCCCCCCCCCCCCCCCCCCCCAACCTATTTATGAGTTATCTTGCATAAATAGGCTGTTGATTTTCTTTAGTCATTTCAGTTCGTTTAATCATCTGGGAATTTATCAGATGATTAAAAATGACACACAACATAAAGTTACGCCCATGCACATGGTATAGATTCAATAAGGTATTTGAAACATTCCTCTTGAAGCTTTGGTGCACTGACATGATAGCAGCAGCTGCTAATTTTGTCAGCTGTACCTCCATGAATCTCCCATTTCACTACATCCCAAAGGTGCTCTGTTAGACTGTGATCTGGTGACTGTGGAGGCCATTTGAGTACTGTGAACAAGTCATGTTCAAGAAACCAGAAACCAGCATGTTATCCTGGTCGAAGAACTCATTGGAAGATGGGTACACAGTGGTCAAAAAGGAATGGACATGATCAGGAGCAATACTCGAGTAGGCTGTGATGATTAAAGGATAGTCTCTTGATACAAAGGGGCCTAAAATGAGGCAACATCCCCCAAACCATTTCATTCTTTCATGTTATTCAAAATTCTGACCCTAACATCCGATTGTCACGGCAGAAAAGTAATCCATGTCTCTTGATGAACATCAAGCCAGGTGTATCCAGGTAAGTAAAAATTACATTTCAAGCCTAATGACAGCTAGTCTTACTCAATATGCTAAACAAAAAGTCAAGCCGTCCACCTCCTATGACTCCACTATATACTAAGAGCAGAACTTTGAAACATTTTATTTGCTGGCTTCTTGTAACTAGTTTCTTTGTTGTCACTAACTCAGACAAGTTGGGAGCCCTACAGATTTCTGACTGATTTCCCCCCCCCCCCCCCCCCACTAGATGACTAGGCCTCCACATTTCCATACATAGAGTGCAGTTTCATCGTGAATTCACTTTGAAAGCTAAAACAAGTATTTCTTTTTTGGTTATGAGTCAGCTTGGGTAAATGGATTTTCCATCTTACTCTTCATAAAGAGGGAGTATCTTTCCTCCACTCCCTGTGATGTCAAAGTACAGTCAGTCATAGAGAGTGAGAGCTCTGTTGGCACCCACTGAACAGACAGTGTCGCCCCAAACCCAAAGGGATTACATGTGTGTGTCCTCTTTGTTCAGAGACATCCAGCGGCATCTGGCAATAGTCAGTCCCCCTTGTGCTCCTTTATGGAGACAAGTGTGTTGTACGATCAGGTTTCTCAAGCTTCATTTATTAAATTAAGTAATGCATCACTGTTATTTGACAAGAAGTTTTTTCTTTTCTTTCTTTTTTTGAGCTCAGGCTGGGAAGACATGAAACTTTTCATATTTTGAGAAAGCGAAAAGGGAGGGAGAAAGATGTAGGGGTGTGAGAGAGGCAGAGAAAGAAGGAACTGAGAGAGAGGGATGTGGAGAAAAAGGGAGATAATGATGGAGTGAGAGGAAAAAGAGGGAAAGAGACAGAGACAGGAAAAGGGAGGGGACTGAAGGGCCTCTTGCTCTTCTTCTCCTCCCTCAGTATCACCTCAGAGGGAGAAAACAACCTTTTGCCAGGTCGTTTCTCATCATTTGTTCGATTTGTGATCCCACTTTATTTTCATTAAAAAATAACATGTAGGACGTTTTCCAGGTTTTACAATACCTGCCCTCGCCTTTTCTGTTGTGGAGCATGAATTTTCATTAAAGCTGCAGTATCAAAGTTTCTTCTTGAAAAAAAGAAAGATAGATACATTACATTAAAAGGTGGTTACAGACACAGAATCTGTGTTTCTAAGAAGAAGAGATCTTGCTCTTCTCATCCATAAGTTGTTTTTAAATTTAAGCTTTTATAAAACAGTTTTAAATAATTAGATGACAATTTTATGCCAGTTGTTACTGGTTGAAGTCTCTTGCTTAGTTTATATCATGGCTTTGGCTGCTAATGTGTGATTATGAGTCTCATCAAAACCACACAGAATATTTGTTGTTCTTTCTAAGAATTTATTTATAAATGATATATTTATCATTTACTAGTTCTATTTATTTTTATTACTTTTAGCATGAAGAGGAAGCATAAATGAAAACCACACTGTCTGGGAATAAACAGCCACAGTGATCTTTTGTTCCCGATGCAAGAAACTTTGTTATAAACCACAACCCTCTTTTTTTCCCACTATACTGCCTAACACTGTCAAACCTATTTTCGACCCCAGGAATCATACGTGTGATGTCTCTGTCCAATACACGTTGTATAAGGTGAATGTTTCAATGAACTAAGGTTATGGGGAAACATAATAAGACAACATTCGAGTAGTCTGATGGTACTTCTGGCAAAATGGTACAAGCACCTTAAACAAACAGAAATTAAAGGAGAAATGCAGAATAACAGAAAACAGCAAAGGCGATCTAATGAAAACAAGAGCTGATCACATTACGGGCATGAAGGCTAAGTCTCTCTAGTCTCAGTTCCCACAGTCTGTCCTCAAGACAAATCTGTGTAGTTGTGGTTGCAGTCTGCACATGCAGTGCTGTGCAAAACTTTTGAACTATCCCCAATTTATTAATATTTTGCTAGCAAGAAGCTAAATTGTTTTTCTTTTTCTTTCTTTTTTTTGTTAAGTGGTCTAGGACAACAGTTATGCCAGCTTTCTAAAGTTTTTCTTTGGACATTGGCTGGTTTATCAGTAATTTTCAGTCCACTCTGACCGTTTTCAGACTTATTTTGTGTGTTTGTTAAGCCAGTTAATACTGACCTGTTGGATGAATCATACAAGTTCAAAGAATTCACCCGAAGACATGTATATGACCCCCTCATCAGAAATGGTCTCTTAATGAAAGGTGGCTCTCACAGAGAATTTATTAACTGAGGAAACAGAGAGAAAAGACTGATGTAAACTGAATTGCACAAAAACTGGACTGAAAATCAGTGGAAAGTTCTTATTGTCTAAAAAACAAATTGCACTTTTTTTCAAGTCTTTGTCAGACAGAGGAGAGAAGTAAAAAAAGTGAGTGTCTACAACCATCTATAAAACATGGAGGGGCTTCTGTCGTTGTTTAAGGCTGCATTTCAAGCAAAGGATGTACTATAAGTCACAGAACAAAAAAATATTATTATTAATTATTAATTAATATTCTTGACAGGAGACAAAGCAAAAGGCAGCCAAGAGCCAAAGAAGATCTTTGAAGTTTCTTCAGAAAGCCTGGAAAACTATTCCTGAAGACTACTCAAATGTTAATGACTACTTGAAGGTTAAATGTAAGATCAAAACCCATTAACACAGTTGTGTGTGGTGTCCCACTGATCTGTGTCAGCTCTGTACAGCCCTTGGACATGTCCAGTAATATATAGTAGTGTTGGCATTCACTCAAGGGAAGTGAAAAAATTCTGCTGTCCTATCTTTTCAGAATTAAATATGACTTGTATGTCAAATATATCCCGCACATTCTGCAGGTGTAAACTCATCATACAGATTTGCTTCACAAGTTTGTCAAGCAAAAAAGAATTTAAATTTAGAAACTTTTAGTGATGTTTGCCGACACGTAAATGTAAACTAGCTCAGTCTCTGGAGTTAGTGCTAATCACACGATGTAAAGGAAGCACATGTGTTCTTACATCATTGTTATTTACCTACATAGGTCCTCTCTTTGCTTATATAAAGGAACAAAGAGCAGTCTCATATTTTCCAGCAGGCTGCTTCTGCGGTGGCTGCCGCAGCAACATCCCATTAGTTTGCCTTTATTCTTATTCCCATCAGGTCTTTTGACTGCGGATGAGTATAAGAGGGAGGCCAAAAGGTCACTGGTGACTAATTTTCTGAGCACTCACAGATTGTGTAAGTAATGGAGCACTTATTGCATTCGCTCCCCCATCACTGCAAACAAGCCCCAAAAAATCCATACAAATTCCCACACGCAAGCTAGTGCCTGGGGAAAGGAGAAGTGGCCCATCTTTAAAATATAGTGAGAGGCATGGAATAGGCCTAATGTGCAATTTAAAATCAATATCTTTAAAAAAAATGCCCATCCTACCTACGACAGCATCATCTAAATATCAATAGGGCCTCTTGTTGCTTCACACAGAGCTGGGTGTGAGAAGAGACAGGTGCTCTGACCAAGGATTTTACACTGTCTATTCAGAGGAATCAGGTTCTCACTGCCTCTCTTTCAATTTTAATACGGTTCCATACTTTGTGCATGAGGTTTAATAAAGTAGCAGAGTGTCTGTCAAGCCAGGTGTATCTTCAATCCTTTCATATTCCAAGTAAATCCCAAAGAAAGGTGTTGAGGATACCAGCAGAAGGCAGACACTAAGAGAGGGAACTAGGGGGGTTGATCATATTTTTTCCCCTCTCATATGGCCACAATGGTATATTCTTTTCCCCCCTTGCGTTACTGTGAATTTCAAACAAGAATAGTGTAGTTTCTGTGCTTTTTAAGCTGTGTTTTCTGATGATCTATGACTTAGTTTTCTCTTTCAAATCCATGTTTTCCCAAATATATCAACTATATTATTACTCGGAAATTAAATTGACAGTGTCTTTGACTGGAGTCAGATTACCTAAATGTATTTATCATCATATTTATTTAATATCATTTACAACAACTAAAAGACATTTATGATGTCACCATTTATCCTTTTATATGCGCTTATTACACCTAGACCTGCCTCATTCAGAGACAGAGGAATAATAAAGCATCACTTTAAAAATAGCAACATTTTTTTTACCCAAGAGTGTATGGGTGAGATGAGTGAATATTTCCATTTCCACTTCATTTAGTTAAGTATTGGAAAATGTGCTATTTCTAAAAGGTAATGAATGTCTCTATCTCTGCCATATCTTGTGTTTGCTCATCTCTTCCCATCTGGATTCTATTATGGATGGGATTCCTATGATAAGGCCAGCAGGAGTGGAGAGCGAGAGAGAGGAAGAAAAGGAGAGTCAGGAATGAGTTGGCGCACACTGATGCATGATGGGATGGGGGTCAGGATACAACATTTCATTTCATGGAAGTAAATTATACACAAAAGACAAAAAGGCATTGTTTTTCATACATAAACAAGTGCATCTGCAACTTTAGGCTGAATAACACTGCTGATATGGAGTTTCCTGCTGGATACTGTAGAGACATCAGTGCTCATTAGAGGTAGATGGTTTTTGCCAACCATGGGACAACCAGTGAGAAGTGAGAGGTCTGGTTGTTACTTATTTTGCTTTGTTTGTTTGTTTTTGTTTACTTGTTGTCAGCAAACTTTCATTGTTTTTTAAAAAAAGGTTGATTTTTTTCATGATGTCAGATGTTTCAAATTCTCTCTGTGCAACATCAGATGAAGGCAAAAATATCTACTTAATATTATATAAATCTTTTTTATGTGAATATGTGAAACATTTACTCAGATTTGCATATTTTCTTTTTTGACTAAAAGCAAATAATTAATGAATAATCACCTTTGACTTGATTTCATGATGTGAAGAAAGCTGAAGAGTGCCAGATAATTATCTCTTCACAGGTCAGTAGAACTTTTTTACCTTGATCCATCCCGTGGGATCATCAAACATGCATCAGACGTAAAGCTGTCTCATTTATAAAGCATTAAGTTCAGAGGAAGCTGTAATAGTGACCCCTGGATGACCCAGGCCACACCGGTCAAGTGCAAACATGGATTAGCGTTCTGGTTTTAACAGGGAAGTGAAATGTAGAACGAGAGCAGATCTCACTTCTGAAAGCGGAAAGTGGTATTAATGATAATGATTTTCATGTCTGTTCTTGATTTTTATACCAACAGTGCAAGAAATAAAATAAAATGGAATACAACAGGATGTTTTATTTACATTTACATCTCCATGCACTCAATTACTTTTAATATTTTACACATTCTCAGTCATTTAGATCGGAGCACAATATCGCTGTGTGTTCTTCCCCTCTTAGCGTGACAATGTTTGGCCCCTGGCCACCAAAATGTTTTATTTAATAATGTGGGAATTTTCTACTGTTTTGCTTTCATTACAGTGTAGGAGGCTAAAGCCGAAAACAGAAACAGAAAGCCAGTTGCTTTAAAGCCTGAACTTTACCGCTCAACAACTGTCAAATGCAATATGAGCATCTGCATTCAAAGGGGAGGTTTTTTTATTTTATTTTAACAGGATGTCTCCTTAATGCAGCAGTATTCTTTTTTTGCTCTATTAAAAAGTGTATTCTTTGAAAGTCTCCAACTCTACTGGTGAACATCCACTGAAACCAGGGCCAGTGCTAGCTCAGGGTCTGGGGATTTAGGCCATAAGGAGTTGCAGCCAAAGGCTGCAGGGGAGTATTTTCAAGGTTGGGATGAAAAGTACATCTTCAGCTTGGGAGTCACGGGGACACATGGAAAGGAAGAGGGAGGGAGGGGTTGTGAGGGGAAATTTATTCCTGTTCTCTTGCTTCTGGGCCAGTCCACAGGCCCATGTATCAAAAAGACCACCGCGTTTGAGGTGAGGCATGTGGGCCAATCCATGGTAGAATACGCAACACGGGTTTGCCAATATGACAAATATGAAGGCAAGTTTAAAAAGGTAACAAAACAGAATTTCATAAAATGCTAAATGTCTCTAAATGCTGTAACTGATTTAGTGCCTTAACATTGGGACACTAAAACAGTAATGGACATTTTGGAGGCAGTGTGTATTTCACAGTGTTTTTCCACTAATTTCACTTTTGACATGCAGTCAACATATAAAATTGGTGAAGTGGAAATCCACATCATTTGTTTTTTCCAAAATATTATTCACCGATACTTAAAATAGGGTTCATTTTAAAAACGAATTTTGTAAGACTTCCACAATCAAAATCATTTCTGTCTTATTAACAAATACACCAATCGGTTATTAATGCCTGGCAAGTTTTCTATGAAAGCATTAAACAGCAACCAGTAAATCAAGAAAGCACAAAGGACACTAACTGGCACATGATGCGTTCTGGGTGGGGCCACTGCCAGCCACGCTGCTGTTTTTGCTTCAGTGACGAAAGATCAACATTTGTCTCACGGTAGCGGATCACTGAGAAATTGAGTCTGTTTCATCTGGGAGTCAAATTTCGCTGTCTTTCTCTTCCTTGCTCAGAGCCTGGATCCTGGAGCAGATGTGCCTCTGAGGCATGGGCCATCAGGTTGAAGGGTGCAAGCCAAGCTGACTTGGTGTTAGGGTTAAATTTAGAGGTTGAAGGTCAGATGAAGGTCAGGGTTATGGCCAGGTTGGGGTCACGGTGAGGTCAAAGTATGCTACTCCCTTAGGGTAGCATTTAAGTGGTCAGGGTTTACCTCTGTCCAGTTAGAGATATAATCTAACACACAGCTACTAGAAATAAGGTTTTGCGCTCCTGAAACACAAGAATACATTTATATACTTTTTTAAAACTGCTATTTTTTAAAATAATAATAATGATAATATCTTATACCAGTTGTTTCTGATGTTTCCTACTCTGGTTACTCCATACATGTTTGCAGGAGCTACAGATTGCTGGGTAACCTTACACCGCTGAAAGATGGAAAAATGAGGGACATGGGATGTGTCTGTGCACATGTGTCATGCTGGGGGGCATAGACAGTGCATCATATCAGAAAGCTTCCCTGCCATGTACCCCTACCACAGGATAGTAGTGGCTCCCAAAACCAAAATTGTACTTCCCAGAGATGAGGCAAAGACAGCTAAGACTTGTGCAGTCAGAATGAGGAACAGTCCAAAACACTGTTGGGCATGTGAGAATGGCTGTGACACTAAGTAGTGTTTATCATGTTTCATGTGTACCTGTGCCAGACAAATCCATTTAGTTCTTTCCCGAGCAGAAAGACTGCCAACAATATGTGACAGATCATAGCAAAAGTAAAATTTTTGATGAATTTTAAGTAGAATCTAAGATATATAATAAAGTGAGAAAATCTGAGTTTGTTGCTATGATTACTGCAGGTAACACTAAAAGGAAGCTGCTGTTTATTGAAATGCAAAATGGCTTGTAAAAGGTTAAGGAAAGGCCTCAACTGCAGTTTCAAAGGATGCAAAGAAACAAAGGACAAAAATATTCCACCAATTCATTATCTGCGTTTCATACCATCTCTCTGTTGTATTAGGAAATCCAACCAGGGGCGTTCTCAGGCTTTGGAAGGCTTAAGATCTCATAAAATGAACTGTCACCTGCTTAGTTATTGGGTGCTTACAAATAACCAAGATGCATAACTTGAGGAAGTACTAGTCCCCTAAACCCTTTCCAGCAGGAAGAATATAAGCTCCTTTCAATGCATTATTAATATTTTGCCTAAACTCAGTCTGGACTGAACAGCAAGCTGGATTAGCCAAAGGAATTTAATATAAAATTCATGCTTTCTCTCTTTTTCTCCCTCACAGATATATGCAGTCTGTTGTTAGTTAGAAAGCCGCGGCATTCCTCCGCGCACTGACAGACTCAACATATGAAAGTGAGGGTGGGAGCAGAAAGTGTGTGGCCCTGCTGACTGCCATGTGTTGTCATTTAAAACGATATTTTCTGAAGTTAATGACTTACACAGGCTTATAGGCATAAATGGACAGTCTCTGGTGTTAATTTAATTGGATGAGTGGGTCCCATATAAAGGTCATTATGTCTGGTTTGTGTTTAACTTGTGTTTAATTCAAGGCAGCGAGTGAAGAGAAGCGGTATTGATTAAATGACAGCTTAACAACTAGTTGTTTAATAAATATGCCTCGTCTATTGGACTAGAGGAGCCAAAAAAAAAAAGGAAAAAAAAAGATGGTTTGAACTAAGTGTCTGGGCTGACAATCTGTGGAGATAAAGGAGTCGAGTGGGACAAAATGGATGCTGCAAAACTCCCACCCCACCTTGTGCCTCACTGTCTGACAAATTTATGTTAACAAGCGAATTAGCCACAGCGGGGCAGCGAGGACCAATCAATAGCCACAATAAAAAAGTTGGTGCTGACCATGTACAGTCTGCAGAGTAAACTGCCCGGCCCCTTGGTCCCTAAGGCCAGGCCAACAATAACCTACAACTGAGCGAGACACAAAAGGTATCGACACACAGAGCGCTTCAATTTCCCCAGACAGTGGGGCCCTGTCACATCAAACTGGCTATTAGTCACAAATTCTGCCTGCCACCGATCCATCCCCCATTCTCCAGGGGGACCTTGTCAACTTGAAAGTTGTGCCGCTGGCAAAAGGACATCTGGTTCCACTGTAGTGTGTGTTGAATACAAGAGGCCAGGAGCTGCCTGCCTGATAAAGGAGAACAAACAGGGCCACTTTAGACTTGTCAAGCCTTGTTAGAGGGAGCAAATGACAAAAGAAGGAAATACATAAAGAGCAACACACTGTTTTTATGCTTTGTTATTATAGCAAATTGAGGTCTTGTGGTTTTACATATATATATATATATATATATATATTTTCCCCCCTGTACAATTGTATTTCCTGTATTTCCTGTACAATCAAAACTACATTTCACTGTATTCTATTCACTCACCTGGATTTTTACATTTTTGTGTCACTTTTGTCTGGCCACTCTCTGCATTGCTAGTAAATTATTTCTGTGCTTCTCGAGTACTCAACAGCCCTTCCCATGCCTGTAGGTCTTAGCACAAAGCATTCTTTACTTGTGACACTTCTGGCCCACCTCAAAGTGTCCAATCTGACATGGCTGTCAGTGGCGTGCGTGTAGCCTTGTAAATTTCAATCAGCGTCCCACAGCGGGGTGCCAAGGTTTGACTTCATTTCCCTCCACACTAAACAGGTGGTAACAGCCCGGTCATCGCTCAGCTTTGTCTGAGCGATGTGTCCCCCCCACCCCACCATTACTGCTCTATTAATTGCCCCCAGTGTTCATGACAAGCTGAGGCTGGGCCTCCCCTGTTAATGTTTAATGTGGCGACTCCTCAAATCAATGCGTGTTTAAACCACACACCATGCCAGCAAAAGACTGCTGGATTGTGCTACTGAATAGTTAAATTAAGAAGTGCCACATCACTCTTGCTGTGAAGTGGCAATTGGAGAAGGTGGGAAATATCATTTGGTTAATTGACTCAGACAGGGGAGTAAATTTGAAGCCTTTCAGCTGAGCTATTTAAACTATCATTAATGTTAATTGTAGGAGAAAGAGAGCAGATGCTTAGTCTTTACTTGACCCTTAAAATCCCTTGATTACTGTAAAGAGACAAGCTAAACAAAAACAAATCTTTTTTTTTAAACATACATTGAAATTTTGCCTCTTTTTAACACTTGAAACCTACATTTATAAGCAGCATTTATAAGCAGCAAAAATAAGCCTTTGAGGAAACTATTAAAGGAGGCTTATTTAATTAAATTCTGACAACCCATAGAACATGCACATGTTCTAAAGCAGGATATTTTAAAGGAGATTTATGATTCTATTGCATTTGCCTCTTGATCGAGGTGGTATCATCTGGGAATGGATCTGGAATACAGATGAGATCGGGCAATGGCTCAAAAAAAGAGGAGAGATCAATTTTAGAGGCAAGGGTTTGGCACATTTAATGAATTCATGCTCCCTCAACCCTCCCTCTGCT
The DNA here is from genome assembly GCF_963969265.1 of Rhamphochromis sp. 'chilingali'. NCBI lineage: Eukaryota > Metazoa > Chordata > Actinopteri > Cichliformes > Cichlidae > Rhamphochromis > Rhamphochromis sp. 'chilingali'. Next base: position 5,514,258 of record NC_137940.1, read on the forward strand.
TCTCCCTCACCCTTTTCTCTGTAAGGATGAAAAAGATGAAAAGAAAAACCCTCACATAGTGACCGTTAGGGAGGTGCTCTGCAGGCAATCAATCACCAATCAGTCGCTGAAAGTGCTTGTCCTGCCATTGGAGGATGTTCTTCATTACTTACAGACTTTCAGTGTGGCAATGGATGTGAGGATGAAGGCAAGTCTGTGTGTGTGTGTGTGTGGTAATTATTCATGGCCTTCAGCTCTCACTTTTGCAGCTTTTTAGAAACAAGTTAAAACCGGAGATATTGTTGTTAGTGTCCACAGATGATCAGAATATCATCAGATTTCTATTTCTGTTCTTTTCAAATGCATCTACGCGCACACATGCACACACACACACTTATCATCTTCATGAATTTGGAGTCTTCTGTGGACCCAGTGGGCTTTGGATGATCCCAGAGGTTGATATTAGCTCCCATGATAGGCATCAAAGAATAACCCAGCTTAGAATGTGTTCAGATTCACCAACCTTAACTCTTTTAAAAGCCACAGAAAGCACACTGGACTGGACTGGAGTTTTTTTAAAACTAAAAATATGCTCACAGCGTGATATTGCTTCAGAAACACAGCTGGAGTAGAGTATGAGCTAATTTTTGGAGGCCATGAATTAAAACTGCAAAGAAGTAACCTTTTTAATGAAAATAAGTGAAATTACAGTGAATATATTAAAAATATGCAGTCCATACAAAGTAACAGCCACCAGATGACAAATTCCCACTGCAACAACTGCAGATAGAGAGAATAGAAATATTCAGCCCTATCCCACAGCAGATATCCCACAACTTATTAGATGCGTTGCTGGAATACCCTATTAGGAATGAAGAAGGGAGGTAGAAGGGAAAGGGGGCTTTACTTTAAATTGAGGAAGTGCCAACGCACATTTATTGGCTCTAATGTGGTACAGGCGACCCCCGTCACAATACCGGAGCTCCGTGGGCTGGTGCTGCCACGGTGAGGGAACATAATAACCTTTTTAAGGGTGCAGCATGCTGCCGACTCACAGAATAAAGACTTCACAGTCAGCGCCTGGCGAGAAAACGGAGGGCCTCGCCCCAGATGAACATAATCTTTTGTTATTATGCTGTTAATACGTTTTCGTTCCACACACTGATCTCAAACAAACCCACCCCCAGTGCCCCACAACCACCGCCTGAAAAAAGGGATTTATTTCTATGTTCCTCTAACCTTGTGAACAGAGCTGCAAAGACCCTAATATATAAGGGAGAAAAAATTGTTAATTATTTCCACATACAGTAATTAAAAATGTACATGGCAGATCCATTTTTTCATCTCCGCTATTTACAGATGTTAAAGCTGCAGAATTTAATAATTGTGTGTCTTACTGTGGAAAACACAGTCACTGGCCATTATAATCAATGAGCCACATCCTCAAATCAGCCTCCCACAATCCCTTTCACCCAGGGTGCTGACACCAAATGTTTTTGTAGTTTTGTGTTGCTGCTCTGCGTGGCAGCCAATCGACCAGGCCATTGATTAACAGATTGGAATTATTAACTGGGGGATCATCCATCCCACATCGCCCATGTCATTTCCATTACTGCATTTCCATTACGCCTCATTTCAGAGACAAGGCACGGAAGAGCGAAGAAAACCTCCTCCTCATTAGCATTCTAATTAAGAGGCCATCAGATAATGATCAATCAAAGCAATCAGCAGGCAGACAAGCGGCAGCATACAGATGGAAAAGAGATGCATCTCAGTAAGAACAAGCACTGAAATACAAAACTTATACATTATGTTGTGATTCAAGTATTGACTTGCAAAAAAATCCTCTAAGTGGAAGTTTTTTGTGTTTTGTTGGCAGTGCTCACACAAACCCGATGCAAAGCCTCAAGCAGCAAAACAACATGCACTCTATGCAGATAATTATCTTTGGTCCAACAGGAGCAGTGTGATGTACCCCAACCTCCATGCAAGCAGCAGCAGTTATAAATAAATCTGCACTCTACTTGGCAACATGTCAGTGCTGTAATGTTTTATGAAGCTGTGTTTTATACCATCATTCACATTAACTCCATAAAGCCATGGAGCCACCACTCGCGACCCAACACACGGCCACTGCTGCTGCACAATTATGCAGAATCCCATTGGCTTTGATTTAGGAACTATCAGCGGGCCGAGCTGCTGAGCTGAGAGTCGAGGTGGGGAAAAGAGGCGTCATTGATTGAATTTTATGTCGCTGTTGTCGAAGATCTTAACATGCCAGAATTTATTACCCACAGAATAATAATGTCATATAAAAACTGACAGAGCCAAATAGGGCCCCCCAATTCATCTAAGCCTCAGCCCACCACCACTGGGATGGCCCTGTCACAGCCATTCTCCATTTGAAATGTATTCGCTCTATCTCTCCTTTTTATCTTAGAAAATGAAATATTTGTGTTTGACATTGAAGAAAAAAATCAATATGAATTTATAAACCATACACATTGCACACTTCATTATTTTGTGAGAAATCTTTTTGTCCATATATATATATATATATATATATATTTATATATGAAACAACAACATAAACTGAACCATTATAAACAACATTTATTCTGCATTAAACTATCTTTTAAACAATTTTATTTTACACTAGGCTAATTACAAACTACTTACAATTAAAACATGCATATTACAAAATAAAATTCAAGGTTCTTTCAAATCAGTTATCAGTTTTGTTTTGTTCATAGGTTCTGAGACAGAAGAATCATAGGCTTTTTTTATTATTTAGAGAATATTTCTCCTTTATCCTTTAAAATTATCCTTCTTTATACTGCAAGTTACCTAAGCAGTTAATGTGTTTTTTTTATCATTCCAAAACAATTTTATTTTTCATCACATCAAACTGACCAACACCTTGCAGAAGTGTTGTTTTTGTTGATAAAGTGAAAATAAACCAGGTTTCTAATACTGGACAACTGCTCTTGTTTTTTTTGTTTGTTTGTTTTTCTATTACATCATTGTTATGATTTTATCAGGTTCATAAGGCCCTGGTATCAGACAGACAGGTGCCTCAAGGTGACATCCAAACTATAGTGTCACTTGGGAACTTTCAAGCCACCATCGCACTCAAACTCACACACACAGCCCCATCTAGACATCATGTTAGTGCAGTGTAATTACACTCGGCATCTCCCAAAAAATGACAAGATCTTGACTGAGCCGCATTATTGAATTTTCATCGGTTGCCTTAGGACATGTCAGGACTGTTCAATTTTAGCCTGAGGAGGACACGCCATTAAAGGAGATGAGTCAAGAAAGTGTCCTGCTTCTGATTGCCCCAAGAAACCATTACTGCTCAACAGCAGCAGGATGGTGCCGGTGAAGACTGGACACATGCTCCAACTCATACACACACGGAAGCAGGCATGTATTCACAAATGCATACGCACATACAACACTGGAAATCCACATATTCCCATCCTTACACCACCCACCCCCCTCCTGCAAAAAGCAGACACAATTTACATGAGCTGAAGGGCGGTGACAGGTAGCAATCAGCCTGGGGAATAGGGTTAGAGGCTGACGCCTGGTTGCGTATTACCGCTTGCCAACCAAAGCCTAAAGATTGCTTATACCAGGCCACGACCTCCGACCCTGCCACATATCAACCAATTGCCCTTTAGTATAATTATTTGGAATAATCTTTCGGCGTTTCATTTTAAGGCGATAGGGAAGGAGGGCCACCTCTAATTTATTTTTTTGAGGGACTGGGGAGGGGGTGGCTTGTTAATAAACACTTTTTGGCATGGGGACCGTCTGGCAGCTATAAGTGAAATACCCTTAGTACTAGAGGTCAGATTTATTTATTTTCCTTGTGCGTCTGTCAGTCAGTCCAGCTCGACGGTAACGCGGGACTGGCTGCAGGTAAAGATCGTGGGCAATGTCATTATCCCCGTGATGATGTTTTATTGATATCATTGTAACACTGGAAGTGGCCCTCGCAGATCTGTCAAAAATCATTGCATTGTTTAGATTGTATTAACATTTTATGAAGTGCAGCAGCACCCCATGCTGCTAACAACCCGATGTTGTTAGCCCAGCCTAGAAGTGACATTTTTCATCTTTCTCTGTGGTACATTTCCAAGAGACACGCACTGTTACTCTGTCATCACTGGATTCTAGTAAATCACAATGTGAAATAAAATAAATTTTTATTTTTAGTATGTACTACAGATACTGAAGGCTTATTTGGAAATATAAAATTGAATATAGGTACTCAGATATCTGGCTTATACTGCTTAGCGCTTAAATAAAAATACCTCTTAAATAACGAATTTTTTAAATACCTTTGGTATTACTTTTTTTCTGGCATCAACTTATAAACTTAGGTCAAGGCTTTATTTACAAAGGCCCAAATCAGACTTTAATCTTTAGTATATATGGAACCCTTTATGATTTTCAAAACATGAACCATTCAGTAAACAGTAGAAACAGGGTTGTTATTCCAGTTTTGCAGTTTGGACACACTATGTTAAATGTAAAGACCAATCAGAAATACCAGTAACATTGCTGCACTGTGTGAAAGGAAAACAGCAACATGAGGTAAGATAAAGTGCTATCGACTGTGAAGAACAGAACCGGGCAGATCTTGAAACTTCCAAACACTTGCAATGAAACTGGATCTTTTTTTTTTACACTATTTGACACTATTTCTTTTCTAATCTGTTTTCTTTTATGGAGTATGATCTTAACCTTGGCCCATTAGAAAAAAAATAATGAACCCAGCCCTTAAGAGTTTGGTATCCATCTCAGCGCTACACACAGTCACATTAGTAGCTAGGTCTGACCTTAATCATACAGTCCCATCAGAAACTGGCTGACCTTAACCTCCCAGGAGAACTCTCCTCATTCACACTCTCACTGGGACCTTCGGCTGCCCATTTAGTTCTTTAATTGTGGGAGGGGCCCGCTCAGCCACCCATTTCATTGTGTCCTCCCCTAAAACCACACGCACACAGTGAACAAATACATAGACAGGAGATGCACAGGAACACGAACCTATGAGCACGATGCATACGCACACATATACAAAGGTTTACATCCACAAAAACAGATATTGCACCAGTCTTTGCACCACAGGGTGCTAACATCAACATATGTCCAAGTAACACAGCCAAAGGTGAATGATGTAAGGTTGCATATGCACAAACGTGAGTATATGTATGCAAAATATCAAATATCCAGATTTTTCTTTAATTTTCTGTTTGTTTATTTTTCAAAAGTTGTCAGGGTTTTATGCCTAAGACTTTTGACAGACATTCTCAGCTTTATCTGAGGTGTGTGACACTGCTCCCATCCACTCTGCAATTTGAGCAGTCTGTAAAGGGCAAAAAAGAAATCAATTCTACCCTGACAAATGTAAATAAGGTCTTATCGGGGCAGCAGCGATGCATCGACAGCATCAAGCAAGCAAATGTTCCACTCGCTTGCCTGTCATTTAACTACATCACTGGATCACTCTCCCATATTTTGCCCCGAGGACAAGCAATTCTCCATCACATATGAGCTCTGGTTCACATGTGTGGGTATGCGTGTGCATGTATAATAACGTGTGTGTGGCTCTATGTTTGCTTGTGGACAGTATCACTTTACATTTATTGAAATGAGCAGCTCTCCCTGGGGCACTTGTGCGAAAGCTGAGGCCTGCAGCCATGCTAGCATCTATCGACTCCCCAGGATTAGGGCTTCGCTGAGGCAGTCTCTCCCTCGTGGCCCCGCCGAGGTGACCCACACTGGGACAAAGTTCAGGAGGGGAGAAGCAGGGTGAGCTCTCCTGGGCACAGATTAGGGGGCCTTGACTTTCCCAGTGGACACATGAAAGTGCAAAATGATATGATGTGTCTTTGTACACACACAAACAGTCACATCAAACGGTTCAGATTTGTTAAAACAAAACTCCAATTAGGGGAATGTGTCACATGTGACAGGTAGATAGTAGTGTACTGATATTATGAAGAAAAACAGAAAAAACACAAAAAGGTAAGTGACATTTTCATATTAACACAATAATATGGGAATAAATGAATCAGGGGATAAATGAAATAATTGCAGTTCTTTGGTTTATTTAGTAGATTAAATTATTTTCTGCATGAACACTGATCTTAATTTTGTCACGTTTTTCTTTTCTGATCTACTACTTAGTTAATGTTCATATATACATTATCACTGCTTTGTATCAGCCATGCGCACTTTTCACTCAGTCTCGTTGCCCGGATTTATGCTAACTTTATGCTAACAAATCTTAAAGATACATATTAAGCTAGCTTAATTAATTAGCCTAATTTCTCCACCGCAAAGCAGAGTTCACATCAGAAAAACTACTCAATCAGCTAAGAGCATGAAAAATATTGCAAAGGCAGGTTAACCAGAGTGAGTAGTTTTTACTTTTTCTGTAGCTAAACTGAGAAGAAATGGCACCGTTTAAGTCCTGGAGAAGGTTAATAAAAAAGTGCACAAATGATGAACTACAGCAAAATAAATTCTTGTAAAAAACTGTTTTTGTTTTTGTTTTTTATTCCAGGATTGTTGCAAGAAAAATCAGTAGATCAGTGACTGTTTAGCAAATAAATCTATTCAATAATAAATGGCACAAAAATGTCTTATTATACAACTTTAATGCATGTGTGAAAAAATTGTCAGGCAGTCAGAATGAAAGACAGATGTGGATCTGATCTCAACGAGAAAATATGTGTAATTAGTGCTTTGAAGCAGAGTTTGAGGCTACTCCTTAAGTAAGACATTTCTTTAAAAAAATTAAAAAACACCTACATTTGTTTAAGATGGTTCTTTGAGAGCAGGGTTCACTGATCTCTTCCTAGGGCTACTAATTGCATGCAAAAACTCAGTGTTCAAACAAGGCCATCTATTACACTGAGACTGAGACCAGGATATAGCAGTCTGTTTTTAGATGTTAAAGAAGTAATTAAGGTTTCAGAAATTTTAATTGGTTCTTTTGTTTCAAATAAGCCCCTTTGCCTTTGAAGCAACAATTAACAGAGCTACCACTTTTACTCATCTCAAGAATTTCCCACCAGCAACATTAGAGCCACAAAAAATATATACAATTTGGGGTTTTCTTTTCTTGTGTGCTTGCATATGTGCCAGTGTGTTTTCTGAAGCAGTGACAATCACATTTGCACTTCATCAAAAGAAATATCACAGTTTCTGTTAAAAGGCAAGGGGTTACATATGGGAATTGGCTAATCTGGGGAAGGAAAAGGGGAAAGCAAGGTACAAGAATGAACTCTTAAGTCGTGAAGTGGCTGTCTTGCCTCTGAGTGGTATCATCATCATCATCATCACCACACAAACCCCTCTCTTCTTCGGGAGTGGAGAGGCAAAATAATTGGATTCTTTCCCACAAATAACGCCTTCACCCCTGAGCTTAATTAACTAGACAGACTGCAGGGCCAGGGTCCATTCTCCTCCACTCTTGCCGGGCTCTTGGAGAAAAAGAGGAAAACCCAGCTGTTATTGCCCACTGGCCTTTATTACCATGGCTGAGTGATAATATAGGTTTTTAGGGCAAGATGTTGTAAGGAATTGTATTTTTTTCATGAGCCCATATAATACCAATGTGCAGTAAAACTGGCCTATCTATCTATCTATCTATCTATCTATCTATCTATCTATCTATCTATCTATCTATCTATCTATCTATCTATCTATCTATCTATCTATCTATCTATCTATCTATCTATCTATCTATCTATCTATCTATCTAATTGTGAAAATCAGTTTGTATAATGTGTTTTATACGATACAAAATGACTCACAAACAAGTAGTCTCACGGTACAATAGCAATTATCCTGAGAGTAGTTTAGTCCCTCCACACAATCCTTTGGGGTGTCATTTGTCTTTCTGGGAAACATGAATGACACACCACTCAATATTCTTACAAATACAAGCTTTGACAAGTACTACAACAAACACAATGCCTCAACAATCCATCACAGGTCAGCCAAAGCTACAACACCATTGGTCAATAACAGTAAAAAAACAAAAAAACAAACCCCCCACACACACACCAAGTATGAACAATTTAAGGGAATAGTTTGGTGCTGTGTGTGGCTTTAAGGGGTTTACTTTATTACCGTGGGTGTTGTTTTATGGCAAAGTGCAGTGTGTGCACTACGCCCACAAGGCCCTTCTAGATGCCACCGTTCATATTATTACTCTTCCTAAGGTCCTTAGGGCCACTTTGTATGGAGGAGTTGCCATTTTGCTGTCACCGGTCCCTCCACAGTTCCCTTCATCTCCAAAGCTCCATGTTTGTTGTTCCATTCCCCTCTATATCTCCCAGAGGAGCACACTCATTTTAATATAAATAGAACGGTTCATCATGCAGTGGCACAAACTTCCCCATGTTGCATTGCTCCAGTGGCATTAGTAGCAGCAGCAGATAGGAGGACATGCTGAGAGGAAAGAGCACCAGTAAAATACAGATAAAAAGCAAATATGTTTTGCTATAGTTTCAAACGGCCAGTCTAGTTTGTTTTGTCTGTGAGGCAAGAACAATTGCAATAAAAACACGATGCTGAATAGCAACAAGAAGTAGTACTTTGACGGCCAAAGAAGCTTTATTTCCAAGTGACTTGATACAAAGTACAAATTCAGCTTCTCTTAAACATAAGCTAGAGCAGCAATCAGTTCTCTCTTGTCAGTATGCCAGTGGGCTTGCACAGACATGAGGGATTTAATAGCTGACTGATAGGCAAACTGCAACTCTATTGAGAATTTTTCCTTTTTTATGTGTCAGATGAGAAAGCCGCCAAGATCTAAGAGAAAGCACTTCTTAGCCAAACTGGACCATGCGCGACTAGCACTAATCAGATGTGCACAGCTGTATCTGAAATGCCAGAGGGATCATTTCACGATACCAGCAGCCCCTCTCAGCTTGGGATTTATGTTCTCTCCTCTGTAGTGTTAAAGAGGCCTGAAAAGGCCAGCAGGGCTAGGACACAGCCCGGGGCACTAACTGCCAATGAGAAGCACTGACTTTTGCCTTGTGATTGGTGGACACTTAAAGCCACCACCACTGACTAATTGTGCTTCATCTGGGTGCAGGATCCATCGTGGCTAACAAGAAAGCACTAGAGGTCTTCATTTAGCTATCAAACCTGCTCTCTCCAGGGATGGTTGTGAGTGCAGCTGCTGTCCTCAGTTCTCTTCCAATCAGCACATCAAACGCCAGCCCCAATTCATTTTTCTCCCTCCCTCGCTGTCCTTTCCCTTCTGCCTCGCACCCCCTCCCTTGCTCCATCTCCTGCGAGAGAGACAAAAAGGAGTAAAGTTCCAGGATGGTGGAACCAAAGAGCAAATAGAGACACAGTGGTGAATACTGAGCGGCAGCTTTAGCCCGGCCCTGCAAGCACTCTGGATTTAGCAGGATATTTATTCTTTTATATCCAGACAAAAGAGATTGCACATGCCCTCCTGTGCTTACTGGAGTCACCTGGTAAATCAGCAAAAGTAGCCCAAATATAATTAGATCCATTATGAAGACTGTTTAAAAAAAGCTTGAGATTAATCTTTTGCAATAAACAATGTGCAAGTGCCTGCCTAACCTTTGCATATTTTCAGCATCTGACATTTTATTTAACTGTCAGAGTTTCCATCTAAAGGATTTGATAACTGCTTATCCTAATAAAAAAAAAACTTTTTTTTTGTTTTCAGTCACAATTATTATTGAAAGTTATTTCCAGGTAGCTTAATTTTTACATCTTGGTTGGACTTTTATTCACAAGCTATTTTCACAGATTTTAAACATACCTCCTCTAGCACAAACTGCTGGACTGATTACAGTAGAACTGCAAGGTTCATCTTACACCTTCATCTTCATCTTGATCTTCTTGCCCTTTTTTAATACATGCAGGAATCCAATAACATTTAGCTCCCTGTCCTCTGTCAGCAACAGCTCATGTGTTTATTAAAAGCGTGGTTTAGCATATGCTTTGATTAGATTCTTAATTACAGGAAATTACCATGGTGGCACAAAAACTATATCTACGTCCTCCAGGAAATAAGAAGATATTGAGGGACTTAATTCCTTGATTATGATCACTTGGGCATAGGCTGCAAACACAAGTTGTGTGCAGTCTTGTACTTCCAAATGTTTGCAACAGTGCATGTGGTTTTGTGAAATGGTGGCATTTATCCATTTTATCATCAGATGTCATCCAATGAACAGAAAGGCATTGATGCTTGAATCACATGGGTACTTTATCAGCTACAAAACTCCTCATTCAGTGATTAACCTTTTGCTACAAACTTAGAATTATATAGCTAATGTATTTATGCTTTGTCATATAGTAGATTTTTATTGTTATTCTTTAATTATTTACGATCATTGCTTGAATTACATATCAATGCTTGCTGTTGTAGTTTTGACAACAAAAAAAAAAGAATTAAAGATGAGCAGTTTTTAAATGCTCTAAACAAACAGCAATATTAATATATGTCGAATTGAATTTCTACCTTGTCAATTAATTAAATTAATATAGATCTTTATATAAAGAATAATGATATTTGAGATACCATTGATTGGGAGTGAAACTATTTTCCTCTTTTTAAAAAGAAAGATTTAAGTTCTTGTAGTCAAAACTTTTCTTTCTTTGTTGCTTTCATATTCCAATTACATGACATACATGGCAATTATGAGGTTTTCACATTGCTTTAGCTCTAAGTATTTTACAGTCCACATAGCAATACAAGGTAAATTATTTTGGAAGTAACTGCGTTGATGAGATTCAGATCCCTGGTATAAGAAAATGACTTATATGTGTAGCCTGCATATGTCTTATTGCAGGCTACACATTCAGTATGGCGTGACAGCAATAACAAGCAGGAGGAAATGAGAAGTCATATTAATAAATATAAATATGGTGCTTAAGTTAGCAAATTCATCTGCTTGTGAATATCAATCTCACAATGACGCATCTCCATCACCAATAATCAATAGCTACTAACTACTAGTTCAGTTTGGAGACAACAAAATAAATATTTGTGTGTTGTTGATGTGTGACAGTCATGAGTAGTAAAACAAAATGGCATTTCAACTGTCACGTTGTTAAAACACATCAAAGGAGATAATGAAGCTCTTGTAGGCAACTGGATGTCAAGTTATTACAGTTTCAATCAATGGACACGGTTTTAAAAAAGTCAATAAACATATGCGTAAATTGATTCTATCTGCTTATTATCATATAAAACAACCTGGTAAATATGCAACTAATTACCGGTGACACTTCAGTTTCAAATAACCTGTAAAATTGATGTTTAGTTTGCCAAATTCACTGCATTCATAGATTTTTTAAAAATTGTAAATATGGGAAAACTGTTTGTCTTTATTAGTTTTTTCTGTTCTCTTTAGTTTTTCTTTTAATGTTTAAACCAAACTCATTTCTATAATTAAAAAGACTCCAAAATATTCACGGGTTTATGTAGAATATCTGTGGTAATATTGAATATTGTTGCTTTGGTTTCTTATTCCAAAATAAAAGAAATTATTTTACAAAATATGTGTTCCCCTAAAGGATTTATTAATATATCATGTAACTTAAAAATCTAAAAAGAAATCTAAAAATCTTAAGACTGTAGGTGTCACTATATGCAGATCACTGCCCTATTTGGCATGTGCATCAGCAGGAATCCACACTAACTCATTCAGCAATTTGAAGATGCCAACCGCACAACATGCCATCCTGCCATCTTTTCCAACCCTAATTCATGAAGCCACACAGATTTTCTCATCTAATCCCCCCTTTGCTCACGTCCCCATCCCGCTGGAGTTTGGTAATACGATCTGGAGAGATGACTGAATTCTCAATCAGTCCAATATCACCAGGTCGCTAGTCTCTTGCGTCTCTGGCTCTAACAAGATGAGCTGTCTTCCATTTGGGCTGTTAATGCCACTCTGGGCTTCATTTTGCAGATCTCTGATGTGCCACGGTGATATCATAGCCCTGGACTCAAACCTGCTTGTTGATCTTGAGATTACTGGTCGACAACAGGTTTCCCCTCTAAGCCCTGTCCATCCTAGATGGGGAAACCCAAGCGTGGGATGATATTGAGATGTCTTCCTCTGTCTCTTTCTCCCTCTGTATTTCTTTCTCTTCTCCAAGGCTGTCCACAAGTGCTCACAGCTGCTGGCGCCACCGTGCCGCTAAGCAGGTTTTAAGATGGGTCCCAGTCGAGCCTTCTCTCCCCCAACCAGGAGGCAGAGCCCTGGATCCAGACCTTTTTAAGTGATCATCCTTGTATCATAACAGATTAAGGGCTGCTGCTGCTCTGGATTAGACCTAATCTAACCTTTATCCGCTCCCATCTTCACCTGAAACTTACAGCGACCAGGAAGTCAATCGCCAGGCCCCCATGATATACAGTGACACTGATCTTTCTTTTCGTGCTCTAATTATCAGGATTAGGAAAAACACTTTTGAGTAATTATTTTCACATCGGATAAACATTAGGCTTCCACGGATTTAGCTGAGCTTTCGCCCAACAAGATGCAGAGATCTGAGCAGGCTTACAAGCTCCAGACAGGCAGATGGAGATCCTTTCTAATCAGGAATAACCAACAAACAGGCAATGGAAGAAAAGGCAAAGAGATGAATGTCCTTTTTTTTATTTAAAAGAAGTGGATTTACACATCCAAGGAAAAACTGTACAAATAAAGGCTTGTCATAAGTATATTTACATTTCAGATAAAAGAGATGAAATTTACAGTAATTGTATGTTGTGTCTTTTGTAGTACAGCAAGACATCATACTCCTTTGTATGTCTTGGATTCCTGGAGTTGCTTCCTTAAAAAAATAAATAAATCTGGTTGCAAATGGATTTGCCAGACAAGTCACACATTTGGAGAATTTGTCTCAAGAGCTGAGAAAATGTGGGACCATGGGAAAAATATGACCTTCAGAGCTTGTTTGATATTATATATTATTTCAATCATACACAATTACAAACTGAAATCACATCATAGCACCAAACCGAGTCCCAGATAACCTTTTAAAGGGACAATTCCCTCAGAGAGGCGACCCCTGACCCCAGGCCTGCCAGCAATCTTCCACAGGATGACTTGGCCATGGTTGCAGGGGTTATATGCATCAGCCTATAACCTCACACGCACACATACATACAAAAAAACACACACACACTTTCTTGCTTTCTCTCTTTTTAACCTAAGTGTTTCCTGTCTCTCCCTCTCCCTTTTTCCATTCTCACCGTCAATACAGATGAATACAAAAACACACTTTATTAGTGTATTTATGTTACGTTTTGAAGCCATAGATGCTTATATTTAAATGAGCGTTAACATTTTAGCTGACAACATGATCAGGTGGCAAACATGTTCATTTTATATTTAAGATGAGCATTTTAACATGAAGTCTTTAGGGATCGATTCTCTTTTTTAGTGAGCCTCAAGTGGCCAATGAGGGAACTGCAGTTTTTGGCATTACCTCATTGCCTTTAATTTTCAGTCCGGAGGTTTATCACTCTTGAAAAGTACTATTCTTTGACTTTATTTAAGCATCAAATTTCTCACATCATATTTGGGTTATTATATACATTCACTGGTCTCTTTGTTAGGTACACCTGCTCAGCTGCTTGTTAATGCAAATGATTAATCAGCCAATCACAACAAGTTCATACATTCCCACGCAGATATATCTAGGGTTCGAAGAGAATGGCTTGAAAAAGAGACTAGTGTGTGTCAGTTCTCTGGGTGAAAATGCCTTGTTGAGGTCACAGGAGAATGACCAGATTGTATCAAGTTCATAATAACCCAAATTACCACTCGTTACAACCAAGGTAAGCAGAGAAGCATCTGTGACTGCACAGCACATCAAACCTTGTAGCAGTTGGGTCGCAGCAGAAGATAAGACAAAGTACCACTCTTGACAGCTAAGAACAGGAAACTGAGGCTAGAATTTACACTGGCTCTCCAAAATAGGATTATAGAAGATTTAAAAAAAAACCATTTCCTGGTGTCATGACTCTACCATTCACAAGGTATGGTCAGTTTTTTAAATAAACAACAAAAAAGCATGGATCCATCCTGCCAGGTGATGATGGTGCGGGGGATATTTTCCTGGTACACTTTGGGCTCAGTAGTACTAACTGACTGTCTATTAAACATTATTATTGGTGACCTTGTCTATCCCTTTTTGACCACAACATGTCCATGTTTTGATGGCTACTGCCACCAGGATAACATGCCATGTCATAAAGCTTAAATCATCTTCAAATGGTTTCTTGAATGTCAGGATGAATTTACTGTACTGTAGCAATCACATGGCAGACTTGTCCACAGTTTCATGCTTTTCATCATAATCTTTATTCACACTTTTGTTTCTTACTCGGTTGCTGTACACACGGTCGGCTGCAGCTGTGCAGGCGTCAGCCGCACACACCAACAACAACAACCACTCTCAGGACTCTCGGTACAGATTTCAAAGCCGGCAAGGCATGATTGCAGATGCCGTGCAAGGATGTGGGATGTGGTGGAACAAATCAACAGCAACTGCTTGATGTTATCATGTCAATACGGAAATGAGAAATATTTTTAGCATGTTGTTAATTCAATGCCATGATGGTATATATAAATACCTTTTAAAGTTCCTAAAACCACAAAAGCATTTTTGCGTTTTACTGGTTTTTAACTGACATCAGCATGATGGATGTTGATCATGGTGGGTTTGTATCACCTGTAATGGTGATACAAACCCACCATGATCTTTATTTAAACTGGAGTGGGCCCTGGTGCTGTATAATGCAGCTGTCACATGGTTGTAGTTACCTTAAACAGTATGTACCAAAAAAAAAAAAAAAAACAGAACAAGATACCTAAAACTACGACGATTTATTGTCCAGCTAATTCTCTAACACTCAACAGGAAATGACAATCCTGTTCTCCTCAACTCTGATTAATTCCACTGAAGTGTGGTGAAAATTTCTGTGTCGCTATTAAACCCTCGCTATCCTCTGACATCCCCCTGCTGCTAAAATGAAGACCTCTCGTGTCCACCTGCCCTCTGCCTTTACTTAGAACCAGATGTGCCGAGGCTTTGATGTGGACAAAACGTTTCGGGTCAGGGAGAGATGAAAACCCAAAGCTAGCGCACATGAAGCCACAACACACACAATACTCTTAGCCCATAGCACAAGTATCATGTAAAATTATGAAAAATGTGGCTTCTTTAACTTTTCAGGAACTCTGTGATCACTCATCTTCTGAGCAGTCAGATGTCCTTTTTTGTTAGATTCTGCTCTGGGTTTCATTTAAGCAGTGAAACCCTTAGAGGCACTCTATAACAGTGTAAAAGTATGAGTTATAGCCATTATTGTATAATTTAGATATGTTTCTCATTCAAAAAAGCACTGGAGCGGATTTATTCAGAATGAAGCATAACCTGAACTTACATGAGAGCATCCAAGAAGCTATCAGTAACACGCTGTCTGTGCATGTAGATAGAGCTTTAAGTGGTGAATACATTTTTTTTCAGTGTGCATGTGTGTGTGTTTGAGTTTTACACTAAGAAAACATCAAAATTAGTTTCCATTATCCCAAAATTTTTTTTATCAAGAATTACCTTTAGATACTGAATTTGATATATCATTCACTACACAGATGACGTTTATGGTTGCACTGCCTGCAACCTTTCGCCACCTTCTCCTTTCCTGGTTTGCTTGTACACACTTTTTTTTCAAATAGTAATAAAATCTACCTAAAATGAGAACCCTCAGACTGTTGCTCAAGGCGAAGGCAGCATGAGAAGGTGAGTTTAGTGTTTTCCCAAAGCTCTGTTGGAGGTAAAAGCAGCTAGACATGCCACTGGGCAATGCAAGAAGGGAATTAAAAAATAATGCATTACTCAGTCAGGAAAGAAAAATCTTTTTGCTCCTTTGTTGGGCTTGGTGAGTACGTCTGTGAATACAAAGCTTGAATTCCTCTAACCTACATGTATATTTTGTGCCTTCACCTAGGTTACTGTCCCATAATTACCTGTAGTATATATGAAGGGTGGGTACGTTTGGTATGCTTATGCTGCACAACAAGTGACAAAGGAGTGAAAAAGGTTTAGGTTTAGCACAGAACCAGTTTATTTCAACATGTATCAAATACGCAGAGAAGTACTGCTGTACTGATAGTAGGAACTGACCCCTAGAACATCCAACATGAAGCTTTAATAGCAGATAAAAAAATTTTTTTTAAAAATCTAAAATGTCCACAGCGGCTTGTGGCTTTGTGTGATTTTACCTTACAGAAGAACTCACTATTAGTGTATAAGAGGCAGACACTGTTGGGGAATCTGTTGTGAGTCTTTTCCAAAGTTCAAGAGTGAGAGGACAAATTGCAAACAGACTGTCTTATTTAGCTGCTGGTTTGGTTGCTGGAATGTGTCCTTTTTGGTGAACTACAGAGGTAACCTCTCACAAGTCACAAGTCACAAGCTGAAATTAAAGGCAGTTTGTTTTCTATGACTGGGCTTGATTAGCAAAGGCAACATTCGGTGCACATGCAACATTTATAAACTTTCTTAAGAGCATAAGTGCAGTTTACTTAGTCTCTTGTCGCAGAGGCAAAAGGTCAGCAAGAGGCTGATGTTTGGAGAAGCACATTAAAAGTTGGTTTACCCCTCAAAGTTATTTTTGAGACTTTATTGACCACAGCTGGTTTCTTCATGATCAACACTATATAAGACAAGGAGATTAAACCAGCTTTGGCAAATTATCACAGTCAACAGACCTGTGGCACCTACATGAACATACAGTACACTGTGACAAATGTGCTGATATTTTTTTGCTCTGCAGCAACACAACAGTGAGCATTTATAACAAAAGAAGCGACATTAATCTATGAAACAACGAACAAGTATACTTCATCGACTTAGTATTGTACTACCATTGAGTGAGGAGAGAATCACAGTTGGCAGGTATTCTCAATTTTTTTTCTGTCCTGGATTTCTGATATTAAAGCTGCATTGCTATTTGTGTTAACCCTTAAGTGATAATCATATGGATGCAGTACCTTTTATGGTTAAAATAAAACTTTGTGATGCTTCCTCATACAACCCATTGTAAAACTCCTTTTGCATATTATGTAAGTGTTTATTCTCTGGTTCTTAGAAATTTAAGGTTAACTGATTCGAGAAAAAACAATGTAAATGTAGCTGTCTGTATGTTTGTTCACTGCATCTTACCCACAGTCTATTGGCATGGAAATCAGACAAAAATGAATGAAAATTAAGAATCACAGTTGGTATTCTGAATTTTTTTTTTCCGGTCCTGGTATTTAGAATTTATATTCATAATTAATATAGTCACAATTCAGTCAAACAACTAGATAAAATCGATTTTTAAAAAAAGATCCAAAAGATGCTTCTCAAGAAAAATTTGCAAAAATCTAGGGAATTTCATCATCTACAGTATACAATATCATCTGGACGAATAGTTGCATGCAAGGACAAGATCAAATTGGATGGAACTGTGAATAAGTTTATTGGATAATCCATTGCTTTCTGGTATCACTGCATGAAAAACAGTGAGGATATTGCAGGGAATATTACTGCACAGACTCTTAAAACTCTTTATAACTATTGTCATTGGACACAGTTTATTGCTTGATGCAATTAAAAGCTGTAGCATGCAAAGAATGAGAGGGACCATTTACCACACACTTAAAAATCCATCATCTCTGATAGTACAACTGCGCATAAGTGGACACTGCAAGAATATCTTCATCGCTTCCTCTACTGTGCTTCTTAGGAACAACACAACTCCCCAAGCAACCAAAGGAAAATAATATATTAATAATATATTTTATCTCTGTTAATTACCTAATTCGTGTGTGTATATCAGCTCAGTCTGTGTTTGCCTCTTGCTGTTATTCACAACTGCACTTGTCTTGTTCAGCTTCCAGTCTGGTCGTAGTGCAAATTGTCTCCTGCTAACGGCAGGGAATCTACTGCTGGACAGAGCAGTGCTGATAAAGCTGCAGTTGGACCTGCCAAACAAGCAAATGACAAATATAGGGTAGAAAAGGATATGTAAAGCTGGATACATGTTGTCATCAGTGATGTGGGGTGGTGCTTCAGGCTGATATCAATATTCTTTCCGTCTGATTTTGTTGGGTTTACTTAACACATTCTAGCACAACAGAACAAAAGTGATTTTAACATAAAAACAAAAAAATAATTAATAAATAATTAATGAATAATTCCTCAAACCAGGAAGTGTTTCAATCCTGAGTAACAGAAAATTCTTTCCACCTTTAACACTGAATATAAAGGTAGAACAAAGAACAAACATTTAATCACAAAGTTAAAGATGTTAAAGAATTACAATCCACATTTTCTCACATCCAAATCCATCTGTCACATCTTCCACAGCTTGATCCACTCATCATCAACAGTAATTTGATTTTTCAATTGACGATGACAATGATGGAGATGACGATAATCCTCACTATGCATTCACAATGGAATATTTCCCAGTAGCCTATATTGATCGGTACTGTTATTTGCCAAGAGGATCAGTCTAATAATTAAAATCTAAACACATTTAGCATCTGACTTTGAAGCTTTTATTACCTCTGATGGTTCAGCAGGAAAAAGAAAAGGTCAGGTTGAGGAAGAGAGGAACGGATGGCCATTGAGTTTGACAGCTCAGTTTGTTTTGGATATGATAGACTGATTAATTATATAAAAACAGATTAGCTGGTGATGATCTTTTTATTGCTGGTGTATTCCTGAAATTACAAAAGGTTATAAATGGGTAGTTGGCTATGCAAGGCCAAGAAGTTGTGTTTTATATACTGACACAATTGCAATTAAAAACGAAAATAATGAAATGTAACTGTTGTTGGAGTAGAAACAATGTAATAATTTTGCTATGTTCAGTCAATTTGCAATGAATGCAAAACAGCAAACAAAGATACAAACACAGCAAATGCAACCAATAAATAACATTTGTCCCTCAAACACGTCTAAGATCATAACATTAACACATCAGAAGTTTAATACATCCCATATGACAGCTTGTTGCCAAACTGAAAGCATATGCTGCAAAAACTGCCCACGCCTTTATAAATTTTCAAGTTAGACATAAATAAAAGGTTAAATTTGTCATATTCTGTCCCTGCGAAAGCAATCAAATTTTTACAGGACTGCCTTATTTCCAATCAACGCCTTTCTTTCCTTTTCCAAGCTGTACAGAGGCTGTTTGGGTCTGCTCTGCTAAAGATGAGCAGGCCAAGATAAATGGCTTCTCCTGCTGCTATTTGGCAACTGAGAGCACCAATGGCTCCCTGAAGATGTAACACTTATGAACTACAATGAGGTGGCAGGGCTTTTCAGAAGCCTAACATGAATGTAATAAAAGTCCATCCTGAAAAAGCAGCTGTCTAACTCTTGTTGAAGGGAATGCAACAAACTTCCAGTAGCTGCCAGAGGTCAAGGCATGATGCGGAGGGACATCAGTGAGTATCACGACAATACTTTTGCTCACAAAAACAAATAAAGCTAGCAGTTTATCACCTATCAACATAACACAAGTTGCTGAAAACGCTTTAAACAAAGCAATTTATTTTTGCTGTCATATGATAGACATTTATTATATCTTAAAAGAAAAATGCTTAAAAATGTGTTATTTAGGATGTTTTATATATCAACACTAGTAGTGAATGTGATATATTTAACAGAATCCTACATCAGGTGAGAGAAAGGCTTTGTGCTGTTTATTTTAAAAGATAAAATATATTAAATAGACTGCAGTACTTGGGATAACAAGTGCTGTGTTTTAAAAAAGATGTCAAATTTTATAAAAGATAGTTGTGTTTAAAAATTTTGCAGGGATACACTTTACAGGGATGATCTTTTTACAGTTTTTCTCAGTCGCTTTGGTGCGTTTCTCAGATCAGAATTGAAATTCTCATAACTATTAGTTCAACCTCCACAACACTCAGTCATTTGTGCACATCATAGTAGCAATTTCTCCTCTCTCTGAACAAACTGCAAATGATTTTGGACATGAATCAGTTGCTTCCATACATTTCCCTGCTGCTTTCTGACATTTCCATTTGCTTATGTCATGTCAGTCAAAAGTAATCATACCTATGGATGCTGAATAGTCATTCCCAATAAAACTAATAGTCATACATCCATTGCTTAAGTCATCACACACAAAATTGTTGAACTAGTTATCACATGCCAAATATTGGCCATCTGTCAAGCAAATCCTATACCTTTCTGTATCATTGTTCTTGGAAATGTCTCCGAAATTGAACAATTGATCTCAGGTGAATTACAGCTGTCACTCATGAGGAGGCTCTACCAAATTGGTGATTTTATGTTTACATGTATTCTACAGTGAACAAGTGACTGTAGCATATTTTTCTTTTGCACAATTCTGTAGGATTACAAACACTTCTACACAATGGAAATGTGAAACGTACGTATTCAGTGTCTTAGTTACTCCCAAGACTCCCATAACATCTACAGTGACTTTACTGCACATTTCAGATGGCTGTACAGGTAGGCCATAGTGCTGTTGTCAGCATTTTCAGGTGTCACCAATTGTTTTTGCAATGGGAAACACTGAAATTATAAACTGTCATAGTGGAAACATGACAATGCCATTTGACTATCTTGTTCATAAAGATGGTGTCAAGACTTTTCATTTTGATGGCACTGACAGTTTCATTGACATGGATACTTGCTTTTGAGGTATGGATAATCAATTCTGTGCATGTGACGTGCTTTTGCAGGCTATCCACTAGGTTTTGCAGTTTGCACTAATTGTTTTGGGAAATGCACTAACTGCTGTGCAAATGTTAATGGTGTTCTGAGAAACGCACCAAAGCGACTGAGAAAAACTGTAAAGAGTAATTCAGTACTTTGAAAGATGTTCACATTGTGACAGATTGATACAGCTGTTCTTTCTACTCACTGTGCAAGAGTAACAGATTAACACAGCACAAGGCTAATTACTTTTGGATGTAGCTTAACACTTTCAGTACACAAAATGAAAAGAGTGGCACAAATGTTCTTATTTAATTCTCAACTACAAAATAAAGGAAATTATTTCTGAAAATATTTCATTTAAAACTGGACCTTCCATTTCATCACAGAGCGCCGTAAGAGCATACAGTGTGCTGCAGACAAATCAAGAAAACATTTCAGCGCTCTTATAAATTAACAGCATGGCCATGCGCTTACTAGCAAACACAAGCACTCCCCTGGGGTAGGCAATTTGAAGGGGGAGAGAGGGCGACAGTGCATCAGGCCACTGCTTGGACAGATCAAATCGACCTTAAGGACAGTCTAGTGTGAGATGCAGTAGAAATTGATGGCCACGTGTCAATGAGATAGAGACAATGAGGGCGAAAGGTAAATGTCCCAGGGTAGATGTTTGTGCACTTACATCGCTGTAGTTTACACTGGACCGCTTACTGTCTATGTCTAAATCATGAATATTTCACACACTGCCACTGTTTAAGACCCCTCTGGAGTGATTCTACCTATTTTATTAAGCAATTACAATTTGTACATTTCATTGGATATGAATATATGACGTGACACTGGAATGGATCCTTTCACATGTGATCGAACCCAATGATGGATGTAGCATTACTAATCAGATTCATTGTGACAGTCACTGGGGAATTTAACCTGGGTGTAGATAGATGTGTAGATAGATAGATAGATAGATAGATAGATAGATAGATAGATAGATAGATAGATAGATAGATAGATAGATAGATAGATAGATAGATAGATAGATAGATAGATAGATAGATAGATAGATAGATAGATAGATAGATAGATAGATAGATAGATAGATAGATTTTTAACTGCACATTGGTATTATATGGGAAATGAAAAAAATACAATTCCTTACAACATCTTGCCCTAATAACCTATATTATCACTCAGCCATGGTAATAAAGGCCAGCCGCCCTTTTGTGTTTTGACCAAAATATAAGCGCACCCTGTCATAATAAACTTCATTTGACCAGCTAGATGAAGGAAGAAATCAACCTGATTCCCAGATGTGTCAGACCCCCACCACAACCCTCCTCCCAGTTATTCCTGTAACCTCAAGACTATAAGGAAATGAAAAAGGATTAGTGGAACTCTGAATCAACGAAATGACTTTAAATGACTTCTTTGGGTAGCCACAGGTCAGGCACGCTGCATGTTTAAGTTGACATTTCAATTGTACAAGTAATTTGCATTCTATTTGACTCTAAATGACATCTCCATATTGAGGATTCCAGCTGATTTCTTCAGTTCAAAGATGAGCCAGAAACATGGTTTAATCAAGGTGTACAGGACTTCTGTGAATTTCTATCTCTCTCTCACACACACACACATGCACACAAAAGCGTCTAACAAGGCGAGGTCTTAACTTCAATCAAATTCTTAATGGACACATTAAGAATTTGATTGAATCACTACACCTCACATGTACATTCAGCCAGTGCACCATACTTGTACTAGTAATATAGCTATCTGGTGGAAATTAGGAAAAAGAATAGGTAGGGAATGGCTGCTTTGAAGTTATCGTATTAAGCCAGTGAGATTTAAATCCTGTTGCTAAGATACCTGGTAATGTCACTGAAACAAAATTATGATTGATTGGAGTTCATGCATGGATTCATATGTTTTGTCACAGGAATATTAAAGGTGTTCATTGGTGTACAATATTATTGCTGATCTACAATAGTATTATTGTTCAATATGGTAAAAAATGACAAGGGATATTCATTTTTTATTGGTTCATCAGGTAAACATCAACAAAAGATATGTGACTATATAAACCCAGTTGTATAATCAAAACCTCATCATTAAACTCCCTTTATTTTCTGAGTAGATAGCAGAACGTGAAAGGTTTTAGCTATTTCTATTGCAAATCAAGCCATTTCAATGATTTTCATAAAACAGTCAATATAAGGGGCCTGATCTGTCTGAACACAAGGGAAATTACTTCAGGTGCAGATTTGCCTTTTTATGCAAGAAAAATAAGACACAGTAATATAAAGCAGTGGAAGTGTGTCGTAAGTCGTGACAGAAATCCTTCTTACCGACAGATCTGATTGCCTAGACTCTCTAACTTGTAAAAGTTAAAGGAATATATTGTGGCCGGGTGTGATTTTGTAGGTAAGTACTACTGTGGTAATCCTTCAAAAGAAAAGTAATGAACGAAATTGAACATATGACACGAGAAATAACTTCACCTACAAACATTTGTGTAAGAGTCACTTATACAGCATGGAAACAAAATTAGATCATTTATGTTTTTCCCAGACAAATCTAATGTTGTACCTGTATTCATATTCCTGCAGTCTTACTATATTTTTGATATATGACAAGACACAACAGACAGTTTGTGCCATGATATGATTAATATCCTCCATAAAATAATACATCTCACAGTACAACAACATATACCAAAGAGATAATTTACTACAGACCTTCTCATTCAAAATTTAGAAATCACAGTTAAGCACCTCATATAGACGCAGTTCTGCAGTTGCATTCTTACCTTCTTCTTCTTTATAGAACTGGGTACTTAGTTGTCACCTTTCTATCATTTTCTCAAGGTCAGAACATGATGGGTAGCTGGCCAGACGCGAGACAGAGGTAATGAGTTTGGAATGGCATTTAGAGCAGCGAGAGACTCGAGACGCACACCTGACTCATCACTCCATGGATTCAGAAAGAATAGTTTTAATGAAAACATACGGCTTAGTTCTTTATTCCGTGTGAGCATTTACCGCTGGAGGAAAGGGCAAGAATTTGTGTTTCAAAGAATGCACATACTAATTTTGGTTTTTTTAAAGTGATTGTTTTTTGACTAATTTGATGCGATCAGTTTGATTTTAACATGAGCCAAAATGTAGTATTTCTCAACAAAGCATCTCTATTTTAGGGATCTTTTGTATTTATTTGTCCTGCATACTAAAGGAAGCTCTTGTTGACTTGGACAAAGCCTACATCAGAGCTATTGCAATAGTGTTTGAGTGACAGCATCATGTGCAAAAAACAATAAAAACACTTTTCAGATTCTGAATTTCCACTAAATCCTGTTCCCTTGTGGAATAATGTTAACTTGAGGCTGTAAAGAAATTACCAAATGCTGCTGCTTTTAATCTTTATATTTCTCTTTTTTTCTCTGCTAGTCTCAGTGCAACAAGACAGAAAATGTATTTAAGGCAATTATGCCTACTTCATTTGGGGAGAATAAATGTGTTTAAGATGCAAAAACAATTAAAGACATCAACAAAAATGCTCCCTTTCCATGCATTCTACAACAATGTTTGTTCTTGTAAATGTCCTGTTATTCCCCCGTGCATGGATTTGTTCTCATGGGCCACAGTGAGAAGAGAAGCAATCATGATTGGGATGCCTATGAATGAAAGATAGTTTTTAAGTGTCCTGTCGCAGCACTGGGGACACCAGGAGAAATGTTATTCCAAGCCTTTTACTGCACTCAATCTCTGCTCCGCTCTGCCATGAGGGGAGAAAATGCTTGTTTACCAGGAAGCCAACTGGCCTCCCTGATTGCTATCCCAATGGTAATGGCCAAGGATGAGGGAGATCAATAGCTATCTGCACCCATTCCTAAAGCAATAACATTCAATAGGAAAACCCATTTACTTTTACTTACCTTTGCTTTATTTTGTTTTAACATAAGGACAGCCAGTTGTGATGAAGATGGAGTTTGACTTGACTGGACGGCAGGTTTTGGATCTATTACTGCTATGTTGCTTTTTTAATTAAAATTTAGATTTAAAATGAGTAAAACAGTGAAGCAGAGAGAGAAAAGGATGCAATGGGGAACTCGTCAGTGCATTTACAATAGAATCTCAGTGTGACCCAAAACACAGCATCTCGACTTCTGTGTGGTTGATATTCCTGGTTGCCTCGTTTGACCTTGAAGTATTGACAGAGATGTAGAGCAACAGCTTTTGTGTTATAGCCACCCAATGATCGGTGTCTTATAAGAATAATTCCAATTTATGGCTTCAACAATACATAAGAACATTAAGTCAAATATTAGTTATTCTTTCTATTTTCTTTCATAAAACACAATTTGTTTCCCAGACTGTTAACATATACGACATCATAAAGACTGGTTAAATGCCAAGTGTGTGTGTGTGTGTGCATGTGTGTGTGATATTGGTCTCACTTGGTGAAAACAGGAAGTTTAATAAGAGCTTGTGTGTTCTGTTGAACTTGCCTTGGAGCCAGTTCACAAATCCTCCAGTAGTCAGACCAGCCAGCTCTCCCAGGTGAACCACCTTCAAATCAAATTATTCCCAGTACTCTCAGATTGAAGAAATTTTTGTTTTATAAAATTTAGATTTTTTTTGTTAAAAGCGGATGTCTTTATCCCATGATTCCGTATTTTATTTCACTATCACTTTTCACTTGTTTATTGAACCATTGCGTTCCAGCCTTTTTTCCCAGTCTGTGTTTTTCCGGATGCAAGGTGAATTTAGTTCTTCTGTCTTCTCGATTCTGCTGCTGTTGTTTGACTCGATCTCCCAAACTAAACACCCGTTCTGGCTGCCCTCTGTATAACCTTGCATCTAACTCCAAAGACTTCCACGAATCCGTCACAAAACTTCTGGGAATGCTATTTCTTTATTTTGGCACACCACTGACCTGCTGTAGATATTTATTTTCTTTTTTTAATGGCATTATCACATTCACTACGAGTGTGGATAGTTTCTGGATACTGTTGTTACTGGTATGTCAGAATGAAATGATGTTGCATCTTTGCTATACAAAGCAGCCTGCTCACACTGTGTTATCTTACATTTGAAATGCTATCACCATTTGAACTAGGGTAATTTCCTATAACCTTTACTGTTGCTGAGTACATTGGAGAAAAAAGGATTTAATTTCAAACTTTTAAACCTTTAGCTTGATGTCACATGGCAGTAGAGTCAAAGGGGCTTATATATACTTAACCTGCTGCTTAAATGAGAAAATATGTACATTTCTACTACTGCATTCAGATCATTTAAAAAAGTGGGAAGCATTAAGGTTAAATTCCAGCACTGGTTTCTTTATCTAGAATGAGTATTAAAATGTAAATGTCCTGTTTTTGTTTTTGTTTTTTTGTTGTTGTTTTTTGTTTTTGTTTTTTTTTTGGGGGGGGGGGGGGCATAATTTTATCACTGATCACCCATGCTGATATTTTTCACAATATAAATAAGCTACATAATGTGAGGAGAGGTGCTAAAGCACTTTAATGTGTAAGAATCATGGTTTTGCCTACGCACAACAATTTTAATCGTGCGATGTGTTGAGATTCCCCAAACTTTTCTTTGTAAATATAATAACTATTTTAATGAGTAAAAGTTATGCAGTAATAACCTTTAAGAAATAAACTGTAAGAAAATTAAATATTGGGAATATGACAAATGTAATCTCTCTTACTGCTACTAACATAAATTATCATTTTGACAAGCAGCCTCAGCTGTAAGTAAATTCAGTGCCTCACTGAGCTTCACCATAAAAGGTTAGGAACACTTGCAATTAATCATCCTGTATCTGAACTGCAACAAGTATTGTTTCCAAATTTATCATGATGCCAGGCCTTTGCAGGCATCTGTGTCTCACATCATGCCATCCAAGTGTCCACAGTAGGAGACATGGGATGTCAGCTGTAAATTAGGTGGCACACAGTGACCCCCCGCTGTGCCAGCTTTGGTTAATCCGAGGCAAGGCATGCAGAGGACACAGCAGGACACATTAATCCCTGTGACTTAGGTGCTCAAACACCATTTATGTAATTCATACTGTACCCCAATTTGCAGATGCCACAAGTATGTACATTTGTACGGCTGACCCCGCAGCAAATCGATTTAGAAATGTTGGACACATTAATACTAGCGTCCAAAAAGGAAATGAGAGTCCTCTCAGTGCTAGTGTCTTGCTTTACTTATTAAGCTGATGAATGGAATGCTGAAGTAGTTAGCATTAGTAGTAGTAATAGTAGAAGTAGACTTAGTACTGTTGCTGTTGTTTATTTGACTGAAGTCTTTATTTGATGTCAAATTTGCTGCCTTAGGGGCTAACCCTATTGGCAGTAGCTTAAAATGAAATTTTACCATCAGTGGATTTTGCACATGCGCTTCAACTTTGCAGCATTTTGAGTTTCTTTGAGGTGATATCAGTTTTTGTATTTTACAGTCTTAGGAACAAGCCTGTGTGCATTTTAGAGTGTACAAGCTACTGTAACATGAAAGTTGTTTAGCAGAATCATGCATAATCTCATTTTAAGAGTATCAATCAGGTATTGAACTGAAATCTTTTTCCCTCATCTATTTATGACTCAGGGTTCCTAATTATTTCTATTCTATAGGTGCTCAGTGAAGAAATAAATAGTACTCCAAGTAGAAATGTATTTCTGTGTCCACATTTCTGTCTCTCTGTATTACAGCCTTCATAGCGTCAACTAAAGAGTCATCCAGCCGTTATCAGCATAAAGCTTCCTAAACAGCTGCAGCCTTCCACCGACAACCCTGGGACAGCTGGCTGTCCACACAAACACATACACTGTGTCACTGCAACAAGCACACAGCAATGCACACATTTCCTCACAGCCGCTCTGCAATCCTCTTGTATCTATCCCAGGTGGAATTGGGTTGAACAATGGTATGATGGGAAGGGTGTTGTTTGGTGGGCTCGCTGGATAGTGGAATCCTCCCCAAGGTGACCTCTGAAGTGTGGTGGGGGAAGAGTTGAGGGCTTTGATGGTGTAATGGACTGGTGTCACTCTGGCCAGAGATGCTCAGGAAAGTAATGATAACATATTAAAGCTGGGAGGTAAAAACTACCCCCACTTCCAACACACACACACACACACACACACACACACACACACACACACACACACACACACACACACACACACACACACACACACACACACACACACAATTTATTTTTGTTATTTTTTTTATCTTCTCATTGCTGGAATTGAAAGTTAACATGGGGATTTTGCTGTATGTATTTATGTGAAATTCATGACCTTTAGCTCTTAAAAGTCAATTGAGTTAGATCAAACATTCATGGGAATCAATGATTAAAGAGAGGGAAAAATATTTCTATTCCACAAACACACCCCAAACATTTTGCTTCATGTTTAAACTCAATTTATGTATTTTTATCAAGCTGCACTGTCACAAAGACAAGCTGCAGTACAATTGTATTCATGTGTACAATATTAGAAGAACAATTACAAAAAAATTATAGGAATGCACATTTTAAAAATGTATAAAGAAATCATTTTCTCCACTTTTAAATTGTGGATTAAAAAACAATGCATTGTAAACTTTATGCGGACACACATTTACATGAGAAATTTATGCAAACACAAAATTATGCAAGCAATTATGCAACTGAGGTTCTGTAAAAGTAAACAAATTAGAGTTAAAGACATAAAATCTGTGTATACTCCTTTTAACAGTTGGACCAAACACAATTTGAAACAAGGCACAAGGGTAGAGTATGAGTAATTAGCACATGCTGAAAATATATGGCTCATAAATCTGGCAATACAGTATGTCAGCGAGGCTGCACAAACTTATGAGATCCATATAACACTAATTACCTTGAAATGAACCAAAAGTATCTTGAACTTTCATATATATTGATCTTAATTATTTTGGCCCCAGAGGGTTCAACACTCACAAAGTGAAAACAGAAGAGCGTTTCTGCATCCCTCTCCCCTCCTCCTTCTGACAGAGATTTTGCTCTCTTGGTGTGGAGGTGTTCAGAAAAAAAAAGAGGAAAGGAAAAATAGCCTGGGGCACCTGGCAGAGGATTTGACCTGTTCCCTTGCAGTCAGAGGCAGAAAGGAAAAAAACTCACTTTTTCCCACACAAGCCATATTCAGGTCTACAGATTAGAAAGTGAAGCAGTGCCCCTATAGGTAGAAGCCGCCGTCTCTCTGAGTATGTAGGTGCGTGCAGTGTGGAACAATCCGGACATTGTGCCGACCCGCCCCGTCTGCTCTCAGCTTACACACCCAAAATTAGATAAATAATAATAACGATTTCCACGTTTATCAAGAGTCCCAGAGTCTACCGCGTAACGTTAATTTACTTTCAGTCTTATGGTATCAAAGCTAGTCACGCGATGGTGTGTTAACCCCCTTGATGATGTATTAAGTTGGATATATAATGTGCTATAACAGGAAAGTTCACCCATATGAAAGTTCTCACTATCCAGTTGTGTTTGAGTCATTCAGCTGTATTTGTTGAAGAGCTTCCAGTTCTCAGGCATAGATATCTGCACTAAAAATGATAGTTTTCAAAACAAAGATATGAATTTGTCTTCATAAAAATACTTTACTGCGTCAATGTTAACCTCATCAAAACAGTTCTAGTTTAGAGTGAGGGGTATAATTAATCAGCAATTCACATGCTGTTTATGTACAATCTGATTACAAGCAATCTTACTTTGTATTATATGATTTATGATTTAATATGACAGAAAAAACAAACTTATTTCAACAAAGGAGAGTTCTTTTATGTGAATGCTGTTTGACAATAACTCATGTTTTCCACAATGGCCCTGGTACCATGGGATAACGCTCCAATTTTACCGCATAGCAATGCACAATAACCATATTTCATATTTCTGAGAAATAGGCACATGGAATCGCTGACAGTGTTTTTCCTGCTCTGTATTTTCATGGTGGAGTTGTGCCCGATGATGGTTATGATAATTTGATCTGAGAAGACAGAGATTTGAACTAGCAGAAAGAAGGATGCAAATCCCTCAGTAAATCCCTACACTATATAGCTCCCAGCCTGCTGGGAGAGTTTAATATCTACTGGAATGATTAAACTGAAAAGGTGAAACCACCATTGTAGTAATAAGAAGTAGGACTGTGCAACAGGGGTTGGGCAGTGGGCTAATAGCTTGCACTGCAACTCTGGCCTCCAGTGTACATAGACAATCGAGAATGCTAATTTTGCAATCCTTTTTTATTCCCATCTTTTCCCCTTTAATAATTCAAGTCTACAACTGTACATCAATCAAAGATGGGAAACAAAGATGGGAACAATCCTTACGATTATTCTATTCATTTAATGTTTATGTGTTAGCTGAGAATTTAAAAATAATTTCTATGTTTAAAGATTGTTTTGCTATTTAAAATACAACCACTTACAAAATAACAGAAAAACTACTTTACTACGATACTATTTTGAAGTTTATGGGCAATATTATAAATTCAGCACAATCTGTACAACTCATCTGTCATCTTTTTTTCTTAATCTATAAAATTTTTCATACTCTTGAAAACTCTATTACTTACACCCCAATGTACCTCCTCATTACAGTCACTCAATAATAATTAGAGACAGACAAAAAGGGGTGTGTGGATACTGGTTGCAATGCCAAAAAAGAAACGACTGTTTAATTAAAAACACTGTCATAAATTGAGTGGCGCAATTAAATGATACCATAAGTTGACACAAAACTTTAAGCTACATTTTAACAAAGCAAAATTAGGAGTTGGCATTGCTAAAGCAAGGTAAATAAAAAAATGAACATAAAATAATAATAAAAAAAATCCTAATATTAAATTGAATAAAGCCTTTTCTACCTACTGAAGGCCAAGATTCTTTTTTTTTTTTAAAAACTCTAGAAGGCATACATTTATATATATTTATTGTACTATTACTGCATGATATACTACATTGTACACTGCCTTCATATGAATTGATTGCATAGCAAAACTGCTGATATATTGTAATGAGAGGAATGTGTCTTTTAAAGGGAATGAGGGGATCTTATTTAATTTACTTTTCTTACTAACTGCTATAAAAAGAAAAAAAGTCATTGATATTGTATCATAAGAAATACTTTGGAATCTGTTTGCATGTTTAATCTTCAGTCGTAAGAGTTCCATCATTCCAATGTGAAACTGTTTTAAAGCATGTCCAATGTCTTGATTTACAAAATCAGCATCTACTGTCGTCCTCTGGGCATGGAGCTTTTTTTAGTAATGGATAACATGCAATCTCCATGGACAATAGATATACTATAGAATTCAGCATTGTAGTGATGATGACATGATCCCAGAGTGACTTCGTGAGATATTTTTACAAAAAAAAAAAGGAGGAAAATAAACATGGACACCACTATCGCTGTCAAGATGTGCTGTACACCATCCATCGACCCCATGGATTGTAGTTTCATTCCTCTGCATCATGATATTTTTACAGCTTCACCACAGTCTTGTTCACGTCACTTTTCCATTGCTTTCTGTTAAAATAGTAGGAAACAATGAGCTGGTTTGAGTTCACTGTTCTATAAATAGCGGGCCTGACTTTGTGGGGGTGACTGTTGAAGACAAAGGGTTTTTTGGGAGTGTCAAACTGCAGAGACTAGCGGACTAGAATGTTGCTTCTTAGTAGTTTCAGTGGTGCAAGTTACCTTTTTACTTCATAAGGGGTTTTCATAATATTAAGATGCTATGCTCAATGTATAAAGAACGCAATTCATTTTGACAGCTCGATAGTATTTCACATCATTTACTCAAAGTGCAACTGGCCTTTACGCATCTATTGACATGTTTTTGTTAACTTGGGACTTGTGACATTTCAAAACCTCCTGCAGGAGAGTGATCTTTGTTTTGATTGGCCTTTACTTAAGTTAGTCAACAAATTAAAATACTCAGCTGACAGTACGCAACTCCACTCACCCCTTATTCAAATGTCTAATAATAGCATTAATAAGTATGGACCTTATAAAAAGCCATGAGGTTTTCACTAGAACCAAATGATCATAACGATCATAATGTTCACAGAAAAAGGTCATGGCAGGATTTAAAATAAAAAAAAAAGAAACAGATTTCCTGTGTACATAGAATCTACCCATATGAATTATACTGCATATATGTATATATATATTCATATAAACATTTATAGAAACAGCCAAAAATGTATTGTATTCAGTAGTCTGATATTGTTGGATGTTTTATCCAGATATTTTGTTTTTTCTGAATCCTCACCAAATAACCTGGTTTAAGGTTACTTCCTGGTTGTCACTCCTCACTTCCCAATATTATTATTTCTTTAATTTTCACCCTAAAGTGTTGTTGTCAAAATTACACCTCCTTTAAAACACACTCCTGTGTTAACCTTTAACCCTAGGTAAAAATGCATTTTTATATTTTATATTATCCTGCTAAACAGTATCCAAGTACAAAAGCGGTCAACTTGCAGGGTAAATGCAACGACTCATTCAGGTTCCATACACAGTAATTCTGCTCTAGCCCCTTTAGTCTCTGCTGGCTAAATCCTCTGTTAGAGAAAGAGGCTGAGTTTGATCCCCTGTAGGATCTCAGTTTATCTCTCTTGCAAATCTGCTGCCAGATGACAGGGTTAGCTTTGTGGACTGTAGCTGCCCACGCTCTCTTAAAGATCGTCATGATGCCTGGTGCCACAGTGTTTCTGCTGTTTGACTATTCTGCAGCATTTGAGGTGGAGAAGCCATTCGTGTCTGAAAAGTGTAATCTATTTACACTTCTTTTTTCCTTTTTTTATTTACTTTTTATATTTCAAAATTATGGAATTTGCTTTCTGTGAAGAATATTTCATTGGGACAGTGTTTCAGTGTTTTGTTTATTGTACGTAAAAATATATGTGCCAAAGATTACTATTAAAAATGGCCTAGCAGTTTTTTCAAAGTTCTTAAGAGGTTTCACTTTAAATGGAATTTTAAAACACATAAATAAATAAATAAAAATACACCCTGCTCTTTGTACTAAACATTCCCAGTTGCTGCAGTGCAAGGGAACACACGTGTGTCTTGTGTCATCACGTCATCAGCACCGGGCAACCAGCTGCTGTTGCTGCTCGCTCATTAAACATTTGTAGAGTCAATAAGAAATTCCACCAAGGCTTCTTTCCTCAGGGCAAACACTGGAAAATACAGTGTGTAAATGTGCCACACTCATCATTCACCTCTGCCGAAAATAGAGCTATCTTCCCACCCAACTGTATCAATAACTGGGAGATGGAGGGGTCCAGAAGCAAACGTCAGCAATTCATTACAAGTCTGTGTCGCCTCCGGCAGATGAGAAGGTTTGCTGTTGTTGACAGCTCGTCTCTCAGCAGAGAAACACAGATTATTGTTAAATGTCAGCGTGAAATATCAAATCAGCATGCGAGAGTGCTTCTGCTGGGGTTAGAGGCTTCTGATGCACAAGTTTGCACATGAACTTTCTGAAGACTTTTAATTATCTGGTGAGAACTGACGTTAGCGCTCATTCAGATATATATCAGTAAACTTACTTGTACAGTTTTAGACGTACTTTTCTGGAGTTACAGCACTAAAGGTTTTGCGAGTAAAAAGCAAGAAAATGCTTCTGTTTAACACAAGAATTTCACCGATGATGAGGTGTTATCTGAGAAAGTGTGTTGTTTAAAGAATTTTACCATGTTTGATATGACAATATCCGCTTGAAACAGAAAAGAGTGTCAGGAGTGTCAAAGAAAGGAAAGACAAGGGTTTGCTGTATACCGAATCAGTAGTTAAGTGAGGTAAGCTGAGTACATTTTACAACCACATGGCAGAAAAAAAAAAAAAACAACTTAATACCACTCTGCAAAGTAGTGAACAAGCAGTTGACGACTGACTCTCTTTAAACTTCTGGCTATTTTGTGAACATCTAGGTATTTATAAGACAGAGGCAACACACCAAGAAAGGCATCAACAAAGCAAGATATCACAGTTATGTGATTTACTTTTTGCCCATTCAGGTACCAGAACACACACCCAATATTAGTGTTTTGATTGTCCCAGAAAGTTCTGTAACATTTAGAGCTACCTGCATTGAAGAATTTGAATTTTACTGTTGCTTGAAGCAGCCAGTGATCAGCACTGACACATTCAACTCATCTTTACAGATCTGCATTGTAATGTCACATCACTGATGTGCCAGTAAACTGTTTAAATTCTCAAAAATGTTTAGATTGTTTTCACTTGCTGCTAAATAAATTTACTTCTCAACACATTTTGTGTAGCCCTCCCAATTAAGGTTCATATTTGGACTGGTTTTGCTTAATGTTCATTCAACAAAGAGCATGTTGCAGACTTTAACTGAAGTACATCACATGACTCAGGGTATTTGTAATCAGACTGCTGGCTCTTGGCCCATAAGGTATGAGCTTGTGCTAACGCTGCATAGACTGCGAGAAGGCTGCAGAAACTGCATTGACTGCTTTGGTGTGTAATCTGGCTACTGGCATGCCGCCCCCGCACTGCGAATGTGAGAATAGCGTGCTGGGAGCAAAAGCACTCTGGGGCCTGCTTATCAAACATCTTCCTGTGATCTCAGCTAGCTAGGCCCTTGTGGTTCATCCTGTCAGCGAGGCATTGCAGGAGACACAGTAACTCTTGGCCAGTGCAACAAGAAACTTTAGAAAATGTTTTAAAGCTTTGTCTAACAGTGAAACTAGTATATTATAAGAAATGTTACTCTCGCAGGTCCATAGGAAATCTGAATGGGAAAATTAATACTCTAATTTGTTATATTTTGCATTAACTCTCTTAATGCAAGATAAGGCAAGTATAAATTTAAAAGACATAAAAGTAATCAAATAAAACTACATGGTTCACGTGTGCATTTACTGGAAGTTAATTATCCCACCCCCGCTCTCTGTGTGTGACCTCAAATTTCCTGTGTTGTTTGTTCCTGGCTTCATCCCAAGACAACACTCAGACAGTGTGAATTTGTCCAGTCCTGAATCAGAACAAAAGTTGTTAACAGTCTAAGTATATATGTAAAAAAATGTCATTTTTTAGTATGTATGTACCACAAGGCAGCTCTAAAAGAAACTTTTTACTGTCCAGGACTTAACCTTTTTACATCAGCTGAAACAAGATTTAAGAGATAAGCTAAAAATTTCACCCCAACATGAACTTTGCATGAACACATGACCCTGAGCGGTATGATCTTCCTCTCATGTAAGACTAAATAAGTCCAATGTGTGCCAAATAATTCAAAAAGAATAAACATTTATTGAACTTATCTGTCCAAAATCTTAGTTTGCGTTTGATCTTATCACAAGTTTCATTACTGAAACTTAATCAAATTTACAACAGAGGAAACGTGCACTGTCTGCATGTCGTACATACTAAAAAATTCACAACACAACATTTCTTTTGAACTTGTTTATTTGGTTGAAGTGGAAGTTTGGGAAAAACTGCGGCGCAGCGCACCACGCAGTTAACAATTGCCTTTACAAAACAAAAGTAAACATTAAGTGTAAAGATAGCTGATGGCTGTCAGTCAAACCCATCCACAGCTGCCTTCGCATGTCAGCTATGACTATTTTCCCATGGTTCCTCTGGACTAGAGTATGTCTGTTCGTGTTTTTAGACAAACAGATCAGATTCCTCCTCAAACAGGCTGTTGCCGACCCTTTTGTTAACAACGTAATAATTCAAAACAAATGATTCAGCTCTTTGATGAGAGCACTTTTATAAGTCACTAAGACTCACCCTCACACTGACATCTGTTTGATTTTATCGTCTTGAACTTTATCCTCTGCTCGAAAATTTATTGGCTTTGACCAGAGTAGTGCGTTAAAGTCAGACTAATAGAGGGGAAAAGACAACTGAGAGAGTGGGCAGGACAGTACATCTTAGCCCTCAAAGTCTGTAAAATACAGTACAAGCACTTCTCTCAAACATCTATTTTTAACAATGTGCATGTGCGAACAGGATATGGGGGCATCACAACTAATTTGGAATGCAAACATGAACTGTGTGTATAATAAAATGTTTTAAATTTGAAAGTCTGCATTAACAACAATTAGTAAATGATATCCTGTTGTGTTGCATTTGTTTAACCTTCTGACAGCAGTGTGAATTGTTTCCACTGGAGCCAATATTATGGCAGAATGCAATGTTTCATTCCAACATGTGTGAATCAAAAACAGCATTAAACCGAAACCTGGCTCCTAATTCTTTATATCATTGCTACCTTCTTATGCTTCTCTGTATTTATTCCTTTGACGAGGGCCAGTGGGGTTGCTTCTGCTCTAGACCCTGGCCGTGGTTGAAGCTGTATGCTAAAGCCATGGTCAGGCCCCAGAGATTTCCAGCCTCTTAGATGCCTATAACTCATCCCTAGTCCTGCTTCTGACGGGAGATTTTCCTCCCTCAATCCCAGGCCTGAAATATCCTTTCAAAGGCCGCAGACTGGAGACAGATATGTAGGTGTTTTAGATAAGGTAGGAATTGCATTAAAGGATTTTTCTGCTTTAAAGCTGTTCCATCTTTTTGCCCTTTCCCATAGATTTAAGAAGTGTAGCTGAGAGAAGATGGGAAGAAGAGTAAGGGATGTACTTTGGGACGGACTAGTCCGTACATTTGTGGTCAGTTCACAGCTCATAAAAGACTAGTGCTAACCTCTGTAAAAACTGAATAATGTAGAGTGGCTAGAAGCAGCGCAGAGCTTTCTTAAAGAATACTAAAGTTATTGACCCAAGTTTGGAGGGAAAGCCTCCCAGCTCATTGAGCTCCTTACCAGCATAATTACAGGGCAGCAAGATAAATCTTCATGTGGAAGAAAATAGAAAATTTAGAGTGATGAATTTTCAGAGTGATGAGGATTCTTGCCAAATGCAACCATTAAATTAAAAGCTCTTTCCCAAAACCTCAGAATGGGATAATTTTGTTTTGCAAAGTAGAGTGTGGCCAAAAAGAGACTGCAAAAGTCAACAGAGTCTCACCCAGGCTGTGGTGTGTAAGAGCTAAAAATCAGTTTAAAACAGCAACTCGGCTAAGGCCTTCGTATCTATGTAGGTGAGTACACGGCATTCCCCGCTTCTTCTTTCCATGCTTCTCTGTTTTATGAGCGCTTACACTTCGCTTTGGCATTTACTTTAAATCTTTATAATTATGTGGCCTCCCTTTTTTCCCCAGCCGACTGTGTTTACATTTGCCAGCTTAGCATGCACACAGTCCAGTCCACACACGCAGCTCTTCCACGGTCCACATGTCGTTCTGCAGCAGTGTTTGTTGGACTGGGCTACAGAGAGATTAGTCGCCTCGTTCCCTCTGGTGCCTCAGTATAATCTTCCTCACCCAAAGGGCTTGTCTGCTCATTTTCCAATAGGACCAAAATAATCACTATTATTTTGTAATGAGCTGCTACTTTTCCTTTGCAAAGTCTGGTGAAATGTAATTAAATATGTGTGAACATATCAATTTCTAGCATACAATAGTTTATATTACATTGTCAATGAACTGAAACATTAGTAACTTCAGTAAATAATTCAAGATTTTTAAATGAATGAATGACTAATCACATGGCAAACAAAGAACTCTTTAATATTATAAAATTAATATTGTGGGTTAATATTTATATTTTTGAACTCATGATGCGTGAACAATATAGAGCATCATATATAAAGCATGAGCTGATTTGACACTCTCTAAATAAAACCACATTGGATTAAACTGAAATATAGTAGACAGTGTGGAATACAGGGATTTCCCATCTGGCACACTACATATCTGTTTGTCCCAAAGTCTGAAGTAACGTAAAAGAATATTTTAAAACAGAAACTTTGTTGCCACTCTTTTCTTTGTTTCTTTTCTTCAAGAAAAAGAAAATCTACATGTAGAACATGTGCACCCAGAAAAGACAAATCCTCTCCATCTATTTTAAGAAGAAAGGAAATATTTTACCTACCATACTGTAAATTTGCCAGTGCTTCCGATACAAAAACATCCACACATAAATCAAAGTATCCCAAATGCTGCTGAACCAAGCCCAGATATTTGCTGAAATAATATATCACATATCTCATATTGAGAAAATTACAGAGAAGCACTCTCACTCTAGGGACGGGCGCTAGACTAGACAGGGACTCGGACCCACATGGTCAAAACCCACACATCAGTGGATCCATAACGGCACGAGAGACCAAAATACGAAAGAGAGTAGGGGAGTAGCGAAACGTGCTTGTGGCTCAGACTGAAATCAAGGAAGAGAAGGCTAAAATTTGTACACAGCATAGCTATGAATTAACTCATGAATGTTTTAAATTACGAGAAAAAGAAATGCAGCTACTGCTATTATCCCTTTTCTTCATTTGAATCTGCAGGCTAGAGCAACAGGTTTGAGGGATCTCTAAGGTAAGACTGATTTCATTTCAATTCATCGTGTTGTTTAAGTGCAAGTCCAGCACAGTTCATTGGCTCATTTGTTGTTTGATGGTGTACATTTTACTTATTGAGCAGTGGAGTTTTGTACAGCCTAGGCAGAGATTAAGACAAATTCTGATAAGGACTGGAAGTTGACTCTCAGCATTAAGGAGGATTAATGTTTAGCTCTGTGTGGCAGGGGCCTTCTCAGTGGCTGTGTTTACGCAGTGTTGCAGACCCCGCATTAATCCGAAATTAGTATAAAAGATCAGCTGTGGCCACTGAGGCGAACCTTCACAGGGCTTAGGCCAGTAATCAAGTCTCACTTTGGGACAATGAGCGCCTGGAAGGTCAATGAGAGGCCTGGATTGAAGGGACGAGGGGATTGAGGTGGGGGGTGGGCAAGGGCTGGGGGCTTTTGGTGACCACATGGTTTAATTTAGGTGAGATCTACACTCACACACACAGACACACAGTATTCCTTCACAGTATATTGCCTTCATCCCTTTACGTTGGCTGTTTTGGAGCATAATTTGTTTTTGTTACATCCGCAGAAGCCATTAATGTTTATAATTTAACACTTAAAAGATATTTCCTCCTGTTTCTAGTAGCAATCCTGAAATCTTATACATGTATTTGATGTCATTAGTTTACATTTCAGCGCAGTACGTATTAGCTCTGTCACATAATTATAATGTGTGCTAAGGGATTATCACAATAAATAGTATGAGACTGTCTAGCTGCTTGTAGCATATAACAACATCTTTGGTTCCAACACAAACCAGCGCTGAGCAGGGCTGGGAGGAGAATTGCAGGAGATGTCTCAACTTCGACAGTCTTTTACAGGAAAGTAAAACTGAGTCAAATTGAAAACAAGCAGCATAAAAATCAGCAGTAAATTTTCCACTGCAAAGCTAGTGCTGGCCAACACAGGAGGCAGTGCTGAATTCAGCTAGGAAAATAAAATAAAGGAAATGTAGCTCAGTATAAACCACAACTCTGAGATGATGAATACTCACAAAACTGTTGATATCTGCATTATTTTGTATTTTTAACCACTCACACTGAGAGCTGCCACTTTCAAATATGTTTCCAAAAGGAGACAATTTTATTGACATTTTAAATAAGGCTCACCATACATGTAACGTTAAAATGTGGGCAAGTGAGCGTCTCTCTTGCAGCAAAAGGGGTCAGAGGAACTTACCCTTGTAAATACTTTCCAAACTACCTCAATAAAGTTCTTAAATTATTTATTTATAGGGATTTCATAGTGCCTGGGTAAATTACAGTGCCCTTGAAAAAGGCAACTGAAAATCATCTCCTCAATCAGCTTCTTGGCGTGTGCCACTCTTGAACTTTTCCACAGTAGTCCCGCCATGTCTGTCCGTTGTACACACATGTTAACAACAAACTACAAATGAAAGGGTAAAAGCACAAAAAACAACAGCAACACAGCCAAATGATAATTTAGGGCATTTGCACCACATTGTGGTGGAAGAAGTTCTCTTCAAGTGCCAGCAGGGTACCAGTGCAACCCCCCACCCCCGCCACCCACTGCTCCAGCTAAGATTAGACAAATTAAACACTATTATTCACGTCACTCCTGCAGCTGGCCTTTTAAGTGGTTCTACGTTAACTATCATAATGGTTTGCTTAGAAAGCCACAGTCTTCTCAGTCTTCTCCTTAATTTACAATATAAAAAAGCTGTGTTGGCCAAGTCGTAGTGGGATTTTTCTTCTCTTCTGCCTCATCTCACAGAGAAAAGAAAATTGCTTTTCTCCGCACTGTAGTTTCTACTACTGCATCTAAATGTCTATAGTAAAACACATTATATCCATATATGCACAAATAAAGCTTTGTATAAAAAGTAAATTATTACAATTTATTTTTTATTTTGTTATTTACATTTTAGATTTTTTATACTCATTTTAAACAGCACATAATGTGTTTCTAAATTGGATCATTAAAAGTCATACATCTTCAGACTATTTTATCATTTATGAGCAGACATTCCTGAACTTCAGTCTTTCCAGACTGAAGAGTGTAGTAGATCTGCCGGCTCTCAGATCTGTCCATACGATTTTAATGTAGTCTCCTGTTGGGAAAATGCCCTTTTATTTTCCCTATTGCGTCCCCACAACTTGATAATGGATGTGGTATTGGACAGGGGCCCATGGACTGAGGAAGGTCGGTGATGGATAACCTAGTTTCAGACCCGTCATCACCATACAGCATGTGCCTTGTATCTGTAGTAAAGTACCCCCCACCCACCCGCACACACTGAGCATGCTCAAGATACAGAATCAGGGAAGAGAAAGTAAGTGACATCACATTAACTGCATCTCATTTATCATCAAATTATTAAAAACATAGAATTAGTCTTTATGGAAAGGGTATCAAAATCCATGACCAAAAAGGAATGAGTCATGAAAAGTCAACACTCATAAAGAGGGCTGGTAAATGCTGTGGAAACATAACCTCACCCCTGTAACACAACTTAAAAACAGCACATTTGTGTAACATGTGCAAGTTGTTTTTAATGGACACGGCAAACAATCTTTATTCACATTTAATGCTCCAGATTTGTATCAAAATGGCAGTATGAAGTAATTTGCATTTTATTCAGCAGATCATAGCAATTGACTAATATGTAGTGTTATGATCAGTTACCAGTACGTCTTTCCAGCTAATGAATGCATCATCTGACATGTGTGACCTCTTTATAGCTTCCAGCAGGTCAAGAAAAATTAATATTAAAAGACAGGGTGTAACTACAAACTAGATATTTATTAAAATGATCAAAGCAAAAGTCACTGCTAACCATAAGTGACTGTCATATGCTGGCAAACAATATTTTAGACACATTTTTATGATGAATAATAATAATTATATGCAAAGCCAATAAGGAAATAATTTATTATTAATTAAAGGAAAAATGCAACAAAGCAAAAAGGAGTAATGAAATTCAAATAAGATATGACTGACAAGAGTGTGTGACTAACATCCAGTAAACCTTGCATCAATGAAGAGATGAAAAACAGTGACAGGCAGAAAAAAAATCAGATCCTTATGGAGCTTTACAGAACGGCTGGTTATATTTTCAGCATGTTTTACGTGGTTTGAGATGCTCTTTTAAATCTGTCATCCTATTGCCTCTAACCAAATCAGAGCAAAAAGAAATTCAATGGAATGCACATTTGCGCTCCTTTGATGCCCTCATTACATGAGCAATACAATAATACAAAGAAACGTGTAATGTGATCATGTTGTTATGACTCGAGCATTTGTGTTCTCACCAAAAACAGTTTTTGGGAAACATATCCAGTGTTTAAGCCTGTTTCAGCGACACAACCAGAACCTTAACTGCAGAATGCAAGGGAGCAAAGAAACCATCCGACTCCCTCACTTCTGCTCCCATCATATCATATCTTATATAAGTCTTGAATATCAACGTCAAAACCAGCAAAAAGGAGCTGCACATAACTTTTTCTCCTAGGATAAAAAAAAAAGAATCCTTCTGAACGTTGAGATTCTATGTCCATAAAAATACTGATGGAATAGCTCGTGCCTAAAGTGAAACCTGATCACTTTTTCTACAAGCTGCTTACTTGAGCTTCAGCTCACTAAAGCACCCTTTAGTTTGACTTTCAGATTTAATGGTGGATTATTACTCCAAAGCAAGCATCATTTGCAAAGAAGTAATGATTATTTGACTTGATGGAATAAATAGCACTTTGCATTTCAGTGCAGATTCCCAGACCACTTACAAATATATTAAAGAACAGAAATGCTCCTGTTTTAAAACTTCAGCATTTTTCTTTTCAAAAAACACAGAGGAGTTGTGGTTTGCATTAATCATTTCTAAATGATAAATCAATCTTGAACTGTCTTTTTTGTTGGTGGGAGATGCAGCGCCGCAGGAGGTAATTAGTCCAAGGTTTGAAGTTGTGACGCACAATTTGAAAACAGCTGTACCGCTCACCCTATAGCAAGAGTGTTATAGCGTTTCGAGGAGCTGCAGGCAGTGGTTTCTCATCCTCGGTGTGATGACTTGCTCCTGACACATCTTACTGTGCAGCACAAAGAGTCAGTATACATTAGAGGAAAAGAAAAAAGTAAAAGATTCTCTCCACGTGTTCACATGTTTTGCATTTCTTGCTGGGAGAGGATGACATTTCATTTTCCTACACAAGTCATCTCCAAA
This sequence comes from Rhamphochromis sp. 'chilingali', assembly GCF_963969265.1. Classification (NCBI taxonomy): domain Eukaryota; kingdom Metazoa; phylum Chordata; class Actinopteri; order Cichliformes; family Cichlidae; genus Rhamphochromis; species Rhamphochromis sp. 'chilingali'. The sequence goes on from NC_137940.1 coordinate 5,556,707, forward strand.
GGGCTAATTCAAATTGCACTCCAAGCTGTTCCTAATCCTCTTTCAATTTTTGTCTCCATGATCTGAATACCAAAACATTTGCTGTTTGTCTTTTAATAGCAAAAGATGGTGAAGTTTGGTACACCTGTTGCAAATGTTAGAAAAGAAAACTGTTAAATGTATCTCAGCATCTCATTAACTGCAGATTTACTCCATCATTGATAGGTTAGGAACTTTAACAGTTCATATGTGTCAGAACTGTCTTTGTATGTGACCCAGTGACTGGTATCACAAGCATAGTAATAAGTGTTAGGCCTACAATGCCCAAATTTAATATTCTCAGTGGGTGGTGCATAACAAAAACCTGACCTAGATAAGGCAGCATAACATAGCGCTGATCTATTATCCCATAGGAATTGATATAGTAAAGATGTTAGCAATTATGAGCCTATTCACACATCTAGCAAATACTGAGTAACATTGCTACTTCTAATGCTATTTACTACTGCTATTGAATGCTATTGATAGCTTTGCCTATACAGTAAGTAGCATTCTTGCTAAGCTTACAGTGATTTAAATAAGTACCGACTGTAAAAATAAATAAATAACTAAATTAACTTTGTGTTCATATTCAGAGTGAAGGGACTGTGAGAATAAGGCATTCATCATTGTAAAGTACTGATTTGTTTAGTCTAATGTCAGAGTTTCCTTTATGACTTTTAAGTGAAAAAAAAAAACAGCTGAAAGAACAGCTTTTATGTTTTAGCATAAGATCTAAAAAAGCAACATAATAAATAAAGATCCTACTGCATTATGTACTTTATTGTAAAGGCAAATGTAGAAGCAACAAGCTGACAAATGTCTAAAAGCTTCAAAGGATACTACTTGCCCTAATGCAAGTTTGAAACATACAAGTTCAAAAAGACACAACTGAGCAGAGTTCATTATCTTACCATTTACTTGTCTGCTGGACACATGCTGTCAGTCTCTATTCCCCAAGCTTGGTATGCATCTTTTCTATAAAAAAAAAGAACAGAAAAAGAAAAACCTTCAAACGCAATAACGCTAACACACATTTTCTTATACGTAAGAGTGTCACTTTGTGTCACTGTAATACATTCAAAGAAAATATATTTGTTTTCAGATTGATTATAAATGGCTCATATCACAATATTTATGCCACAAGGCAGCTGCTAGAATATCTGCAGTTTTGCTTTCTCCACTTCTATTTTTAAGTGCTGTGGTCATGCATGATCCATTGTGGGCTCAGCAAGGCACCCATCATGCCAAAGCTCAGGCTGAGCTACAGTATCAAACAACTGGTGCTGACTGTTGCCATGAGATTTTCTCCACACTGAACACACTTCACTTGCACAGCGCGCCGCTAACAGCCCTCGCCAAGTAATCCTCACACACTTATGTGCAATGTGTGAAACAAGTTTTTTCATCCACTCGTCAGATCAGCTAGTGGACATCCACTCTTGACGTTGTCCTCTATTGTATTATTAAAATATAAAATTAGTTTTTTTACCCGGTGAAGTATTCCTTTGTAATTGCCAGTACCAAAAAAAATTCACCTCTATCTTTTAAGTCTTCATTTTAGTGTTTAATGTTTTAGCGAGCATGCAACTTATGAGGATGGTGGTGATATTCTTTTCAGCAAATGCCTTTTTTGCAACTCGGTAAAGGTTGTGCTGATACACAACAGCAGCTGGGAAGTGTCTACATAAGTCAACATTAGCATTTGGCATGTAATTCTAGGTCATATTGGCAGGCCGCAAAAGTGAAAATAAGAAGGAAAATATTGTACATTTCTGAAGTTTTTAAGTTGTCTCTAAGGAAAATGCTCACATGTGCAGTGCGTAAATAAATAACACAGAAATATCAGACTTTCCAACCTCTACCATGTAACATAACACTAGAAATAATAGCAGAGATAAACTGAGAGTTCTGGCTACCCTTGCAGTGCATCAAGCTATGAGAGAAGTTTCTCTTTACCAGCCCTGTACGCCATGTCCTTATACCACATTTCTGTCCATTAACACATCCACTGTGTGTGCATTCAATTTAGGAACTTAATAGGAGGCAGATGAGTCTTGTAGCCGCTCCCTTTGCAGCCAGCGACCCTGTAGGAGGGGAAATTTGTCCGACTAAAATCACCCCAACGGGGGAGAGATCTTAGGTCAGAAGCCTTAAGTTGAGGAAAGCTCACACTCCTATGAGTTTGTGATGAAAACCGTGTGATCTGTCATTGCCGGCACGTTTGTCTGTTAGGGACTGTAAGCATGCTGGGAGCTTCCACATGCCTCAACTTGATCACAGTTAAGCTGAGCAACATGGGGTACCAAAGCTATCACTCATTATGAAAATGGACGGAACCTGAGATAAGCGTCCACATTAAATGATTAGCAGAAATCCTTATAGTAGGGACCAGTTTAAGAAGTAAATATTATCCCCATAAAATATCCCTTTAATCTCAATTGATATAATATTTTATCCAAATACACTAAAAAAAAGACCAGGTGTGTTATATATTCTTCATGTCACTTTACTTTTGCAATATGGCTGAAAGTAATGCCTTACAGTGCCTTTTGTATGTAGATTTATATATATTTCAGTGGTTCTATGCCACAGTATGAAATGTAAGGTATTAGATAATTTCATTCGAGTGTATAAAATAGAGCTTCAAGATATTATTTCAAAAGGTTAAATATGATCATGATAAAATGTTTGAATTTCAGTACAGCCTGGCCAATACTACATGCCGATTGCAATATAGATACTGATATTTTCCATATTTCAATTTAAAAGCATGAAAAATATTTTTGGTATGTAAAAGTGATTCTTAAAAAAAAAATCAGAATGCTGAACAATATTTGTACAAAGCAAAATATCTTAGAATTAAAAAAATAATAATTTCCTTATCGCAGCTTTCCAGTACAGTAATTTCTTTAAAGTGAGATCTAGGGAAATGCTAACAACAGGCTAACAAAAAGTATTTCCTTTAAATTATAAAATCGCATTCTATCAACAAAATGGATATTTTATAGTCTAACATATCATGTCTAATGGGCCATTCGGGTCCATATATACCTTGTTACTAATGTATCTACCAATAACTAAATACACTACACATCACAGCGGTCAATTCCATGATAAAATTACTGCCCTGACCATATGTGAGGACATTTAATAAATGTATGCAGCATATTACTTCAAAAGGTAAGTCTTGATGCATTTGTCTGCACCACTACAGGCCAGGAGTTAATAAGCTAATAAGTCGAGGTTCTTTACAAAGTGGAAAATCCCAGTAAAAGCCTTCCTAATAAAACCTTTAAGGGCTGCATTTAAGTAATGATCCATGATTGCTTTCCTCTGAATCCTCTTCCAAACAAAAGCAATTCCTAAACAGCGGTACCATCTTGTCTCACACCAGTGCTAACATGACCTCCCACTTGCCATGCTAGTACAAAGGTAGCAACATCCCTCCGTTCTGGAGCCAGCACAAGTCTGGCTCTGATTAGCATCGGAGCTACTGCCTCTCCCTGAGAAAAATGCCGCTGGTTTAGAATAAATGTTATTGTTTGTCACAGGAAACCAATCTGATTACTGTTTCTTCTCTCATGTGCGCACTTAACGCCACACACCGGGCTGTATTTACGCATGTGGTTTTCATTCTGCTGCCCGAGCACAGGGGAAACGGACACCTCACATTTTCATCTTTATTAAGTCACACTTCGGGGAAGGTTAAAATGGGGGTTGTTTACACAAAGTATTTGACAGTCTTTGGAAGACAATCTGTCTGTTCACATCAAACAATAGATTGAGTTTCTCAGCAGCAGCAGCTTTTCAGAAGTGGGTAGGGGAGAGGGAGAAGGAAGACTCCTCTGATAGTTGTGACGTCTGTGTTTGCTCAACTTGACAGCGAAAGTGAGGAGCTGTTAAAGTGCGGTGTGAAGCTATTTTTGGTTCAGCAAGATTTGGCCTTTTTGACGGTATTGTTTCACATAGGCTACGTGTATTGTTGCAGGATTATTTGCAAGCGTGTGGGTGTGAATGTGTCTATAAATCAAATGCTATAGAAGGCTAATTGAAACTAACGTACACCTCTTTCACAGTGGACCTTGTACCCCTTTTGAGTCTTTCTCCCATTCTCGCTTTTCGCCTTGAGATTAAAGACACACACACCCAAAGCAGCAAAAAGAAGAAAAAAAAAAGAGTCCCTGTAAAAAAAACAGAATAAAAGGCTTAAAAGGCATCTGGGAGGAAAGCTGAGAAACCGAGAGACCCGTCAGCAGGGTCTGCCAAGGCTTAGAAGTAAGACTGTTTGTTTTGCTTCGCATGTCGACACGGCCACTCTTTTTCTCCCAGTGTGGTTCTGTCCCGCAGTGATTCGCCATCAGACCGTTTCTCATAAACTTTACCTCCACGGGACACTTCTACATCACACCCAGCAAACCAATGGCACCCACCTCCTTGGAAAAAAAAGGGCAATATGTAAATGTTGTGAAAGGAGCCAATTAGGAAATTTATCTTGTTTGGAAGCCTCGTAATAGTTTAATTCCAAAAACATGTTTTCTGCTTTGCTGGTAATGTGTCACATGTGAGGCTGTGGCTTTTTCGAGAGCGGGGGTGGGCGAGCAATGAACGGAGGAGGGGTGATTTGAACGTGCTTGGTGGCAAACATTTGTTTATGTTTTCCCCCTGGTGCATCATTTCAAAGGGCAGCGTGCATGTCCCATCGTGGGTTTCACATCTCTCACCGATTGGAAACACATTGCAGCGCACTCTGCATGGTGAAAATGTCAAACCAACAGTCATGTCATGTATAAGACAGGGAGAGAATTATATGATGCTCTTTAAAAAAAAAAAAGAAAGAATATCTTATGCATTTAATAAAGGAGACATCAACTCATTTGGTTTCACTTAAATCCAGAAGCCCCACTGATGTGCAGAAGTAGACTATTTGATGGACCCCCCACTCCTGCTGAGAAAGAATAAAGTGCTGTGTGTGTGGCTGTTTCAAAGATAGTTTAAAAAATAATTAGCTTTCAAAAAGTGTCAGAGGATTTTTTTTTTATTTTTCTGCTTCTATCTTTTGCTCTTAGAGGCGTGGAGGAAAAAAATAACCAAAAATAAATGGCAGATGTTTATACAAGTGGATAAAAGATACTGTAAAACGTGTGTTTTCTGTGCCTATTTATTTCCACTTCCCCTGTGCTCAGCCTGAGAACTTGGTTAACGAGGTTGTGCCATTAATTGTTCCCATCACATAGTTGAGGTGTACTGCCAGAGTAAAGGCAAGAAACGTCCTTGAATGGGCCATGAAACCTAAAACCTGAAAAAAAAACTTTATTTCTTTTTTAATTTTCTCATATGTATCCCCTCCAACCAATTTTCTATTCCATGTATGGAAATCTCCCCACTTGATTGAATTGTAAAACTGTGACTCAAGCTTTTGACATTTCATTTGTTAATGTGTTTCTCCCTCCTCTAAATGTAATACTGTCACTTTGAACATATTTCAAATTAAATTAGGATTTCTGCAGATGTCATATTCACAGGGAATGACATTTATCCAAGTCCTAAAAATGGTCATGGACAAGAATTTCATTAAACACTAGAAAAGTAATTTGCAACTGGGAAGATAGAAACATAAAAGTCTACTTAGTAGACTTTTTTTTTACTCCCATCATGGAGGTATTAAGGCTCTGAAATTTTGAAAGAATGACAATAATGTGAAACTTTCTCGTTTTTCCCAGTTAACGCTCATTTGAAATCACAAATACCAGTTTCAAAGCATTTGCCAAATGTAATCATTGTATTTGTGTCCAATGTGTTTATGACATTGTAGCTGAGGAAATGAAAAAGCATGCATAGAATGTCTATATTTCTTGAAGACACTGACTTATGTGCCTGTAAGAAGATAAGACAGATAAGACTAATAAAAGGCCTACATAGACCTTTGCATTTACCTAAATTCAGTTTTTTTACTGAAAGTTCTTCCTGAAAGCGTCCTGATTTAAGTAAGCGCACACACACGAACATGGAACTGACCAGGTGTGACTCACCAGTAGCTAACATCAGCCAGGCAGCGGGCAGCACAGGGTGAACACAGTGCTGGGCTGAGTAAGGCCTTATCGCTGCTTTAATTTTTCTCTCCAAGGTGAGCTGGGAAGAGATCAGTGGCACTAAACCCCAGGAATTACCCTAGATATTGGCCCCCTGTGCTCTGCAAATGAAATCCTGCCGTCGGTTTGAAGAACATGGTGGTTAACACTCTGAAAATCATTTTTTGTGCAGACCACAGCTGGCGCGAAGAGGCAAGAGAAAGCAGGGGAGAAAGGAGCAGGAAGGAGGGAGGAGAGAGGAGGGGGAAGGGCAGTTTGAAAAACGACAGAACTCATAAAAGAGAAGTCTGAGGGAGAAGGTTTTCCTCTTGGCGTCTCAATTCTTTAGAATATCTGCTTACAGAAAATCTGTTTTTATGTGCAACAAGTGTTCGTATCATAGACAGAATTATAGTATGGTGAGACTGTGTGGAAATAGAGACATATGAATATGTGACAGTGGTAACAGAGAGTGGTAGTCTGTAGTTGTAGTCTCCAAACTAGTGGTGAAACCAGAACCAAGGTCCAGCTGTCTGAAGTTCTAAGCAGGGGTCTTGGAGCCATGTCGAATGGGTGGATGGTGTGCTCAAAACCAGTCACTGTGAACGTACGCCTCAAAGTCATGAAACTGACCAGCTGGCCGGCCTGTGTTTGCCTTCTATACTATAAACACTTCGGGTAACATTTTTTAATATAACATTTTAGAGAAACATTTTTCTGGGGGATTTTTTTATTTTATAGATTTGAAACAAAATTCTGACATTCTTCCACAAATAGTGTCATAGTTTTGGCAGGATGAGAGTTTAACTGCAAAATGACTGCAATTTATATAGGAATAACAGGAATAGAAACCAAGTGGCAACCAGTTGAAGTAAGTCCACTATTCCAAAAAGAAGTACTGAGACACGTTATGCACACTGACTTCAGTTGATTGCAGCAAGCTGACAATCTAGGTTTGTCAAATTATATAGTATTATACTGTGATTATTTACTTAACTAAATGTGTCTGAGAGTGATTTCAGTTAGTACAAATCAGACTGCAACAGTTTGGAGACAGGTTGCCTCAAACCAGGGCACCTGTGCAAGTGCCTTATGATTGAAAATGGTTCCACAATTGGTAAAGCAAAAGCAAAAAATGCCACTGATGTTACTAGTCACGAGGATCCCATGTTTAGTGTCATGTGACTGAACTATTAGTGTAGCAAACTGCACTGACAACTTTCATGATATTTGTCACTCTGAAGGAACCCAAGAAAAAACAAAGCTACAAAGCTGAGTCTGGAGCACTTTTTTTTTACAATTGTAATACAGGATATTTTGCTCAGCATGCTCTTCATGTGCCTTTCTTGTTTTTGTTTGTTATGTTTGGTTTTGTTATTTTGTTTTTGCCAGATAAATATGAAAACTAAATGCATATTTTAACCATATTTAAAGAACAGGAAGCCACAACTTATGCAACAGTTTTATCAGTTCAAACTATCAAGCATCTTGGACTTGTGGCCACACCCAACTACAGATGTCACAACCAGTCTTTTGATTTCAGCAGCTGATGGAAAACACTTGCTGTGACATCACTGCTTCTCCAGTACAGCAGCAGTTTTTGTTTTTGTTTATTTTACAGAAGAAAAAAAATCACAGCAATTCATGAAGAAACTTGTTTGTTGAGGAAAAATGGCTTTTGAAATATGAAAGGTACAAATAATGCTTACTTGACAATAAATTGGGTTTATCGTTACATTTTTTATTTGTTGGTTTGTTTGCTTGTTTGTGTGAGCTACATGGAATGGCAGCTAAAGACCTGGAAAATCAATCAACAACTCCTCCCTCACCAAACTGACACTACACCGAGAAGAAACTGTATATGCTGTTATATTTCAACACTCACTTGAGTTGGTCTCAGTTTCTGTCCCTCACAGATATACACAAATACACACCCATTCACACAGCATGTACATACACACATATCATCACCCATATACTTTGCTCAGACCCCCTCACTACCCCCCACACATAGATATTATTTATAGTCCCTGATAAGGGTGTAAAACCAGCCCTTCTCTCTTTAGAATAACCCGCCCCATATTCTCCCAAAAATAGCAGGTGTCCAACCAGTTAGCCATGGTGGGGGGATTCAGAGGTTCGAAATAAAGTAAGGGATGTTTACTCATCGCCAGAATGAAAATGGCGCTAATCTCCAATCAAGTCCAAAAGGCAGATAGTTAGCAAGGAGAACCTAAAATAGCGCAGAGGGTAACACATTCCTACTATGACTGAGCTTAACTTTGATCTTACAATACACTGGCCCTTGTGCACTGAAAATGATTAGCACTTCTGTATAGTGATTTAGGACATACTGTATATAGCTGAACTTAAAAGACATAAAGAGGCCAGAGCATTAGTGGATGCTCCGTGTTTCCGTGGGATGGAAAATGTGGAGCAGTGGGGGTGATGGAAAACTGACGGAAAGCTTCATTTGGAAATAAAGTTACAACAGACACAACTGACTGATGACCTTGGAGATGGTCAGGATTTACTGAGAAGGTTGGGTTCATATATCAGGACCAAAATATTGAACTTGAAAAAAAAATGTAATTGTCACCATTGTTTCCAGAATTTAACATTTCACGGTTGTTTAAAGGACCTCTCATTTCACCATGCGGTAAACAGAATACATTGTGGTGTTAAAAGCAAAGTATTTAATCAAAACTGAATGAAAAATAGCACAAAAGAAGAAAACAAACAAAAAGGGATGTTAGAGTTCTAGAGAGCAAATCACCCGAATATATTTAAACTGTAGAAAGAAAATTTGTGTGCAATGCTGCAGGTGTCAAGTATTAAACTATAAGAACTATTAGGTTTCCAGAAATTCAGGTTTTTAAAGACATGTAACTACAGTGTGCGCTGTACCATGTTACAAGGGTGAGTTTAATTTTCCTTTAGGTTCCAGTGTTAAAGTTTGCATTGGCCCTCTTTCTGGGTTACGGACAACATCACTCTCTGTAGATGTAATATTACCTCTTACAATTTAACATTCCTGTTCAGCTATTCTGAATGAGCAGTTTTCTGTTCCTGTTCACCATACTCGCCAGTGTTTAAGGAATATGATATTTATACACATGGAACAATAGTAGTAACTAGAGAGCAATTCAAATCCATCTATCCACCCATCCATGTGTTTTCTTAATCTAGTATATAGATAAATTTAGAATTAAATACATCCTCAAATGTGGGTAGAGAAATATCCTTCATTTGATTCTGTGACCTGTGCTGAGTGTCATACCTTCCGATATCGTCTTGTATTTCATGTCTGACTCTTCGATGTTTGGCTTCAGATATGGAGCAAAGATCTATTTTAAAAGCATCATGTCTTGTTTGAGTAGTCACCACTCAAGAGTCGGATATTCTTAACATTATCCTAATTTGTGCAACATAATCTGCATCGCATGTATTTATGAGACTTGTTTTGATGACACAGAAGAAGGAGAAAATTCAACATGTAAGCTTCAAGGATTAAGTAACATGGATCTGTATCCTGAGATTAAGAACTGTCACAGTAGATGAAGAACTGACATTACAAGTAGTGCAAATAACTCTTTAATATTCTACAGATTAACAGTCACTTTAGACATATTAGCTGGGGAACTTTGCCTATGTAGCAAGGTGTACAGCGGTCTGTTATTTTAAAGGGCTTTTTTAAGTGGTTTCAGAGGGCTGTTGTGTAGCTGCACAGTGAAGTACTTGGTATCATAACCATTTGGCTATGACATATTTTTATAGACTTGAGATAAACTTTGAGGCAACGTGTTTAAGACTACCAATGGATGCAATGGTTGTTGTTGGCTGATTGTTGATATGATGTAAATCAGAATATTTGAGAATACCTATGAGGTCAGGTCTTAGACTGTCCACTAGTGACCAATTTCCAGCTACAAAGTAAACGATTTAGTGTCTCTCCACTCGTCCATAACTCTGGTCAGTAATTAGGGATCACTGTGTTTTACTCCTCTATTCCAGCCCTGCAACAATGACATAAATTTACTACTATTACCCCTGCCAATGCTCTAAATGTAGTTCAATTCCTAGCTCTTGCATTTCTTCTTCAACCGCAACTAGAATTTGCCTCCTCAGCTAGCTCTTTCACAACCTTTCGATACTGTGCTCAATCACGAATTCCCAGGATTCCACTTCTGCAGGATACATAACAGTCCTCCAACCATCTTCTCTGGACTCAGCAGCCAGGTCGTAATAATTTATTTGCTTCTGCTCATGGGCAGCTGTGCCAGCCCTTTTCCCCCTGGGGCAATGAGCTCAACAAGTAGAATGGAGAAGAAACAAATTACAAGGTCAGACCAGAGCGATGTTGCAGTAGTCTGCAGTAGGAACTGAAGCTGCTTCCCAAGGTCAATTCTTATGCTCTACTCATGTCTGGTGAGAGAAGTTTTGTTCTTTCTTTTAGTCGTGAGGCTTTAATGTGCTCTCCAGACCTAGTAACCTGGACAAAATGTTTGGCTGGAAAGGAAGGATTGTTTGCATCTGCCCTGTATCCCTTAATCAACTCCAAAAACTTCCTCAGTCATGCCCCACATGCTAAGATTTCCTTGAGTAATGCATCAAAGACCATAACATAAAATGTTGTCTATCAAACCTGCTGGTCTTGGTAGGCAACTTTGGCCTGCTAGCATTCCTGCTTAGCACTTGTCACTTCTACTACCACCACGACCTTTCTACCATGGTTGGCCTTTGACCAGATTAGAAAGATTTGCTCCATTTGAGGTCTGCTCCACCTCCTTGGACTCTGCCAACAAATCTGTCTTTGCTTCTGGTCCTGTCCTAAACTAACACACTATAAGTTTCAGGGTTTGATCTCAATCCATGCCCATGCATAAACTTGGCAATCCTCTTCAGCAGTCTTGTTGTTCTAGCTGGAGTATGACAGTGACGCTGTCCATGCAGTGGTCTTTGCTTTGATGGCAGTTTTACTCCAAATATCTGTCCTACCCTGATGCCTACTTCTAACTTTTGCCAACTTGTAAAGAAGACCAGATGGACATAGCTTACTTGGTGGTCCTCACTGTAATGGGCTACCGAGTTTCTAATGTTGTAATAGTTGGAAAAAGAAATCCAGGATGGTTTGTTTCTTTGATGCACCTTGCAAACTTCCACGGGATTTTTAGGATACCTGCTTAATAATGCTTGTATGCATTTCTACCTTTCTAGCTTGGGAAGAAAGGTGTTGTTTAGAAAGGCTGGAGGAGGAGCGTGAGCTGTAAATTGGAGAACCTTTACTGTGCAATGATGTGTTGCTGAACTTTAGCTCTTTTTCTATCTAGCTGGTATCTAACCTCTCTATGTCTCTAGTAGTTTATTTGCATGGTTACAAGTTTATTCCTTTTTTTTCATCTGTCTTCCTTCTGATGTACTTTGCCTTCAGTGGACTCTTCTAGGTTCTTCTTTGTGCCTTTTCACAGCAACTTTGGCCTTCCTTTCTTCTTTGTATTAGCTTTCTCCACTCTTTTTAAAACTACCACAATCTCGTATCCAGTTCCTCAATTTCATTCACAGTCAGTCTTTTCCTCCCTGGTCAACACTTGAACCATTGTACTTTTCCCAAAGTATTCTTCATACAAATTGCCTCGGATATGTGAGTGTGAGTGCTACAGTATGGCATTGGTGACCTTATTCACGTAGCGCCCTCTTTCCTTGAGGGTGTTTTATAGTCTCTCTCCACCCTGGTTCTTTTCTCTCTGCTTCTTGGACTCAATCCTTGCCTCTGGACTTGGTAAATGTTGTGGAAGTGTTTGCTGTGGTGCCCTCATTAAAAGAGATATTATAAAATATAGCATATACAAAAGCAATAAATTTCTTTCCAATTCAGTCCTGACCTTAACCCAGTGGAAATGATATAGCGTGACTTGAATGGGACTGTTCAATCAAGCTTTCTTCAGACACCTGATAAACTCAAACAGCCTTTTTTTAAGGAAGAATTGCCTGAAGATTCTCCTCATTATTGTGGAAGTATCATGACTAGCTTTTGGTGGCTATTGATGGTGACTGGTGTTGTTGATGTGTTTTTGGTTTTGTCAAATCATATCTGTATCAGGATTTTTCAAATGTCAAATGAGATATTCAGCATTTCTTGATCAAGTAGAACTTAGTCAGTATTTCACGCACTAGAAAGTATATAGTTGCAGGCTCTCTGTCATTATTTCTAGCAGGAAATTCTGATGTCTCATGTTGCTCGCCTTGAAACGTACACATGGAGACCGCAGACATCATAAAAAAAATGCCTATCCACCTGTTGTTCTGGCATTGGTTGGGGGGGTGGGGGCCATTTTGAACCCCACCTGCAATTCACTGGTCTGGTAGACTGTGATGTGTGTATGTATGTGTACGTGTGTCAACCGAGTGCACCACTCCCCATAAACAGGTGGGGTTCTCTGCCACAGATATCAAGTTACGCTCTTTGATAACCCATTACAGACTTCATTAATTTCACTCACTCCAGCCACGCACTCACCGCCTGACAAACCCACTGAGGAATTTTTGCATGAGCACACCTCTTTGGGCTTGTGTAAGTTTTACAAGCTGGGATTAACATGTGTGAAAACAAATGTAATTTAACTCTTTATAGTTTTAGGAGAATGAAGCGGACATGCCTAGTCTTTTAAGGGGTTTCCGTGAGCAACACCGCAGTGCTGTGATGGAATTCTCAATAAAGTTTTTCCATCAATGTAGGCAAAGAAAATTACAAATTAATTTTGAAGTGGTGAAAAAAATCCACATTAGGTCTCAAGCATCCACACATCTTTTTTCTGAAACGCTTTTAACTCAGGAAATGCAACTCTATATAGACAGATATCCAATGTACAGTTGTGCCGGGCCATTTGTGCTTTCCTTTGTTTCTTGACATTGACTGGTTATTCTTGAGCATATGGGACACCCGACACCACGGGCTCCTCAATTCCAGTTGTGCAGTGAGTCATCTCTGTGTCAGGCAGATGACACATTGTACTAGGTAAACTTGGCCTGGACTTGATTCCACATTGAAACTGTGGGTGCTGTGTGTCCAAACGCATATCTAGCATTGCTCCCAACAGAACAATGTCAGGGATTATGATACTGGGCTAAATATAAAGTCTTAAAATAATGCATTTAAAAGTACAAGCACCCACTTGTATTATAATTGTTACAAATATTTTATTCCTGTGAGTTTGGGTAGCAGTTGAGGTTGAGGGAGGTCGTTTAAGGGAAATGCTGAAAGAATAAAACTACCCATCAAGTTATTGTTTTATGATGACAAAAACACAAACTGTGAGGTTTACTTATCTTCATTTTCTTTCATTATATAACAACACATAGTTTTTATACAATCTGATACTGTTTCAGTAAAGCTAACCCAGTATGACAAGTGAATTTTTTTTGGTTTTGTGTGTTTGGGCCCTTTAACATCTGCTGCCAGCATTACTGGCATCAGTTTCCTAAAAATAATGTCTTCTAAAATTCTTGGTGTGACCTACACACAGATTTGACCTTGACATTTCAAAACAGAGAGCTTGGTGCAACGAGCAAGCTGTGGTGCACGAACTTGACCTAGTCAGGAAAAGTACAAGGGATGTACCATGATGTACCATTTGCAGTGCCTTGACACTGAAAATGTCAAGACTCATAGTGGAAAAGTCATGAATGTCATTATCTTTAGATACTGTAATAGATTAGATTCAGTTTAAGCTCTTTTGTTGTGGCTGCTGTTTTACTATTATATTATGTTTTATAGGATGTTCTAATAAAATCTAATTCCACTGCTGTCTTCTGCTGTAGGAAACTTGACTTGGCAGGTATTGATGGATGAATGAAACACCCTGCATGTAAACAGCTACGTCAAACTTTAAAAAATGTCCTAATTTTGTAGATACACAGGTCACTGCTGTCTTTTTTTTTTGTGTTGTTGCTTAGAAGAGGTGTAGCATCTGACTGGACCTTATACTCTTGTGTTGTTGTGGCAAGCTTTGAACTTTTGTCTGACCAGACAATCGTCTTGATTTAACACAAAGGAGCAACGTTTCCTGGAAAAAGCTGAAGTATTTTTGGCCATAGAGGTAGATACTGAGCATGTGGGTGCTTGATTTCTAGATGATTTACAATGCTGAGGTATCTATAAATCAATACTTTTGAAAAGATATAAACATACCAGAGGAGCCACTGAGCAGTGGGAGTGGGAAGTCATGAATAGAAAACTAAGCAAAAGCATTTCATCAAGCAATTTTTGATCTTCCTCCCGGCTGAGTATTGATTTTTGTGGTTTACTCTGTAACTTTGTGTGAAATCTTTAATAGTTCAATGCCATGCATAGTAGCCGTTCTCATTAAATTAACAAGGTCAATCGTTACTACAAACTGAATAAGCCCATCTTTGTAATCATATTGTCTGCTGTGGTGTGCACGCACACACACAAACACACACACAAGTCATTCAGTTTTGAGTTTGGTGCAAACAGACAGCGGGAACTACTGTTGTGTTGTTTGATTCAAAATCATATTGATCTCTGCCTCTTTTGATTCGTATCCCCCCACTCATAGCCAATTCCTCCCACACAGGCTTTGCTCTTGAAAGATCACTTTCTGACAGTTCGAAGATACCAGCTATGCGCCAAAAATTGTTCTCAGAGAATAATAGTTTAAAATAGGTATTGATTCCACTTGCTGAAATGAAGCATTATGTGGGTGTTGAGTGGAGCTGGGAGATACAGCAGTGAAAAATGACACTGCATCATGAGCTATCAGTTTCAGTGCCTGGAAGAGAAACATCTGGTTGGACTCAGCTCCAAAGAACAAAAACGTAGCTAAGGAGACTGCATAAGTTGGGAGCAGACAGCCTTCAAAGCAAACGCCATCAACTTAGTTGGCTTCTCTCATAATTTGCTCGAGGTCTTATTCAGTTCCAGAGCTGTGTGTAGTACAGTGGTAAAGTGCAAAAGAAACGTATTACATGCACCGGGTCAACATAAAATGAAAAGGTGAAAAAAGGTTCAGTTACCGTGTGTGATAACAGATACCCATCCTATGAATATGTTACATTGTTACCTCTTTGGACACTGTACATAGTTTGGCTTTAGTGTAATCCATCAACTCAGGGTGACAAATAGCCTTCTATATTTGGCCTCTACATCTTTAGCTTGTTCTCTCAGTGGGTACATGGGCAGCTGAGGAGACAACCCTCTCCATCAGTCATAACTGCTGGCCGAAGGCCCAGAGTTTCTGTCACTAAGAGGCTTAAACCAAAGAATCTCCCTCCATTCGTATAAAAGCCAAGCAGGTCAAAAGGTTTTAAAATGATTTGTATAACCAGTGAGGTACTGACTTTATGACTGTAAGCCACTATTTAGACTGAGTTGTAATACTCTCCAAGGTCTAATTTCCTTAGATGACAACTTTTACCATTGTTACAATCAGTGCAGTGCAACAACCGTAAAATTCAAAGCTGCTAATAGCTTCTTTGTGGATTTACTGAAATCATTTTCTTGAAACGCTAACACGTGGAACTCTAAATTCTAACCAACTTAGACTCAGTTAATTTCAGTTCAAGTTCCTCTACATCAGCCTTATTTAACGTTTTAAACACCACGCTCAGCTATAGAATCCGAGACCCATAAAATGCAAGTGTAAGAGCGGCAATAGGAAAACATTTGGGGAAAGGAGTCGAAACTGGGAATTGCTTTTGTAACACTGCCGGGTGACCACAAAAATCTGTCTGAGAACCACGTCAAGACTGTGATCATTATTTCACTCCTTTCGCCAGCTTTTCGTCTGCATTCATTTACCACTACATCAGCATTTTTCACTTCTAATGAAATCTGAAGGCATTCCTTTTCCTTTCCACACCTTTTTCAGAGCTAAAGTCATACAGAATACGTCTCTCTTTACCTCACCAACTGATATTTGCAATTGTTGTTACTTTATTTGGAGCTTTTTCTCTTCAGAGTACAGTTAGCAGTCTCTATCATGAGTCAGTGATTCAACATAACTACCTCAGGATCCACATTGGGTCTTGCCTTGATTAAATTAAATGTGTGATTTGATAAAATATTTTGAAAAAGACTGGTCATTTTAATGATTTGTTGGTTACCCATATATCCTGCACTGATATAGAATTTATTTTAATTTAGTTTTACTCCAAGCATGAGTACAATGTCTACAGTAATGTTCTTGGGGTTGTACACACTGAGAGAATTTCTAAGCTGGAACACAGTGTAAATATGCAATGGCAGGAGTTGATATCTTGTGGTTACAGAACTTTTCCCACAGAACTACTCCGGGCTGAAATGATTGACATATTAAGTTTAAATAATGGTGTAGCCATCTCAAGCTGTCTTCAAAGTGCAACTTGTGCAATTTCTGAAATGTTCAGAAAGATTAAAGTCACAGTCTATACTATAACTTGAGACAATATGCCCTCCTATGAAAACTGAATGACAATGTCGCCCATGTTTTTAGCCAGTTTAGAGTCTCACACTCTGTCCAGGTTCTTCATGGTATCTAAGTTATGTACATTCTACTTATATATATATTCACATGAAAGTAGAATGTACATAATTTCAAGCAAGGACAGTCTATTGTACTATAGCTCAGTAACATTTTCCATTGAGGATGGTTTCCAGACAGAGCTGGCTAACAGACCATCTGTAACCACAAAATGCAAAGCACCGTTTGTTCACATAAATAGGATATGTTACAAGCTTGCTGATATATGGGCTACTTGGAGGCTTAGTTCCTGAAATACTGTTTCAGTCAAACTAATATGTAACATAGCTGGTCAGTTACATCAGCACTTCAACCTGGCTTTAACACCCTGAGAACCATTACTCTATAATGAGGTAGTTCATACTTCATTAGATAAGCATTATAAGAGTCTAGCTAAAAAGCAATGATACCATTTTGGGTTCTTCTAGTCAGGAATCCCATTTTGTCATCGGCTTAACATGAGCTTATATTTATACTGATTAAAAATGTGCTACCCGCTTGATGTGTCAAGATTATCATTTAACTGTTCTGATTAATGCCCTTTTTTCAACAACTTCAAGTCATAGACTGTAAATAAAAGATGGACATGGGCTATTGCTTTCTGGACTTTATGGAAGGGCTTTTCAAACTTCAGTGTTAGGAACTTTCCCACCACGATGTTGGGTTTTTTGGAATCAAAAGTGACCATATTATACTGTCTCCATAAATTATGCAGATACAAAGAACAGACACACATATTTGTATGTAACAGACTAATAAGGTACTGGAATTTTACTGACAGTACATTTATTATTGGACTGTCTGTGCCTCACAGCAAGCCACATTATTTGTCAGAAAAATTACCAGCATCACCAACACAGTTGGGAAGATCAGTTCAGTGAGTTGAGGTGATGGCTACAGCTTCCAGCTACAGCTGCATAATTTTAAGACTTCAAACTCCAAATCTTAAAATTGCGTCAAAACAACCCAGTTATATGGGGTGAAATAATTCATGGAGGTTTGGCTACTTCGCACAGGGGTCTAATGGGACTGACTTGTTTTTTTGAGCCAGCCCCAAGTGGCCACTCCAGAAAATGCAGATTTGGGCACATCTGTGACAGCTTTATTTTTCAGCTTTGGATGTTGCCATGTGTTGCAAGCAACAGAATGAAAGTTCTGTACAATAAACAGATCATTTGTGTACATTCTAGGGTCAGTGCAGCCATGTAGTCATTTCCAAGTAAATCGAAAATACAGGGTCTTTACATTTAAATGTACTAGAAATGCCTGATAATGTTATCCCACAGATGCATCTTCTGGACTACTTGTAGCAGACAGCACTCGCGACTCTCAAGAGTCCTCATTCTCCGCTTGAGTTGACCGCCACCGAAGCCAAGAGAGGCAGTATGAAGTCATCACAAGAGTCAAGAGCTACTGTGCCACAGAGACTGATGTGTTCAAGGAGGGAAGAAAAGTTGGCAGAAAATCAGAGTTGTGTCACTGGAAAGGATTTGCAAGTGGGAGGAGGAAGAAGGAGGGGAAGTGGGGAGGGGTTGAGAGAGCAACTTGGGCTGCAGAGGAAGAGGGATGCTTTGGAGAGACTAAAAAAAGAGTGAGGAAAAAATGCTGGATGAATAAAGTGAAATACAGAGATAAAAGAAAAGTTTAAGGGAGTGAAAAAAGGTGAACGAGTAAGACTTGGGGCTGTGAAGCAGAGTGAATAGTGGTGTTGAAAGAGGAGGTGAAAGACATTTTCTCTGGCTCTAGGCCCAGCTGGTGTCTGTGCTGGACCACTGCGGGTGTCAGATCTTTATTCCAGTCCTGGAGACAGCTGGAGGTGTCAACACTGTGCTGGCCTCAGTTATACCTCCCGGCTCAGCCATGTGTTTGTGCACAAAGCAACCCCACTGTCACAACAAGCAGATATGTTGACATAGGGACCCACTCCTTTTACCACCATTTGTATCAGTGGTTTAAAATGTTATTTTACCTCTTCAGAAAAGTGTATTTGATGAATCAAAAGTATTGTTTAACTTTCAAACTGTAAAATGGCCACTTGAAGACCAAGAGTCACTTACAGGATGTATAATCAAGCATGACATGACCCAAACGAAAAGTTATAGAGGGGCTTTCATGCCCCATTTACATTGAAACAATCACTCAGTACTGGGGTTTCAAATTCTCAAGAACCACAGACAGACATTTAAGGGGTTAACCCACTAGCTACAAATCAAACTGGTAGGAAGGCATTTTATACTTTTATTAATGGGTTCCAGAAACGATGACTCTTGACTATCACATGTGTGCCTCAGAAAGACAGTCCCGTGTTACTTTCCACCCAAGATTCACATTTTTTTCTTAATCTTAAGGTAGCACATCCTGCCACGGAGATATACTGCAGCGAGCAGGCAGCTTCACTGTAAGTAAGACATTCCTCAGTAATGAGGTTAGTTATGGTCTGATAGGTGAATGACCGTCTCTGCAAGAAACTGGTAACAGTCCCAGAGTGATATCTTTCATTTTGTTTTGTTTATTTCAAAACAACATTTTCAAACATCTGACAATGTGAGTTATGTCATAAAGATTCTTATTTATGAAATTGCAGCTAGTTTTATAAGGGAAGGAGGCAACATCTGCACTTTGCTGAACTGGAACTCTTCCACTACAGATTTGACAGATCACTTCTCCATTCAACTGTAGCCTTCTTCGAAATAATGTGGCCGTTTCGGAAGGGAAAATCATTTACTATATATAAATCAAAGGAGATCAAGGGGCTGAAAATCTTAAAATGATGCTTCACTTCCATATGTTGAAAAAATCGGTACCTATAAAGCCCCAAACGCAATTTCATTGTTCTTGACAATGACAATAAATAAATAAATACTAATACTGCATATGTTGAGTATAAAGGTTTTAAGTATTTAACTGCATATCTACAGTATTGTTAACATGATATATGTTATAAGTGGTCAAAAGGAAGCAAAGAAAAACTGTGTAGTGAAAGGCTTTTGGGGTTTTTCTTTAAGGGTGTATTCAGAACAATCAGCTTCACTCTGTTCCTCAGTAAATAGCTCTGAAATGCATTACATATTGCAGCACAGCCTGCAAGAAAACTCAAGCACACAGATGTGTTCATGGGAAATGGGATGCCTAATAAATCTTTGGCATAATGTTATTGAATTAGTAAGGACTTAGGATGAGATACCATATTAAATCCTGTCTTTTCCAGTTCACTGGTTTTGATAGCAATATATTAGAGTTCCACATGATATACTTACGTATCCGCCATCGTTTTTTTTATCACCTCTGGTGTGGAATTGGCAAAGGGGCGATGATGAATAATAAATGAGTCTGAATTTTCTGATGGAATTTCCATTTGCTCTGTGAACAATTTTCAGGAAAGAAGATTTATACTTAATACCTCACGATGCCCCCTCCAACAGCTGCTGTTTGTAGCGCAGGTTAATGGGGAGATCTCCATTTCTTCCATGTCACGATGTGATATTTGTTGCCATTTAGAAGTTACTCATTAGTCTGAGGACACAAACCTTCCATGTCCAGACAGAATTGAAGAAGTTATCCCCAGAAAGCAAAACTTTAATCACAGCAAGTAAATATCTTAGGTCCAAATATGTCTTTATAAGTCTGTCTGCTTGCTTGCAGAAGATTAAATGAGGAGGTAGCAGTGCAAGGACCAAACATTTTAGTGGCATTATCAATATTTGACTATTATTATTATTATAGTATATATTATAATTATATTCCATATAATACAGCAAAAGGGTTGCTGTTAATTGAACATTACACAGCAAAGCTTGTAGACTATTCAGCTTTCATGCAGCTTTTGTTAATGGGAGTGGCACATTGCTGATGACTCCCATAGATTTTACTTCCTTTAAAATTGTAACCAAATATCAACAAATACTGGTACTGAAAGCAGTTGTTATTTGTCAGGTCAAAGTTTTAATTGTCTTTGTTTTCCACACCTGCCTGTGTTAAAATTACAGTAAATTACAGTAATGAGTTTCAGATCACTAGGTTAAACTGCCCAAGTGTGGGTCAACTCATTCACTCTGACCTGAATCTGACCAATGCAAAACTGGTTTTGAAACCTTTGGTCCAGTGATTGGATACAGGATGCAAACAGCGCAGCCTTTATTTATGGACTGATAAGCAATCAGTGCCGGACCTGGTGTAACAACTGTAAACACCCCAAAAGGTTGCTGTAGAGATCTGTGGATGCAGGTGTGTTGGCTTTGACAGTAACATTAATTGAGAGAGAAGATACATTATTCCTCCAGCTGTGTAAATATATGCTTAGAAAGTGAAAGTTGGGGTATCAGCGGGTTAGAGAGAAAACTATTGTTCAACTCTATGTTAGTACAAAGTTGTATCCAAAAGTATACAACAAAAGCAAAGAGCTAGTGAGAGGAAACGGTCTCCAAGTTAATAGTTGAGTGTGTTTGGAAACCTCGTCTTCTTTAAAAATAAAAAAAAAAGTGGAAATTTTGTTTAGCAATGTGTGATTGGAGGACTTATTAGCGTTAGCGTTAATAGACAAATACATCCCTTGCGCATTTAAAAAGTCACACTACTGATAGAAAATCAAAATAAAAGGCCAATACACTAAGGGATTAACAGGTGATCACATGTTTAAGAAGTGAGCGATGACTGCTTATCACCTTACATGTTAACAATAATCCCTGTTTCATCACAAACTTCTTAACTTGCATCACCTTCTTGCTGTGACATTTTATCTACTTTCAAAGTTGCTTGCAATGTTTGCAATGCATGAAGCTCATTCCACTGGTCCTCTGGATGAAAGCAGAAGCTAAATACCTCAGATGTAAATGTAAACAGGCTTCCACACCCTCACATCTTTTCTTTCTTCCCAACATGGGTTGTAATCAGATGCCTAGATGCCCCTTTGCCATCCCTCATTACCCAGCATTCCTGAGGCCTGCATGCTGAGGGTGTGGCGGAGAAACTGGTGTGAGGTTGGCGTGGGACCAGGCGACAGTGATTGATCGAAGTATGATTGATGGCTACAGCTGATTCGCCAGCTCTGCTTTCGATTGTTGTTGGGTCTGGCACTTCTCACCTTGTAAAAGAGCTTTGAGATGAAAGAAGGCATAGATCTGAAAGAAGAGGATGTTAAGTGTGAAAAGTAACTGAGTGGTGAAACTTCAATGGATAAACAGGACAGTTCTTGATGATGACATATTCTGACCAAACAGCTGCTGTAGGTAAACAACTTTTGCAATGTTTTGATGATATCACTACATTAACCCTCTCAAAGCAGGCGTTGCAGATTTGCAACAAGTAAAAACTAACAACCTGATTACCCCACATACATATTTTATGAGGTTTTTTTACTCAGAAGTACCACTGCATGTATTCTTTTGTGCATTAGCAACAAAAACTTAATTTGAGCCTGAGAGGGTTAACGGAGTCAGAATGTTGGTAACTTTTTCGACTGCAATGCTAAGGCAAATGTAGCACCAGCAACTCATGCATCAAAACTAAATGGCAACATAACAGCGCTGCTCAGTATTTTATGTTTTGTCCCTAAAATCATTATTAGGAAAGTATAATTATTGTAACCTTTAAAGACATTCAGCAGGTACTGTTTTGCAATTTTGTTTCAAAAAGTAAATATGCCATTCACAAATACACATCCTTCTTCCCCCATGAGAATATTTTCCTTTGGCGTCATGGTGAGATTGACATTTATAGTTTTAGATGAAATTGCTGCAAATGTTGTTGGTGACACAAAGTCACCTGTGTTAACTTTTCAGAACGTCTGAGTTTTAATGGTAGGTTAAAATTAAAATTGGTTAACTACCGTGGCAATCAAAAGTAATGTGTGTATAGCACCATTTTATAAATGTTAACCTCCCAAAACACTAAACTGAGCTCCAAATAAAAATCAGCCACAAAGGTGACAATAACACTTGTGTTTATACTACCACAAAAATGGCTCTTTGCTTTCAGTGAAATGGCCACATCATGTTCTTAAGTTGACATTCCTATGAAATATTGTTTGTTAATTTTTGTTTTCTAAAATGCTTTTGTTGTTTTCCAAACCAGGACCATATCATCTACTCAATGTGATATCTTACTATAATAACTGCAGAAAGTATGTATATACACCACCCATAACATTGTGACCACTGATAGGTGAAGCGAATAACACTGACTATCTCTTGACCATGGCATCTGTTAGTTGGTACGATATATATTATCAAAGCTGATGTGTTAGAAGCAGGAAAAATGGGCAAGCATAAAGATTTGAGCAAGTTTGACAAGGATCAAAATATCATTACTAAAGAACTAGCTCAGAGCATCGCCAAACTGTAGCTCTTGTGGGTGATCCCAATCTGCAGTGGTCAGTATCTAGTCCAAGGAAGGAACAGTGGTGACCGAGCGATGGTGCCATGAGTAGCCAAGGCTCACTGATGCACGTGGGGAGCGAAGGCTGGCCCATATGGCCTGAACCAACACATGACCTGCTGTGGCTAAAATTGCTGAAAAAGTGGTGGTTTGGATAGAAAGTTGTCAGAATACGCTGTGCAACGCAGTTTGTTGCCTATGGAGCTGCATTGTCACAGACCAGTCAGAATGCCCATGCTGATCGCTGTCCCCCTTCAAAAGTTTCAACAATGAGCACATGAGCATCAGAACTGGACCATGGAGTAATGGAAGAAGGTGGACTGGTGTGATTAATCACATTCTGTTTTACATCACATGGATGCCTGGGTGTGTGTACGTCGCTTACCTGGGGAATACTTGGCACCTGGATGCACTGTGGGATGAAGGCGAACTAGTGGAGGCAGTGTGAGGCTTTGGGCAATGTTCTGCTGGGAGACCTTGGGTGCTGCCTTCGCAACTTACAGGACTTAAAGTATCTGTTGCTAACATCTTGGTATAAGATACCACAAGACACCTTCAGAGATCAAGTGGAGGCCATGTCTCAGTGGTTCAGGGCTGTTTTGATAGCTAAAGGGGGACCAACACAATATGGCAGCTGATCATAATACTATGCCTGTATGCATCCTATATCCTCCTTAATTGGTGAGCCTATCTTAGCTAAACCTTTCACAAACATCATCACACACAGCAATGTTTAGCATTTTTTAATCATTTTCTTATATATCCCAATTCTTTTGATGTTGATATATGTATATTATGTTCAGCTCATGTTGCATTTGTAACACTGATGTAGCGCTGATGAATTAATACAGGCTAGGGATTGAGTGTGAATTTGTGGTTATTATTAATCAGAAGATTTAGGAATGCTACTGGAGCTGATGGGCAGTAATTAAATACACACAACACAAAATGCTTTTGCAGGTACCATGTATTTAACCGAAAGCAAAGAAAATTAAGAAAAGAAAATGAAAGCTTAAATAATCATTCCTGCTGTAGCTATTTAATTAATAGAAAAACCCAGTGGGGGTGCACAAAGACAACTAAGCAAATTCTTCTGGCTTATACCAAGCAATATAGATTCTCAAAAAAAGTTCCCCATAAATAACACATGTTAACATCGAAAACACTGATCCACATTGAAGTCCATGAGTTTTATCTGAATATCCATGAGAGATGTCCAAGCGCTATTGTCCATAAACGGGGGAACTGGTGTGTATGATTGTGGAAATCAGTGTATTCGGAAATTACGGGACAGAGCGTCGTCTTTGATAGCTTCCTACCAGTCCAGTGGAAGCTTCAATGCAGAATGAGTCCTGCTCCTAGCCGTTCATTGGCTCGCCATCCTTTTCCATACCTCAAAAAGGTTCACCTGGCCTGCATTAAATAAACAAGGCCAATAAGAAATCACAAGAATAATACAAAAATGTCAGCCAATTAAGCTAAATACATTAAGTTATTCTTGTTCCTGTGTACACAATTTATAAATAAATAAACAAACAATATATTGGTTAAATATAATATTTTTAACCAATAAGGATTTAACTGAAACCATTTCAACTGCTACATACATACATACTATGCAGCTCCACAACATTTGTTATTCAACAACTATCAGTCACATCAAAATCAAACTGTTTGGACCGGCAGAAGCCGATTAGGGTCAGCTGGTAGCAATACAAACAGTCAATTAAGAGTTCAAACTCACCAATTCCGTTCTGTTCAGTGCACAACAACATTATGGCTCTGGCTCACAGTAATCAGCATCTAAGTTGCATAAGTTAGTTGGTGTTAAAAAAATGCATTAAAACGGGAAAAGCAAATGTTTGCCAATACACACCTGCAACAGCTCTGTCACCTGGCTTGCCTCCACGCATCTGACGGGAGGAAGCCGGGACAGGCTTACTATGACCTACATGCCATTCGATTGGCTGAGCAAAGTCATGTGGTTGGAGTCATGCATTTGTGATGCGTTCAATGGCAGGAAATAAGTGCAGGAAATTACTCTGGGTTACACATTTGTTTCATGTGTGATGTTCAGTGTGTCTTACCTGTATTTAGCTGTTACCAAAATTTGTATTTGCTACAGAATTTAGTTTGAGTCAGAACTACTTACAGAATCAAGACTTTAAAAAAGCACAACAGGGTAGGTTTTAATGTTTTGTTTTCTTTTATTTAATTCAAATTTTAGTAATGAATAAATTAATAGATCATTGCTATGGTGAGTAATAAATTAGATAACACATACACTACCAGTCAAAGGTTTGGACACCATCTTATTTAATGTTTTTTCTTTATTTTCATGACTATTCACATTGTAGATTCTCGCTGAAGGCATCAAAACTATGAGCGGCATCTGCAATCAGGCCTCGACAGCTTAAAACAGATTGAACTGGGTCCTGACTGTTGTTGGTGGTGTATGACCTGCTGTGAGCTGGAAAGCTGCCGACATGTGTATTGTTGTGAATAGCAACCCCAATAAAGAAAAGTGTATGCTAAAAAGCGTTGATATGTGGTCGGTTCTGTCATGCGATACATGAGGTAGTCACCTGAAATGGTTTTCAAACAGTCTTGAAGGAGTTCCCAGAGATGCTGAGCACTTGTTGGCCCTTTTGCCTTCACTCTTTGGTCCATCACATCCCAAATCATCTCGACTGGGTTTAGGTCAGGTGACTGTGGAGGCCAGACCATCTGCCGCAGCACTCCATAACTCTCCTTCTTGGTCAAATAGACCTTACACAGCCCGGAGGTGTGTTTGGGGTCATTGTCCTGTTAAAAAATAAATGATGGTCCAACTAAACTCAAACCGGATGGGATGACATGTCACTGCAGGATGCTGTGGTAGCCATGCTGGTTCAGTGTGCCTTCAATTTTGAATAAGTCCTTAACACCGTCACCAGCAAAGCACCCCCACACCATCACACCTGCTCCTCCATGCTTCCTGGTGGGACCCATGCATGTAGAGACCATCCGTTCACCTTTTCTGCGTTGCACAAAGACACGAGAGTTGGAACCAAAGATCTCAAATTTGGACTAAAGCATAGATTTTCACTGGTCTAATGTCCATTCCTTGTGGGGGGTTTTTTGGCCCAAACAAATCTTTTCTTCTTGCTGCTCCTCCTTAATAGTAGTTTCTTAGCAGCTGTTTGATCATAAAGGCCTGATTTGCGCAGTCTCCACTGAGCAGTTGATATAGAGATGTGTCTGGTAATGGGACACTATGTGGCATTTATCTGGGCTCTAATCTGAGGTGCTGTTAACTTTCAATTTCAGATGTTGGTGACTGGCATGAATTTATCCTCAGCAGCACAGGTGACTCCTCGGCTTTCTTTCCTGCAGCGGTCCTCATGTGAGCCAGTTGTAGCGCTTGAAGGTTTTTGTGACTGCACTTGAGGACACATTCAAAGTTTTACCAATTTTCCAGACTGACTGACCTTCAGTTCTTAAAGTAATGATGGACTGTCGTTTCTCTTTACTTGGCTGATTGGTTCTTGCTATAATATAATTGTAACAGTTTTCAAATAGGGCTGTCAACTGTGTACCACTCGACTTCTGCACAACGCCACTGATGGTCCCAACCCCACTAAGAAGGCAAGAAATTCCACAAATGAACCCTGACAAGGCACACCTGTGAAGTGAAAACCATTTCAGATGACTACATCATGAGGCTCATTGAGAGAAAGCCATGGGTTTGCAGCGCTGTCAACAAAGCAAAGTGTGACTACTTTAAGGAAACTAAAATATACGACAAATTGAAAGTAATTTATCATTTTTTTCTTTGCCACATAATTCCATATATCTTGCTTCATATGTTTGATGTCTTCAGTTTGTATCTACAGTGTAGAAAGTAGTAAAAATAAAGGAAAAACCATTAAATGAGAAGGTGTGTCCAAGCTTTTGAATGGTATTGTACACATTGATCTTAAACAGAAATACCCGCTCTCTCCTTTGCCCAGGGTTGAATGTTTAGCTGAAGTGAACAGGTGGCACCCTTGTTCCTCGACCCTGCTACCCCACTGCTAGCTCCACTGGTCCTGCTGGGAGCTGCATATCTAACACCCTCGCTTTCTGAGTTCCTGCTTTGTGGCCAGGACAAAGTTACTTCGTGTCCCAGCAGGGAGGAAACAGGACAGCATGCCGCCAGAGTATGGGAGGACATAAAAGCCTTATCTGTGACCTTCTGAGACACCAATAGCTATCTGCCCTTTACAGCATGTCTGTGTTCCTATATATATTGCATCAGCACAGAAGGAAAAAAGAATGGATCTTATACCTACAATATCATATGGCTGTTAAAGTTGAACAATAATCTAGCATGAGCCTGAATGTACTGCCTCACTCTTTCAGTAGTTCAGTAACTCCTCCCATTGTTTCATTTAATTCATGACTTGATAAAAAAAATAGCAACATAAAGAGTGAAATACTTTTTCAGGCATTTAATGAGCGGAAAAAGACAAAGCAGGGAGATTTAAATGAAGACAAGTGGACTCCATATTAAAACCAAAGGGTCAGCGCAACACAAAAGAGATATACCTGACTCCCTTCACTGCAGCCTTTATTTACTGGGCCTGACATTTCTGCCTGTGTCAGTGATTCTACAACCTCTGCAAATGACTTTTATGTGGTGTAGCCAGTAGATGTTATTGAAGATGGAGAATCTGATTTTATTCCAACTAATCATTTGATTTGGCTCAGTTGCTTCAAAAGGTAAAGTGATCTGTGGTTTGTATGTTGAGGTAATCAGATGGATACCTAATTGAGCGTCAGGAGAGAACGGAGCAGATGTTCAACCTACAAATCTTCTTTTGTTTATTAGTGAAACAGAGACATCTTCTTTCCTGCTCTTTTTTATGTCAGCTGGCAAAAAGTGAAAATTATGACATAGTTTTCATGCTTTCTACTAATTTGTTGCCAGTTTATTTCAAAGTAGTTATTTTTATGGCACTGTGATCCTTCATTTAACAGATTTTATATTTTCTTTTTTCTTTTGAGGTGCAGGTAAAGTTGAGTTCTTGAGCCCAAATGTTCTTCAAAGTGTTTTTCTTCTCTGTGCCCATAGAACAGTTATGGAGTCAGGAATTGATCGATTTGCTTCCCTTAAAGATCCTTGAAGTTGAGTGGGATTGGTGACAAAGCCTTGCTTCTGTTAATATGTGCCCCCGGTGACCTGACGGTATTTGAACTGCCCTTCAGGTCCGGTGATCAGAATGCACTGTGTTATAACCATGAGCACCATAGAAGGGGTTAAGACTCAGTTGGTGGTCTACAAGGGCCAAGCCTTCAACATACTCGGGCATCCGCAGTTCTCTTTGCAAGGATCATGGACCTGCAACCTGTCAACCTCTGCTGAATTCATGTCTCACTGCCCAGTGGAAAATATCAATCAATCACTACCTGAAGCCCACCATTCAATTGCAGCAAATTCTGTAAACATTTTATCTGTCAGCAAACATTGGCTATCCTTTAAAACAATCTTCTTTCAGTGTGTTTTCACAGCCAACACACTTCTAAATTTTAAAGATTCCGTTCTTTATAGTGATTAAAACATATGTTCCTATTCGCTCTGTTCAGCAATAAAACTGAAAGTGGAGTACTGTTGAAAGTATTTATGTGCATTTACAGCAACTGGTCAGTAATTTACCTGCACTGAAAAAAAGATCTATGTCCTTTGCAAGCCATGTGACGGACTGGCAACCTGCCCAGGGTGTATCCCACCTCTCCCTCAAAGTGTGCTGGGATGGGAAGTAGATGGATGGGTGAGTGGATGTTAGAAGTCTCACATAAAAAAGTCTACTTGTATAACTTGAAGCAGAACTTAGATCTGTGCCTTAACAGCAACATTAATTTCTTTGAACATTATAACGCTGCTTTGATGAAGTGTTGAAGTAATGTAACAGGAAAAGGAAACAAAGCAAATTTTGCTTCATTAGTGTTGGCTTTCTTTCTGGTCTGAAAATCAATACGGTTCCTAATCACATTCCTCTGATTAATCTGTTTCATCATCTTCACTAAGAGGCAAGATATTTGTTTAACTACACCTAACATATCTGATTCATAGCCACCACCGCTGCACGCTGTTTGTTTTATGCACATTTCAGGTTTCACACAGTGATTTTTCTAAGAAGCCTCTCAGGTCCTATTCATCAGCTGCATAACCTCTTGGTGTTTGGCCTAAATATTCACACTTTATTCTTGACTGTCAATTTCAGATAATTCTGTCAGGATACAAGGCGAGTTCAAAGGGTCATTTGTGGCTGAATATCAGAGAAATGAAATTGGATCCAGTAACATACTGATTAATTCTGATAATCAGATTTTCCTTGTGCTGTATTTATTAAAGTAACATATGAAGCAAAAGCGAGGAGAAAGCGATGAAATTGCCTCGAGTGAATGTTTGTCTCGCCACACATGCAAAATGAAGTAATGTGCACCACCAGGGATGCACAGTGTTTGCGTGATCCGTCACATCAGGCATTATCAGTCATATAATGAAGGCTTTGGTTCCACTCCCATGCTTTATTTTCTCTCACACTCCTCAGATTTTTCCCCCAAATAATAAACTATCTCATCCCTTTTTCATTACAAAAGTATTCCAATGCTGGACTAGCCTGAAGGTGAAAGATTTTTTTCTTGTGATCAGTAGGTTACAGTTTTTGAAATCTGCCAGATTTGCTAGGAAAACTTGGAGGGGAAAACTGTATGAGTATGTCACAACTTCCACTGCGTGCCATGTCACTACTTGGCTTTGGTGCAGCTGCTCAGGACATTTTTAACACTCTTTAATTAGGTCTTACTTTTAAATATCTCCAGAATTAATATATATATATAAATAAACAATTAGACTCCACATTTGAGGACCTGTTTTTGGCACAAAAGTGTCATTAAAATGATGTGTAATCAATATTTTTAGTAGCGCTATAACTTAAAAACATGAAGATTGTCGGACTTAGGAATAGTGAAGGGGCCCGATTGTGTGAAACAATGTGGAGCGAGATTTAGCTGTTCTAATTACATCTATCAACAATCGGTGAGCTCACGTCAATGCCAATGTGTTTCCTGTTAGCTAAACACAGTTCGTGACAGCCCTGAAATTAATTGAAACATTAGAGAGAGCAAGGAATGCTCTTGGGCTCATGTGGCCTTGGCTGACGAGTCACATGCACTGCAGCCCCCAAAAGACACGGAAAGCCTGAGCTGTCCAGCGGCAGCTTAGCCTAGCCTCAGTGTCAGCAGGCTAGCTTTTCTCCCAGTCAGGGGGAACCAGATGTAACTTTGTACTCAGCATTAGCACATGTATCAAGTAAATGTCCCTTTCGTGATGAGGCTATTGCCCTGCTGTGTATTATTTTGAAAGTGTTAAACATAAAAGAACCAAAATGGTGACATCTAGTTTCTGGCGCTCATATGATTTATTCGTGTGTTACATGAGGATAAGGGGCTTTTGGAAAGTAAGAACCGAGTAGGGAGTGGCAGCATGTGCTATCTCAACCACTGCTCATGTGTCCTCTAGCAAGAAAATCAACCTGTGGAATGCATTCACTTTGTTCAATACGCACTTAAAATGATGACTTATTATACTGTCAAATGCACCAGCAAAACACTCAAACTTCAGCTTTTGCTGACTTCAGCTTCTTAAAGTCAAGGATTTGCTACTGTTTTCAATCTTTTATGACAATAAACTGAACTTTTTTTAAGCATTTGTCAAATACAATTGGAAGCTCATCCTTTAACTGTGATAGGCAAATTTCACTATTTTATGTCCCTTTTTTTATAATCATTGATCAATTCCTGATAACAAAAAACAGATTCAGCATATCAACCTTTCTGGAAAATTATTAATCACTCTCACACATCGTATCCTTACAGGGGACATCTTCAGGGCGAATTATCCCAGCTTTATTTATGTCATGATGTGGTTTCAGTTTATTTTAATTGTAGTGTTTTAAAAGTAATCAGTTAAAAGCTTTTACCTAAAGGGGGAATACGTTTTCTTCTTGACTTGAAAACTTTCTTTCTTTCCGTGTACCCATGTGTGAGGGTTTAGGCCAGGCTGGATTTTTTTACATACTCTCACAACAGTTATCGTGTGTAATATGTATCTGTGTTTGTCACAACTGTTGAGTGTCTACATCAGAAGGAATTTGATGTCTTTTATATTCATGCATCTCAAAACTATAAATGTGACATTATTCTTGCAAGGACAAACGGCCGCTGTTATAAATTTGTGCCATCTGTCAGAGTGTCTTATGTTGGAAAATTCATTTAGCAATGAAAGTCATCTCTTACATTGTGTGTGTCTGTTCCGTTCATTACAATGGAAACTGTTGTGTGACATTCACAACATGCCAGGGGTCAGCAGCGCCAGCCTGAAGCAAACCAGCATGTCAGTCAAAAGATGTACTTGGAAACAATCTTAAGTATTATTTATGAGATGGCAACTGCCATTACAATGAACTATGACATCACCTAAGCTTAGCCCATTAAGCATTGATTTGCAGCAATGTGGCACCTCACAGATCAAAGCTGTCCGCCCGGTATTCCCTGCGCCTCCAACTGCCTGTAGCTAATTACATGATCTGATGGTTACCCAAGGAGGGTTGTGACTGGATGCACGCTGCTGGGTGCTCGATGTTGTTGAGGTGGCTCACCGCTACCTCAACAACAGCAACAGCTGCTGTGCCCTTGAGCAAAGTGTTAAACCCACACAACCCAGTAGCTGCTCATTGGCCAACAATTAGTATTTAGTAGATGTCAACCACATCTAGGGCAAGTCTGACACTATTATGATTTTATGTTTTTTCAAAAGATTAAATAGAATTGACAGGAAATAAAAAATAATCTTATTGAATGTCCGACAAAGACATTTTAAAAGGAGAACTTTGGTCCTCCAATTCCTATTCAGTCAATGTAACAAGGAGTGGCGATACAATCGCTGTAATTTCCTTTTAGGACAAAACATGATTACATCACATTTTCGCATTTCAATACTGAAATTTGCCCTGTGGGATTAATACAGTTCAATCATCTAATTATACTGCTACTTTGATCTTCAAATATAAATAGGCAAAAGCTTTGATTTTGACTACTTGTCACTTTCAAGCAGGAAGGAAAGTTAGCCTGGAGCAACACTGTTCCACAACAAGAACAAACAAGATTTCTGCTCAGCTAAAACAGGAAGTTCTCAAACAGGTGGCTTTCAGAAGCACTTCAGGTTTTTACTACTCACGCCAAAATGAATCAGAATCACAATACTTTATTAATACCAGAGAAAATTATGTGCTAAAATAGCAAGAGCAGTAATGAACAAATTAAAGTACAAGTTAAAGTACCATCAAGTTAAAGCATGTCCACTTGTCTCATTAAAGGGGTTCAAGCTGCAAATATACGACATTGTGCAGGTTTTGTGGCTGTGGTGAGCAGTTTCATTTGTTTTACTTCAGGAAAAGCAATCAGACTTTCAAATATTGATAGGGATGTCCACAAGCTACAAAAGACAGTAAAGACACCTTGTCTTTCAACACGTTCTCACTCCCAAAGCATAATATTTTACTCTAGGTGACAAATCGTCAACATATTACGCTTCCGGGTACCCAACACGTCCCTAAATGACAAGATCAGAAAAATGTCTTTAGCATCACATCGCTTTTCAGCAAAACATATCAGTTACACAGAGCCCACATTTAAGAGCTGTCCGGTGAAACTGTAAAATATGGGTGTTGTTACACCTGAAATAGTTGTAAGGGAAGGGTGCTTTTCTCACTGTTCTCACCGTTGTTTTAGTGATACATCATGTTGCATCACGTTATAGTCATTTTGTATCTGTATACTGAACTACTGCTGCTTGGTGGAGGGTAGCAAAATGCAAATTTAAAGTCAATTTTGTCATTCTTAGAATCGTCATCAAATGTAGCCAAAATAACATGGATCCAGTTCATTTTAAATTAATATACAACAGAGCAAAGTAAAACACGGCACCTTCTCCTATATAACTGGCCATCTGCCTGGGATACATAGCAGTAGGATCAAAGGCTTTCTCTTTTCTATGTTGATCTTCTGTCCTTTTATCTTTCTTTGACCTGAATAATTCCACTATAGCAAAGTGTCACATAATTAACAAACTGGCAGTGGTGGACTCTCATAAGGATTACAAGCTTCTGTCTAATAAGCAGAGGTCAAATGGTTCATGGTCTCTGATCTGTCATTAGGCACAATGAATTGATGGATACCTGTGACTGTAAAAAGCTCTCTACTTTCTGTCAGTACCTGTGCTAAATATTAACCAGAATTTAGAGAAATGTTGAAAGAAAATGCAAAATTATAATACTGCAAAGTATTCGAGCATATATGGAAATAAAAAAGTCCATCCACCCATCCTGTTTCTTTCACTTATCTGATTCAGGGTCACGAGGACAAATTAAGTGGCAATAGATGATTAAAATAGAAATAATT
Organism: Rhamphochromis sp. 'chilingali'; assembly: GCF_963969265.1. Lineage (NCBI taxonomy): Eukaryota > Metazoa > Chordata > Actinopteri > Cichliformes > Cichlidae > Rhamphochromis > Rhamphochromis sp. 'chilingali'. The sequence goes on from NC_137940.1 coordinate 5,590,170, forward strand.
AAATTAATATAGCACGATAGATAATTAACTATCGTTGTCAACAGTTGTTTTTCTACTGCATCGGCAAAACTTCCAATCGCTGGCCCTTGTTGTTCAGGCCATATCTCCATTGTTGTGGCAGAAATCAAAAGTGGCAGTGGAGACAGAAATTGTGAACATGTATACCTTTAATCCCCCTTATCCTGCTGTTAGGCCAGGGTGTGTCCCCTGGTCTACTATAATAGTCTGCAATGAGAAGCTTGAGTAAACACAATCAATGGAAGACACTAGCATATGCACCACAGAGACTTCCGAAGTCTCCCCCCTTCCTTTTATTCATCCCTCCACGTATTCGATTACACACCTCTACCACTGAGGGGCTTCGAGCAAATTACAACCTGAGACAAAAGTATTGATGCAATACTACCTGTAGGTTGCAGTAATCAGTAATGTTATCACCAGCACAGGACTGTCTCAGGAAAAGAAAAAAAAATCGGATTTTACAAGAGGGGTGCCCTCTCTCCCTGTCTGTCTCTCCCTGCACATGGTATGCTTGCATGCTCTCTTACTCCTGGATTACAATCTCTTCATCCATTATTAATGAAGTTAAACTACTAGTGGCATGCTGAATGTGCTGCATGGGAGATTTGTAGCTAATCCAGCGCAAAACAGCCCCAGTCACATAATGAAGGGAAAAAAAGAACAAATGTCAACAGTTTCACACTGGGACTGGATTAGACACCCCCACCTCACCCTCCTCATTCACGCACAGCCTCGTCCCCCCTCTCCTTTCCTTTTCTCTCCTCCACGCCACTTGCACAGAAACCCCTGCACACACAGACACACTTACAGAGTCGCACAGCAAATCTTGCATCCAGCATGTAGGGTTATGAGTATACACACGTCTACCTCCCTCCGTCGCTTTCTCTATGATGTTTCCCCACAACGGATTAGTGAATCTCAAGTACAGATCTGAAGGAAAAGGCCAAGGAGCTGCTGAGGTCTATATGTGAAACCATCCACAGTTCTCTAAAGATTAATAGTTGCAATGCTCTTTCTTATAAATCAGTTTACACAGTTACGGTTTGTGATGCTTGGGGTATGACACTGAGATGCATCATCTTTAAACTTCTCCCCCATGCGATCACTACATAGTGGGTTTGGTCCTTGTGTTGCGGTGCACTCGTGTACTGTGCAGCCAAGCGATGCGGCTCCATGAAAAGGAGAGACGAGCATGAAACACTGGAACTAATCAGAACACATGACACGGGACTAGCATCCTGATTTTAGATTAGCCGTATCCTATCCACCCTCCCTCCTGCTCTCTATTTTTCACTCTGTCTTTATATCTTTTATCTTTGTCAGCCTTTGTCTGCTACGTAGAGTTGTTCTTTTGATCTGTATCATTAAAATCTCCCTAAAGAAAATGTGCTAATTTTCAACTGAAATCTTTTCATAACTATCTCTTGTTTCTGCCATTGCTACTATTCACATCAATTCAAGCCCAGCACATCCAATTTACATGATAATATTTTTTTAGGTTCCCAATCCCTAACCCAAGTCAACCTGCAGCTACCCGTAAAGCTACATAGGTTATATTTTTTAAGGCAAACATTTTTGTGGCTTTCAGATTTGTCTACAAATTCAGTTCTCTCAGTTCTCAACAGCGATGAACAGCAGAACTTTCCAAAGAGGAGATTTGGGGATCTTAAACAAACCTGTAGTTAAAATTTGGGACACTGAGCAACATAGCAAGTTGGTCATGCGATTACAGGATAATCAGGCTGCTGAGATGACATGGTTATGTATTAGCATCATCAAAAGCTTTCTCACAACAACAGCACCAGCTGGTCTTGAGCTAAGATGGACATCGCTGCATTGAGCTCTAGTTTGGCCCAGTTTGGCTGTTGTTTGTTTTTGTGCCAGAAATGACCATATTTGAACACCAAGGTGGAGTAAGGTACTAAGGTGTCAGGTGAAAAGGACAGACAGACAGCTGAGATGCCTATTAATCAGTGCTAAAGAAAAAACTGATACAGACTAAAATTTCACTCACAAAAAGTGGTACAAGCAAATTAAGATGTTTAAAAAAATAGCAGCACCTCAAGAACAGTCTCCAGTTCAGTATCTCCAATCAGCTAAACTGAAGCCTGACAGAGAGCTAGTGGCATCGTCAGTACCTGGGAATTTGGAGTGAATTTAGCTTTGGTGGATTGGAGTAAAATGTCTTAACTGTTGAAAATAGTGTCGTGAAATACGATGCAGATATCTATATTTTCCTGAGGATGAATTGAAACCGTTTTAATGATCCTCTGACCTTTTGTTAAGCACCATGATTGTGCCGTTATTTTGACTTGCACAGTTCTGTTTTATGAACCTGTACAGCTTGTCTTTCATATAGATCTTAAGGGCATGTTCTACACATTTTCTCTATCCTCTGCTCAGTGCAGTTTTTTTGCATCCATTCCTCGTATCACAGTAGACCAATTAAGACTAATCTGATTCCAGTTGTGACCTTTAGTTCCACCTCAAGTCTTTTGACAGGCGAGTTAGCGTGTAGCTGAACTGTTTTACATGTTATCGACGGGGTGCGAGGCATCATAGTCATTTTATCACACCAATTTCATTCTTGGCCGATTTCCCCTTAGGCAGGTTAATGGCAGCTTCCCATTGATTTTTCATGTAATTGATCAGAGACCTGCTTGAGCAATTTATTGGCCCACTCGCACCTGTGATTAAGGCTGAGGCCACATGTGTTTATGCATACACCGGCTATTACTATCCCCGAGATCAGCCGTGTGCCATAAAGTGCTGCTCTGCTGTCTGTCTGTGACTGTCAGCGTAATGAATGCTGTCCCGGTCTCAGGGACATTTTTAATCATGCTTGACCACAGCCATGTCATGTCCAAAGTCAAGAGGAATAGAGACAGCCTTGTCTGACTGACCCACAATGACAGGAGTTAATATGTTCACATAAAAACATCGACTGAGAGTTTAATTCAAAGTAGTCCTTACTCATTTTAAGCTGCTTCATGCATGGGATTAATATTAGAGCAGTCGGGGGGCCAAAACCACAATGACATCAGCTAAGCATTTTCTTTGGAAGCCGAGGATAGGATAATTACAGAAGAAGACAAAGACGAAGAGCTGAGTACTTTTTAAATATACACCCTGTTAGTTGGGCATGTCGGGAGAAGTGAGGGTAGCCTAACATGTAAGTCATTTACTGGCCTTGCATATTACGTCCTAAACCACAAGCCATGTTGCTGAGTTGGAGTGCTTAGCGTTGGTGTAGCTCATCTCCCTTTGGTACTGTGACAGCGCTGGAATAGTAAGGATCAGGCATAAAGCCGCTCAACAAGCTCAAGAGCTATCAAAAAGCCACCCTTTTAATTTGGTTAATTTACAGGCAGCTTTTTCACTAATAACGTTCTTGGAGTGATACTTGACAAATGGAAATACATACAGGATATTTCTGTCTCAGTGGAGAATGCCTCATCTAATGTTTTGCCTTTCATTTTGTTTCTTTCTCCTCTCTTTCTTCTATTTTCATCTTTGACTCGTGCGTTTTTCTTCATATTTATCTCCCCTGCAATTGTATAGAAGTCACAACCTTCAATAAAACAAAGTTCCTGGCCAGTACTTTATTTCTAGCATATTAGCAGCACATAAACTGATTTGTTTAAAGATTTGTGGCTTTGGAAACACCAATTTGACTTAAAATTTTATTATGTGGCCACAGAGTGTTGGCCAGACAGAACTCAAGGCGACAATCACATGTGGTTTGAGGCAAAATTTGAAAAAATAGAGCGAAAATGAGCCTGGTTTCTCAGGCAAAGAAACCCTTGCATAATGAAACCACCTCACATTTGCATTACTCAAGCTTCCCAATGCCATGATGACAGTCATATACATCACTGAATGTTATGGGAAAGAGGATTATTTTAGCTTTTTAACAACGGTATAAAAGCAGCAGAAGTCAGAGACATGTTTTTTATCATTTGACACTAATTTTGTTTATTCCTCGTGCAATGGACAGGATACAAAAGGCTCGTTTGTGGAAAAAGGTATCTTTTGTACCAAGATAATTAGTGTTTGCATCTTGTGGAAATTAAGGTGTACCTAATTTCACAGCACAACTATTGTGTCACAGTGCAGTTTGGTAAAGCAGAGGGTTCACGTGAATGTGAAAAAGATTTTATTTGTGCAGAAATGTGGGGCTGTGGCATATTTGGTTATAAGGCTTGCGCATATTTACAAAATCTGCATATAGCGACTTTAAATGGTGTTGTTGCTGTCAGGCCTTAGACATCTAAATATTGGTTCAAATGTGAAATATATTGCGTTTCCTGTCTGGTGTCACGCACACAGTGAAGTCAGCAATAGCAAACACTCTGGGGCTGCACTAAGTCCTTGTGAAAGTTTGAGTAAAAGAAGAAAAACACAACTCCTTCAAAATAAAACTTAAACTGAGTCAAACTAGTACGGCTCTGGTTTCAGACTGTGTGTGGTTGTTGTGGCTGACAGGCCGGGAAGTCTATCAACTCTCGTCTTTAAAGTGGAGGCTGGGATGCGTGCTGATATACATAAAAGCCGGAAAGAGTGTTTTAAAATCCTCTCCAGTATGCAGGAGGAGGAAAAGTTGAAATGTCCAACTACACTGACACTGGCGCGCTGATGTGCTCGTTAAGAATCAGGAGAGAGCATCAGCGGAGCAGGTCACCCTGTTTCTCACATCACAGCCCCATCAGAAATTCTTTCAAGTGTCCTTCTGCGTCGCCAAAGATGACAACGGCGAATCGATAAGCGCTTGAAATGAAAAGAAGCCGTCGGTTTGCCCCCGAGGCGAAAGATTTCATACCCGCCAGCCTTCTCTGAACTTCAGGCATTCCTCTGCACCTTTCTGCGTGAGAAAGAGGAGGCTCTTGACTGATTTTTTTTCTCTTTGTATAAGAAGGTAAGAGGAGAATATAACCGAACCATCATGCCTCTCCAGACGCTACTCACCCTCTTTATCTCTCCGTGCAGGCGGGGCGTGATTTGAAGATGTGCACATGCAGGGCTGATGTTTTCTCTTCTGGCTTCTGGGTCCTTTTACTCACATTTTATGCGATGGTGCATGTGTGTTGGAGTGTTTGTGCATGACTGTCCCATAATACAACAACTAATATTAAAGCACAGAGGTCAAAATTTGAAAGAGCGAGCTGTTTTGGCAAATATGCTTATTTTATTTATTTTTTCCCCATATTGGTTCGCATTTGACCCATTGTGCTCAGTGTGCATGTGTGTTTGGCGAGAGGAAAATTAATAAAATATGGTTTTCTCGGGCCTTTGTGGAAGACTAAGAGGGATTTCTCTTGACTAAAGCCCAGCTTAATTTGATGTCTTTACTCTTACATAAGAAGACCAAATAAGCTATAAAAAATTACATTATGGTGGCTCTTATTATTTTTCCATTACATCTATCTATATAAGGTATTTATCAGAAATGTGCTTGGATCCCAGAAATCAAGCCATCCTTTACTCAACAAATTTTGATCGAGGATGGCGTGTAGATGATGCGCACTTGCTTCAGTGTCCCCATTTGCCTAGAAATTCCCATGTGGATGGGTGCATTAATTACTTGTTTAATGGGAGTATGACTAAAAATGTAAAACAAGGATTAGGCGCGGGGAATGCAGGCCTACGTCCGGTCGGCTTGCCTCACTTAAGATGCGAATGGAAAATCAGCCTGTATCTAACGAAACGGATCTATAAAGAACATTTGCATCCGAGCCAGCTGTTCACTTCATCTGCACATAAATCCGCAACACGATAGCGCTATCTGGCCCCGAAGGAGCCTAATGCATCAATTTAAATACTTTGCAGTTCCAAATATTCAAAATATTGCGTTGTGTAAATTAGTTAAATTATAAATCCACAATGACACAACAACCAGCTTGTGTAAAATGGACTCATTTTGCTGATTGGATTATAAAAAGAAATTTTAAAAATCACTAAATGCCTTAAAAAGCATTTTATTTAAAATAAAGGCCAGTGAGCTGGTTAAATAAGGAATCTGCAGCCATGCTCGCTGTTTATTTTTGCACGGGCAGAGTTTATATAATAAGCGGTTAAGTGGCTGGTTGTAAATAGGTTGGGTTTAAGCAAATTGAACTGCTCTGTGTTTTGCATGCCTGTCGGGATGGCCTATCAGGAATCTCCGTGTTTTATTTTTTTAACACGCTCTTTTTAAAGATGACACTGAATTTTTGTGTGTGTGTTTGATTATTGTTGAAAGCTGAGACGCTCCGAGTTGCCCTCTGCTAGACTACACAGGCACATGAGCGTACACAAACACACCCCTTTAAAAGCGCGCGCGTAAACACACACACGCATACGCACACGGGGTCCCTCTCTAAGCTCAAAAGCAGGAAAAATTGCGCCACTCTTGGAGCGTCTTTCAAGGGGGAAAAAGTTGAGGAAGACAGAAGAGGACGAACCAAGAGGAGACTCGAATGAAAGCGCCTCCTTCGCAGTTTCTCCTCACTGTAAATAGATGGTTATTTATGCGCATAAATGAAACAATCCTAAAGGTAGTGGTGCGTCTCTTTTTGGATACATAGTGGGAGAGCACATGCTACGCTCTGGTTTTCCCCGGACAGAAACGTAAACTTCAGTGCTACTGGATCTTGAAGTTGCTCGGTTTGTCGCTGTAGACAGAACTACTGGTGTCTCAGTGCGTTTGGACGGTGGAATTTATCTCATCTCTGTAGAATAAAACGCCGACGGCCGGGAAAAGCAACCTCCCCACCGGTGTCTACAACTGGTAAGTACAGTAGAAGAGTGGAGGCGCTTAAAAAAGTGAGATGTGAGTTAATGCGAGTGAAGGAATTTGTTCCACCTCGCGCTTTGTGCGCTCTGTGCCTTTCCGATGTAAATTTAAAAGCCATGGTTGCAATATAAAGGAGCATGAAGTGATGTGAGGGCAGAGTTTGCCTTACAGGTCAGTGGATGATAATGATGTATCGTTAGAAGTGATGGAGTGTGGGGAAATAAAAAAAAAGGAGAAGAGCGAGATAAATCAATGTTCAGCCGGCGAGGGTTGTAATAAAATATATCACATAAGCCATTAAAGCTGATTTCAGAATTATACGTTTTATTTTGATTTTTAGCTTCAGACCAGAGCTGAAAATGCATTTTCAAAGATAATGAGTAAACTGTGAGTAAAAAAGCTGACAAACAGTGTGGAAACTAAGAAATAATCAAGCTGCAAATAACAATTTTAACAGAAAGTGTCCAAAAAGAGTTTAGATGTCATTCACCCTCCTCCGAGTCTGTTTTCGAAACTGAGAGAAAGAAGTAACGGGGGTAAAAGAGGCGACGTTCACGGTCTCACGCCTTTAATTAATACAGGACCATATGGTGGAGGTTAGTCGATTCATCTCCCGGTAAAGGCTGCAGTCTCATGCTCTAGCCTACTGTGTTAATTTCAGAAGTAAAGCCAGTGAGAGGCAATGCCAGTTTGCTGTCTGCACTGGGCCTGATGCCATGTGAGTCACTGATTCATATCAACTGTTGATGATGAAAGAAGAGAGAGTCCATGAAGTGAGAATGAATGGATGAACGAGATTAATATAAGTTATCATAATACTCATACTATTTTAAAACCGCTCCTATGGGGTAACTGCTGCAAAATCTAAATAAATACGTGTTGTCAGGTTCAATTGCCGTTAGAAATATTTTGCATTATTATTATTATTATTATTATTATTATTATTATTATTATTATTATTATTATTATTATTATTATTACAGTTGCCCACATATGTCTTTTCAAATTTGACTTAATGAATGAGGCAGTTTAAAGATCATACTAAGGTGATGTTCGTCTTAAATGAGCAACTTCCGATTTAAAACAAAAATGCTTTTCCTCTCTAACTTTAAAGGAAAAGGCACTCTTCGAAATCTGAAGCGTCCTGAACAAAATACAGACAACAAAAGAAAAAAAAATGCTCAAGTCGTTAATTCAAAGCTGAAATTGCAGTTAAATTTTCACACAATAAAACAAAATTAATAACAATAAATTAAAAAAAAAATGTGTGTAACTTCAGAGACTGTGGAGCAGCACGACAGACTGAAATATTGGACGAACCTCTCATTAAATTTCACTGATTAGGTAACACCGAGCCGCATGCAATAACCTTACACCTTACAGCGTGACCCCCACTATTTCATTTTGCAGCGGGGATATAGAGGAGGGATGCGAAGAACGGTTGTGCAGGTACACAGCATGTAAAACTTAACCTCCAATATCTGCATCTTTTGAATTAAAGGGTGAAAAAAAGAGAAAGAAAAAAACTCGCAGATGATGTAGAGCAGGTGAAGAGAAGAACTGAGGAAAATGGTTAACAGCATGACTGGATGCAAATTTCCCCCGACTTGAATTATCATAAGCAAACATTGTGAGCCTGGACTAATAAAATCCCATCTGTGTAACTTCATATCGAGGTAGTATGAGGGCTGCGATAATGAATTTTGTAATATCCCACCGACAGACATCTCAATCAGACTCTAATCCCATGATTTTACTACGGAATCACTCCACTCCCAACTGCACCAGGCAGCACCAAAACACAGAATCCGGCTCGAGCAAAACACATGAAGGGTTTTCCACACCGTGCAAAAATAAGAAAAAAACACATAACGTAAAATCACGATGAGTTTTGAACTGTAATTCATCAGAATTAAGTAAAAAAATACCTTCAAAACTAAGAGATTATTCACTTGATTATTGCGATATATTCCTTGTTTCGTGCACACCGGAAGTTAAACTCAAAATTCTTTCAAAAATGGCACATTCAAACTAAAAAAAAAAAATTTAAAAAATAAAAATTTAAAAATCTCATCAAGATCCACATTTTGCAATAGTGTCATCATCATGCACCGCCGCTGAAATCCCACCATGCTCTTATATATTTTTGCTTTTATGTTTGTCCCATTATCATCATTTGCCATTCACTCAAAAATAAGAGTTTTCAAAAGGAATTCTTTTTCTTTTTCTTTCTTGTTACAATCAAAGGATTGCCCCTTGACCACATCAAAGTCCTCACGTAGGCTCCCGAATTATTGACTGCACAGTTAGAGTTTGATGATAATAAACGACTCAGAGGACTTTTTCGCAGTCTCAAATTGTGGCCAATTGTGGCTTTTTTGTTTCTTTTTACAGAAGCTGTTTCTTTGAATTATCAGAATGGACTCCCATTGCCGTAAACTGGTCACCACCTGCGCACAAATAGGTGAGTAACAATTTCAAATGTTCTCATTCTAATAGAAATAAAAAGCTTTTGCAAAAATGTGTATTAGTTTACACAGGTTGATACAATTTTTCACTTCACCTAAATTAAAAGAAAATCATTTAGTGACATAACGAAAAAGAGTGTGTTACTTTCCAAATCTTAAGAAAATGCTTTACAAACCTAGTAACAATATGAAAAAGGTGAATATTTTTTATATTTGTCAACGTTTAGATATCTTAAATGTCCCCAAAATCTTAAAACGTAAAACACAATAATATACAATTATTAATGCACTTTTTTGGAAGTACCACAGATTATATTGATACTTACATGTCAATATTAACAAACAGATATTTACATGTTAGGCAACAGGTTTACCAGCGAGCCCAACTTCTTCGTTTGTGCCGTTTCTGATCAGAAGACCAGATTAATTTTTCAGAGAAATATCATTGATTTCCTACATTTTATCTTCACGGCTTCGCCCATATCTGTTTATTCGTGTTTTAAAAGTTGCTTTGTGCGCATATGTGGTATTTTGATGTTTTCTTTTATTTCATTATATTGGTGTAGCCTTTTTTATATGCCTGTATTTCGGCCCTTTTACTCCTCAATATGGAGAAGTTGTGAGACAGCCGAGTTGGTTCGCTATGTTAGAGGGACACCTGGTGGTCGAATGCGGATCAGCACGGCACCAGAGCAGAAAAAGGAGAGCACAGACAACTCTGATCATCCGGGATTTGAAAAGGATGGCCGCTTCGCATAGCAAAGTTAATTAGTTGATTTAAAAATATGCTAATGTATGACAAATTACACCGTATTGTTAATTTTACTTTTAATGACATTTAACACAGGAAGGCAGTTTTCACAGATTTTTTTAATCGTCAGTTCTCCTGTAATATGCTGAGAGCCTTTCATATAAATGGTAGTCTCGTCTCCAAAATCCCTTAAAACCGATATCAGACTAATTTAAAGCTGCAATCCTGAACGACAAAAGGATGGGATTATTAATTATTCTCTCATGTGACACGGAAATTACATCAGGTCTTGTTAGTGTCTTTGACGAATAACCAATAAGTCGTATTGTGTTTCATTTAGTCGACATTGCTGGGTATGTGTGACGGTCGCGTATTGTAGCTTCTTAGCTGCTCGTCGTGAACCACCACTGATTAAGAGTAATAAGATAAGTAAAATCAAAATGGGTGATCGAGAGAGATGCCGGCAAATATAGACACACCAGCGTCAACTGTTTTGCTATAATATATGCAGTGCTTGTTGGATTGACTCCGGGGAAAACTACATGTATAATGAAAGCCAATTCGTGAGGAGGAATATCCTAATGGAGGAATCTGATGTCTGCTTAATCCTATGTAAAAAGCCTTGTCGTCTCCCCTTATATTGACTGAATTGCTAATTAATGGCCCTCTATGGTGGAGGCCTATTGCACGCAGTAATCCGCAGAAGAGAGATAAAGCATTCAGAAGGTAGAAATGAAGAGGAAACCGATAATCCACTTCAAGTTTAGTATTACAATGCGCCTGGAAGAAAAAAGGAGCAACAGACCGTCCGTTATTTAACGGAAAATAAGGCACTAAATAATATTTTATTTGCTATTTTTTAACAATATAAAGGTAATACATATTATTATAAATATTAATATTATTATTGTTGTTGTTGTTGTTGTTGTTGTTGATCTACATGAAATTTGGCTTACTGGTTTTTACCCTTTATAAAGTTTTGTTATTGCAATGATAAATAAAACCATCATTACAGTTTAATGTTAATGGATTGTAATTGAATTATGATCAAGGTTTTATTGCTCTACATTAGAGGCTGTTCGTGTGAGTGTGTGTCTGAGTGTATGCGAGTGTGTGTTGCATGCAGTCTACGGTCTGCTGGTATTTATATATGAGGGGCTTTCACGGGATTAGCCCAATAACTTCTTAACAGCGCCAAGTCCCAAATGTGCTGGCTGAATGGGCTTTAGTCTGGCCACGTGGAGGGTGGAAGTGTGATTTTGATGATGATGATCTTGATGATGATTATGATGAAATGTGACTAGAGTGTCTCTATATTTAGATGTATGTTTTCACTTGCACTCCTGATCGCACTAACTGGCGCGGATGTTGCCTATCTCTTTATGGTCGCTCCATCACTTCAGCCACCTGTTTGTTACCCAGCTGACGTTTCTCCACCCGCCTATGAAAATCAAAGTCGCATTTGTTTGATTAGACATGTTTGCTTTGCCTTAATGCGGCACAATCTTTTAGGAATTAGATCTTTAAAAAATGTCTCGCATATCAGCTCAAACTCTTTAAAAGTGCTCCATTAGAAATAATTAGTCAAATTAAGAGTCTTATTAGGTTTTCTGCCAAAAAGAACACTTCGGGGGGGGGGGGGGGGGGGGTTCTAGTATGACTGAAAATGCTTTTCCAGGATGGATGTGGGATGGATACGGGATTCAGGGAATAGCAAACCAGTTAAAGTCAGCTTGGTCACGTTTTTGGACCGTGATGTAAATGCACAATAAAACTGAAGGCGCAAAATGCATACATTCAGTGTGTTGCCGGTTACCTTTATGTAATTTGAGCACTAGCACTGAGTTAAAACATGCTACTTAAAATTAAGCATTTTCGTGTCCATATGAAAGCACAATGTGCACATGTGCTCTTTTTTAAGGTAATGCGCGCGCCTGGCAATTAGCATCCGTTGACAAGTGCTCACAGACAATTTGGGGTCAAGTTGGCACAGTCCTTAGTTACATTTGTTGTTTGTTCTTTCACGGGTTCTTTGTGGTCCAGGAGGTGCTTGTGTTTGATATTCACTGCGCTTTTTTTTTTTTTTTTTTTTTTTTTTTTTTTGTGGTTTCAAAACAATCCGCGCAGTGGCTGGCTTTATTCACACGGAGTCCCAGAGTAAACTGCACTGACAGAGCCTACCAGCCTGAAGCTCAACTTGGTTATCAATAGAACTACATCGTTTTACTGGGCCACTGGACCCATCTCATAAAATGAGACCAAACTGTGTTATTTTCATTTTTATTTGGCCTCGGGCTGCTGCGCAACGGCGTTTTGGAGCGCCGCGGGTACACCGTGCGTCCCATCTCTCTTTACATGCTTTTATGTGGAAGAGAGAAATAAGCGCCAGCGCCGGCATAAACACACTGGCAGACATATCTTGTTTCTGCAAGCTCTGGTTGGTTGGGCACGCCGTCATATTCACATGGATGTGCCTGTCAGAGAAAATATGGGCGGGCGCAACATGGTGACGTGGAGGTCTGGAGAGAGGCGCAGTTGGATAGACAGTGCTCAGGCAACAGCTGAAATGAACAGTGAGTGGTGTAGTGTGTGTATGCCTCTGGATCTAATATCACCTACCTGTCCTTGTCACTCTGATAGTCAGGCGAGGTAGCCGCTGTTTTTCACCGATGCTATGGCAAAACTCAATGGCCTATTTTAAAGCGTTTTCCAATTTAAACACAAAGAAGGCTTTATCTCAACCGCAAGAGGATCCGCGAGGTTGTGCGTTTTTTGGAGAGCTGAGCACATTCCGCAGTCGGACTTTCCGCCTACCCTTCCAGTACTAAAGGTTGTGCGATCTTTTACCGATGAACTCTATGAGGGATCCATTAAACATAGACCATCATCACCTAACAGGGAATAAACTTGCCTCCACACACCACACGGCTCTGGCGATGGCCTCTACTTTGCAGCCACTGCAGCGGTCTGTGGACTCTAAACACCGGTTAGAAGTGCACACTGTGTCGGACACATCAAGTCCGGAGTCTGTCGGTAAGAACCGCCCGGAGTGCAGATGTTCTCTGCAAGACGCCGCAGATGTCATCTTGATTTCAAACAATAGATGGCTCTCATCAGTCAAAGTAAAGGGAGCTTTACATGCATGCAAATAGGCGATTACAGCTGTCATTTACTAAAAGATCATCTGTCTGTGTGCGGCGCTGAGTGAAAAAGTTTCAGTTATGTAAATGAAAACAGCTTGTGTTGCCAATTAAAATTGGCCCGACTTTTTCTGATATTCTCAGTAATTGCGTTAAATAAAAAAGGTTAACTAAAACCCTAGAAGTCAACGGAAATTCAGAACCCAAAACATGAAGTAAACAAAAGATTTATTTTTATAAATCCTTTAAGTGATAGTGTTCCCACGGGAGCCTCGGATCGTTTTTTTTTTCTCCTCGCATTGTTCAGGCCATAATCTGGGTGATGACTTAAGTACTTCATTCCCTCTTCACAGAAAAGGAGAAGATACAAAATAAAAATGAAGACTCTTCAGATGACCCTTCCAAAAAGAAGCGACAGCGGCGGCAGAGGACTCACTTCACCAGCCAGCAGCTGCAGGAGCTGGAGGCCACTTTCCAGCGGAATCGCTATCCGGACATGAGCACAAGGGAGGAGATAGCCGTGTGGACCAACCTTACGGAGGCCCGAGTCAGGGTGAGTATTCCCTTGGGTGTAAACAAAAGCAACTAGTGTGTATAAATTCAAGTAATTTGCGCCAATTTTCCGGTTGTCCCATAAATATCCGATACTTTAACATAATTACGCACGCACTGAAAATTTTACGCACGATTGGAATTTGATTTAAATAATGTACAACATAATTTTAAAATGAAAAACAAATAACCGGAGTCTTGTTTAAATATACTTCTGGTGAAAACTCAATTTAATTAGAGCGTTAGGCTATATGTTTATATTAAGCCAAATGGAATTTGAACCCCTTGTACACAATGAAAAAATAATCAGTTTTAGCACAAGTCACAGTTCTCGGCATATTTTAATCTGGCGCATAATTTTATTTAAAAGAGCCCAAAAATGACTCATCCCCGTTTCCAAATGAAGTGTAATTAAACACTTACAATGTTGTTAGCAGTTGAGGGGCTCGACATTAGTCGGTGACAGATACCAGTCGTGTTCTGCTGTTCGTGTGAAAGAGGTGCAAAGCTTGTATTTTGCGATTGTCGCCCTGTGCTTGTGTGATTAAGGTCAGCGTGTTTATGGAAGCATGCAGAGGAATACACGTCCTCTGCGCATTAAGATAATGCAGAGAGACCGCAGTGTGTATTCTGCTCAGATAAACACGGAGTTTTTACAGTTTTAATGAAGTGTTAAAACAGTAGGAGACGGGAGTCATTTTATTTGAACAATTACAAATTAAATTAATTTTATTAACTTGTAAAGCTCACATATTATCACGGAGCCATATAAATATATCATACTGATAACGATACTGTTGCCTAACAATATACTATGTCTAAACCTCTGCATTTCATTTGCTGTAGGTGTGGTTCAAGAATCGGCGAGCCAAGTGGAGGAAGAGGGAAAGAAACCAGCAAGCAGAGCTTTGCAAAAACGGCTTCGGGCCGCAGTTCAATGGACTCATGCAGCCCTACGATGACATGTACCCTAGCTACACATACAACAACTGGGCTGCCAAGGGCCTCACATCTGCCTCTTTATCCACAAAAAGCTTCCCCTTCTTCAACTCCATGAATGTCAACCCCTTATCCTCGCAAACCATGTTCTCACCGCCCAACTCCATATCCTCTATGACTTCCAGCATGGTGCCATCGGCGGTCACCGGCGTACCGGGCTCCAGTCTCAACAGCCTCAATAACTTGAATAACCTCAGTAACCCGTCTCTCAACTCGGGGGTGCCCACGCCGGCGTGTCCCTACGCCCCTCCGACCCCTCCTTATGTGTACAGGGACACTTGTAACTCCAGCCTGGCCAGCCTGAGACTGAAAGCCAAGCAGCACTCGAGTTTTGGATACGCCAGTGTGCAGAATCCGGCCACTAATCTGAGTGCTTGCCAATATGCCGTGGACAGGCCAGTCTAATACCTACCTGCACTGCAAAAAATAATCATCTTAGCAAGATATAAGAGGCTAGTAGGGACGCTTACAGTTACATTTTTCTCTAAAGACAGTGGGCATCTCTGGTGGTGCGATTGTTATAGACTTTTTTGCGTGTATCAAGATTTTGTTTTTTAATTTTTTGGCGATCTTTGCCAGTTGGAATGTTACTTGCAGTATTCCGACCCTTTTCCTTAATACACTGCCACTTGCTCCGGTAAAAATCTAAAATCTTATAGGAAACATGTGGGATTATCCCATCGCATCACATTCATTTTCTTTCTTTTGAAGGGGCAAATGTGATTTGAGGGTGATTACAATCCCAGATAGCTTGCTATGGTGGTCATTTTTTGCAGTGTGAGGGTAATCACAAACAGCCGGCCACAGGAACAAGAGACTACTACAAGTACTTTTTCATTTTTCAAAAAGGGCACTAGAAGACTGAACCACTGAAACAAGCTCAACTACAGGTCGGAGTCAAACTGAAATGGGACTTCTTAGGTTTGTTCCCCTTTTGATGAGTTCAGGCCTGCTTCACACTGCGCCTCAGCGGAAAAGAAAAAAAGAAATAAACGGAGAAAAAAAGAAAAGAAAAAAAGGCCTGTTTTATTTTTCACAACTCCTCATAAGGGTTTTCTGGTGGATTTTTGGACGGTACCTATTGACTGAAAAGGTTGTATATATATTTGAATTATCATCTCCTGTTTGTCGAGGCGAATGCGCTATAACCCCACGTCCTCTCCAGGTTCAATTTATCAACGCATGTGGAAAAAAATCTCTAAAAAGGAATCATGTTTTGCTTGCAAACAAAAGGGAATGTACATACTAAAACGCACCAGTTGTGTGTTTCTAACATATTATAAATTTATTATTAATGTCTGTGTGAATATCGATTTAGAATAGCAATTCTGGATTAAAAAAAAAAAGTTCAAATCAAAATGTTCCTGCGACAAATTATTTGGTTTTTTGCTCTGTGTATACTATTTGGTACGGAACTATGTTTTTTTTCCAGCATTCAAAAACTATTGTGTTTTATTTAATGGAAGTAAATATATTGTTCAAAAACATCATGCTGGGGGACTTTTATTGAATCTTTGTGCTAGTTGTCTGATAGTGGAGTGTAAAGCAATGACAGTCTGTCTATAGCCTTTCGATTATGTGAGGTACTTGTGCGGCTAATCTATAGAGGAAAACAATGGGCCGCTCCAATACACATAACTCCGAGATGCTCCGTCAGATTAACTGCTGAATACATGTCTGCCTGCCCAGCCAAGAGCTTCGGCTGGTCACTGGTGCTTGAAATAACACGGGAATCCACAAAAAGGCATTGGACCACACAACAATGATAACAGTCCATTAGAGGTTGTTTTTTGCTCCCCGTCTTTGATCTCAGAAGAGACGGTAGTTTTCTGAAGTGGCTTATTAGAAAACTTGAAGTACAGCCCGCGATCTGATTCACATCATTCTTTAATATGGATTTTACGATATGTTTGAATTTATCACCTAGTAACTTATCAATCAGCAATGTTTAACAAAATCATGTTTAGAGTTACATATTCTAAATCCAGCCTCACATCTTTTTTTCTGCCCCCATAACTAATCCTTTCTAATTGTGCATCCCACCTGATTTATACGTGTATATATTTGCCTTTCTAGTATTTGCTTTTGTAACATTGCGCTTTTTTGAGGTATGCTTTCCGTTGTGCAAACGCGACGAAGCAAAACAAACCGTGATTCGCAAGCTTAAGCAAACAAGAGCACACAGAGATACAGAGGTATGTGGGCCGGTGCTGCCTGGAGGAGGCGGGGGATGTGTGCAACTTCATGGCTGCAACCAGAGCGGAGACACCGGGGAGGAAACACCGCGACACTTCCACACACAACAAGCCAAATAAATTATCCGAGTCCGGGCAGCCTGTATTTATTCCTAGTGTCGCCCATAAAAATTGATAGCAGTATTTAAAAAATCATTATATAAATGGGCCGATATGACACTGTTTCACAATAAAAATTAAACAGTGTGTTAAAAGAACAAAAGAAATGTAGGTTGAAAAAGCGTAATGTCAAGTTGGATGATGACTCAAGTCATCTTTTATGAGAGGGTGTTAACTATTATGAGGAAAAATCAATCACGGTCCAAATTTGGGGTGTTTTTGCAAAAGCGCCAAATAACAAACACGAGATAAGTGTTCTTCTATTTTTACATTTTGAGTTGAAGTGGCCGTCCAGCGGCTTGAACTCCACACCCTCCGCAATTAAATTTTCCTCTCAAAAGCTGCAAGTGTCACCTTTTGATGGAGTTGGTAACGCGGAGCAATAATCAGCTGACAGGGGATAAGCCTAGGCGAATACACAAGTCTGCAGCCTCAATACACAACCACACAATCAACATGTGAACAGAGGGTGACCTGAAGAGAAGAGGCTTGAGTGGGAAATTGTTCATTTGGCTGACACGGCGCTCAGGAGTGCTTCCCTCTTCTCTTCTGTGAGCCTCTGCAAGGTAAGAGCTTATTAAAGTTTAATGAATGCAACATATGTGACTTTAAGCTGCTGTGTCTGCGCTTTTTCTGACGTGTTATTTTATACATTTTCTGCAAGATTACATTAAAAAACCCTTTGTTTGCATCGTGACTGAATCTGCTCATATTTAAGTGAAATAAAGATTCTAAATTCAGGGAGTGCATCATTTATGCATCAAAATAAGGCTGTGTAAAGCGGAAAACAATGTTCTGGACATAACTACGCTTAATGACGCCAGGGAAACACAGAAACATACATATATGACCTCTATTAACGTGTAGTTCATATTTAATCTAGTAAGCAATTCCTTTTCTCTGTAAAAAAATAAAATAAAAAAAATAAAAAATAGCAAGTTCTTGCTTCTCTTGCCTCGTTTTTAGGACTCCTAAAACACACCGGTACATCTGATTAAAAAAAATCCAACGTGATGAGACACTGCTAGTCGACAGCTTTCACCTCGTCTCCACTGGGAATTCAAATAAAAAGCGAAGAAGTGCAAATATCCAAACATGTATCGTTACAGCGCCAATCTAAATAATTAACAGGCTCTCAATATTCATACAGCGACGGGTTTGCAGGAGACATGACACGGTTTGGTAACAGCCTAATGCTGCATGCTATGTCGAAATGTGCAGCATGTTTTTTTTTTTTAATTACACCCTAACGAGGCTTGCTTTTCAACTTTTATAATTTTTTTGGAACTACGGGGCGTTTATGGCATAATATTTCAACTGAAAATGTGTCTGGATTAATGTTCATATCAAGACACTAATTCCTGCTATTTGCAGTAAAAATAATCTGAGATTCCATCCATATTTTTTTAATGTATATAATTATTAAAACGGAACATTTAGCTCGTTCTGCTCTCCTTACCAATGAATCTATTTTTTTAGTTGCACATTTTAATATATGTTAAGATGAAGCAGGAGATATGTCAGATGGGGGATATGGGTTAAGATAAACATAGAAAATGCTGTCCAATATTTCATTTTTAGGGTTGCAATGGTGCAAGACTTCCAAAGTAAATCACGGCAGTGGTTTAAATGGACAGCAATATTCTTGTTGCTAAAGCCAAATTTGCCCATAAGTTAGGCCGTACAGAGAGTTTTCCTTAGGGAGAAAACTGGCCTTTCGCAATCTGCGCATGTTTATGTCTCAGGAAAAAAATGCAAAATTACACATGCACACCTTTTTTTGTATCCATGCATAGATTCAAACTTGTCCTCACACGTGCACATGTGATGTTGCTGCAACACATCGACATATACAAAAGTCATTCTGTATTCTTCTGGAGCAGGAGGCTACAAAAAAACTGCTCCAGAAGACTTGTAGCATAAAGGCCACGCAGATAATAGGTGGTGCCAACACACAACTAGCTTCAGCACTTTGCAGGAGAGAGGGGCTGCTGTGTATCTGGGGGGAGGAGGGTTATGGCTCTCGACCAATGACGGCCAAGCGGCTTCAGCTAAAGGTCACATGGAGTGACCTCACACATTCTCACCCTCACCTAAGGCTTGAGAAGAAGTTCCCCATAACAAGAAGCATTGCTGCTCAGCTCGACTGCAAAAAAACAAAAAAAACAAAACTCATGACAACTTCAAAGTGGAGTTGTGTTTTTTTTGTTTGTCTGTTTGGTTTTTTTTAGCAAGCTTATCCAAAATCAATTGTAGATTTTTGCTTTACATTCACTGCAACATCAATGCATGTTTACATATTGCAAATTGAAAAAAACACATGCATGCTGCCAAAGGCTTTATGTAACAGTGCATATATTTTATTTAAGCCAGTATTCTTAGGAGTAGGTGCACACAGAGCTGAATACTCACAGCGTAATCTGCATGTCTGTTTGGAATATATAAGCATCTTCTGTGTGAATCTACACGTATGTGTACGAGTGCGTAGATAAGTTGTGCATCAGCCTCTCACGGTGGGAGCTTGGTGCAGTTTGAGGGCAGGCGGCTGGCCAGAGCGTGTGAAAGCAGATAACCAGGGCAAATTTCCTGACGCACACACTTCCTGCTCTCTGAAGTTGTGTTAAAGAAGGATGAAAACAAAACACACATCTGAGATGTTTTCTCTCCAAATCAATTTCTACACATTAAACATGCTGGAAAAAGATCAGCAGCAATGGCTCCCATAAAACTCAGAGTAGTGGAGGAAAATGTGATCCATCATCAGAGACTTGTGAATTTATCTGACAGAGTGAGTGCCCGATTTTGGTTTTAAAAAAATCTTTAAGAATGAAGACATGGGTAGTTTGTCTGCAGGTTTTATCATATGAAGAGCTGAGTTTTATGAATAACGTGAAAGTCAGAAGAGCGACTGGAAAGAGTATCTGAAACTTTTAACTTTTTATCCATTTAGTAATGTTGCTGCTGGAGTTCTGTGATGTGTTTGTGCATGTCCGCAGCAGACAAGAAGCATGCCTGCTTAAACGCTTCTGCATACAAATGTAATCGTAATAAGGTTAACTACAGATACACTGTGAAGCTGCTTGAAACAACAGCAGGGCCGTAAATACTGGGCTCATGAAATACTTCTAGAATTATATCATATTATTTGCAAAATTCTCTTTTTCAATAAAAATAATAATAGTGACAAAAGAGAAACATCTATCAGATGTGCGAGAAAAAGAGACTAATTTATAAATACACATCCTCCAGGCACACCAGCTACCTGAAGTCTTCCTCATGCCTTTTCATGTTAACCTGACAAGTCTAAAGCTGCTAACATTTTAGCCTGATCTGAAGCGTCATGTTCAGACACCTTCAGTTTACACAGTCTGCCCCAGATGGCATATCTCAGCACTGTTTTCTTTAGGCCTGTCATCTACTGTAACGTCTTAATTGACGTTTACCTCAGTTTGCTGCTGTCAGCCACCCAGAGTCTCTGTCTGAAGAGCAACCTGGCAGAACAGTTTCCCAGGCTCCAACTTCAGATAGAAAATTACACCTGAGAACATTTGTTTGTTTTAGTCTTTCTTTCATTTTGTACAGTACAATCCTCACATGCAGCGTGACTTAAGAAATAGTGTGGAAATTGTGAGGAGAGGTTTTCTACTCTTATTCTCTCTTATCCAGTACTTTGTGTTTTATGTCCCAAATCTTTATTGTATAGAAATCAAAAGACTGGTTAATAACAGTTCATTCTGGTATTCAAATGCGTCTGATGAAAACTTTTCCACAAGATATCAAATGCATGCATTAAGACTTGGGGGTGGAAAAATCCCAACCACTCCACCTGGGTAAGGTTAAATATTCCAGTTAGGACATAAAGACCAATATACAGAATTATATGGAAATTTATATGCACAACAATACAAGAGCGCTCTGGTGGAAATAAAAGCCAGAATTCCTGCAGTTTTAATGTCACACTCCACAGGCTGATTTGACTTTCCAGCTGTACAAACATGGCATCTTTGGGCATAAAACGCAAAATATTATTGAGAGACTCACTCAGGGAGATGCTTTATATCATCTTTTATTCATCTAATGCCTTGTTAAGTCCAAAGCTGGTGGTTAGCGTGTTTCCTAAATAAAACCTCTGGGCTTTCATATGGTGCTGTTTGGAAGAATAAGGAAGAAATATGGATACCCACATGACTTCAATTAACTATTGTGAGCTCCATCTCTTACATAAATACCAAAAATATTCACCCTCTTAGAGGTATGTCCCAGTGCTTTTCATAAATACTTGCTTGTGTGATGATGATTAACCAAAGATGAATTTTTAGAAAAATGTTAAACATTAATGCCGTGATACCGTGGATAACTTTCTGCCACAGCCGTAGCTCAGTCTTATTTGCATTTACCTGATGATCATTTTAACCCACAGCACTTTCTTCAGCTATGAGACTTTTGTTTGTTACTGGTGGCTATAAATAAGCAAATTGAAGAAAACCAAGCACACCTACAGATTTTGTGTTTAAAACAGAATAAAACCTTATAAATTCAAATTCAGATTTATTTTCCATAATATCCTATGGCATTATAGCAGCACACATCCAAATAAAAAGAACTGAATGCACATATATTTTTAGATACTAGCATGAGTCACCAAAATGAAAACGGGGACCGTCGTCTTTTTGGTGTTATAACATTTTCAAAGCACTGAAGAACAAAAACAAACAGTGACCAAATTGACATCTTAACCCTTAACCATCCTATTTTTACACCTGTTATTTGGGGCTTGCTTTCTTTTAAACAAACTGAAACGTCAGAAGCAATAATTAAACTACAAATTTAGCTTCTTTTTTTCTTTTTGGGCAACCAAATATTTATGACTTCTATCATCCTTCTGCTTTGTTGCATGCTGGAGACACAGTTACTAATAACTACAAACTTTTAGCCAAACAATAAGATAGATTATAACATCGCACATTTGATCTTAACTCTAGAAACCTTCATTACAGTGACTCATGCATTACTTCTCTTTGAAAGCAGTATAAATCTTCTGTATTCTACACTTGGTGGCTTTTTTTTCTCTGCACACAATGACAGTGTGATACAATATATCAACATGCTTGTTTCCAGGCTGATGGCTTTAGTAGTGAGCTGTCTTTACAGGGTTGCATGTAAGGACAAAATTTGAACCACACCCACAGACAAATAAATGACCGAATTTGTTTTCATCACCCAGAAACAGTCGATTAATAACTTTTATTAATTGTGTATTTCACTGCCCAGATAAATATGATTTTCTCCACTCCTTCCAGCGTCTGTTGCTGTGTGTTACCGTCGTACAGCGGGCCATCCCTCATAATGGTGAGCACATCAGCTGCAAAACATGAAGCTCACTCACACATGCAAGTCTCTGTAAGTCTCTGTAGTGTTGGCTGTGTAAAATGTTTACTCCTTGTAAAAACATTTATTTGGCTTCCTCTTTTATTAAAACCAGATGTTTCAAGCTCCAATTTTCCCTGGTGTGAACATGCTTTTTTCAATATGTATTTATGTCTGGCATTGATTTTTCCCATCTCTACACAGCAGTGGTCAACAGTCCAGCATATGCAGGTTTCTAAATGCAATAACTTTGCGGAAAGATGTAAATCATAAAAAACAAAAAATATTTTTAAGATAATGACATAAATGTTGATTGATTTCTTGATTTCTCTATGTGATACTGCTGATTTTTTGTTTTCATTGCACATTTAGGATGCATCTTTTATTTGGGGGGGGTTTCTATTTATTGTTTTATTGCAATATATGTATATGTATCTATGTAGTGTGTCATTTTTAAAGATTTTTGATATAGTGCAGAAATGGGGTAAACATTACTTTGCTATATATATTAAAATGTTAATCAATATTATTGTGTATATCGGGAATGACATTTTATTTTTAAACTAATTTTCTAGAAGAAATAACTCAAGTTAAAGGGACAGTTCACCCTGTTTCTCCTCTGTCTTGTAGTGCAGTGCACAGAGATTGTTTTGGTTATGAGTTGTCCAGTTCTGGAGATACCAGCTGTACAGATGTTTCGCTTCTCCTAAGTGTAATGGTACCAGATGGCACTCACCTTTGGTGGCTAAAGGACCTGAATAAATACATTTGAAAAGAAACCATTTGTCTTTCCATAAACTTTTCATGACCCATTTACTTTTTTTCAATAACATAAGTAAAATAATAAATAAGTAAAATTTAAAAAACCTTATAAACGAAAGTAAGTAGTTAACTAATACTGCACCTCAGCCAGGGGGACACAATTAATCTTGTCATGCACTACTAAAATTAATCTTGTCGTTCGCTTCTGTCTGTGCAGTAAAACACGTTAAATGCATGTGAAATGGTTAAATAAAAGACTGTAATATCTTCCTGGAGCCAGGAGCCATTGCCTTCCTGGAAATGTCACAGCAATGACAATGATATAAGTCACAAATAATAATTATAAGTTAGTGAGCAGTCGATGGACAGATTCAATCTAGCTGTTTGTTGTTTTTAAATATTACTTTTAGCTAAATTTCCATTTTACAAGCACAAAATAGCCAGCCTTTACTTTCGCTACCAGATAGATAGGTAGGTAGATAGATAGATAGATAGATAGATAGATAGATAGATAGATAGATAGATAGATAGATAGATAGATAGATAGATAGATAGATAGATAGATAGATAGATAGATAGATAGATAGATAGATAGATAGATAGATAGATAGATAGATAGATAGATAGATAGATAGATAGTTAGTTAGTTAGTTCGGGTCATGTTAAATGTGTGTGCTTCATTATCAGTATATTTGCCAAGTAAGGATACCAGTAACCACCATCTAAAGAAACTGAAAAGTAAAACAAACACTGAACTGATGAAAAAGAGTAACCACTCCACCTGGTGAAGTTACCTCCACTCTTCCACCTCTGCCAGCTTCCAGCATTTCCAGCCCTACAAGAACAGACGGTGTGAAGAACGACTTATGGGATTGGATTCCACCCAGCAGTGACTTATACTCTCAACCTATATGTCACAGATGGTAGGATTTCAGTGTGGTTGATATAGGAAATCCACTAAGGAGTATTGATCTTTCTAAGATCTGCTCTCTCTGCCTGATCTCCACAGGATCTCACTCTCTGCAGAGACCTGAGAGGGGAGCAGAGTTGCTGAAATCTCACTTTACCTTTAACAGTTAAAGGTGAGGTAATGCTGTGCAACATAAATAATGTTCCAGATACAAATCTCACCATCCTATGAGGACAATGCATGTTGCATTTCACAGTGATTTGAAATAACTTGAGGCAGAACCGAGAGCAGCACAAGAAAAAATGTCTGCAGAGAGCGAAAGAAAAGAATGATGTCTAGAACAACTCAAACTGTGGCAACAGAAAATCCAAACTCACTGTTGACTCACTGTTTGCTTGCCAACTCATCTCTGGGTAGATTAACTTCAAAACCACAGCAGTAATAATCGGTTTGCGTCAAAGATGTCTCCAACAAGAAAAACAATAACCTTGCAGATTACTCCTTGATGATAAAGTTACACATGACCTAACTGGGATTTCTTTGTAAAATGCAAGGCATTCTGCAACCAGACAAAACATTACCTGTTACATGTCAAAGCAACAATGCCTACAGCGCTCCACCTACATCCCACACACCTTTATTCATCTCTGTGATCAGTGCTTATATTGCATGGTAATGAGTGTCAGTACTTGTCATATGTTGTGAAGTAAGCTTAGGGACCAAATTAAAGTTTCAGTTTGGATCCCACAAAAACTGAAAAGCTGTGTTTCTCAACAAGTATCCTCCAACATTTTGTGCTCCCATTTAAATGATGAAGACTTGAATTTTAAGGTATGTATCTGCTTGTCAAACCAATTTCATTGTTTAGCTTTTGGTCCAAGCTTGCATTCATCAAGGGCTGTGGCACTTAAAAAACAGACATTTTTGACATAGTTTTCCTTTGATTTCCTGGACTGTTAGCCAGTGATCTGCTGTTAAATTGTACAAACAGGTTGAAGGGGGAAAAAGTGCATAAAGCCACACATCTCCCTCCCCTCGTTTCTCTCTCCATATATATATATATATGTCTCTCTCAGACAGTTTTAATCTCTGGTAATACAGTCACGTCCAGAATTATCGTCTGCCGTGTAAAGCGACCTGCCGCCAGTGCCTCCAGTCTCCGCAGCGCTCCTTCATTACCGTGCACAGTGGGTGAGCCAGAGCACACAGTGTGGTAATCCCTGCTGGAAGGCGTCACCATACCGCCATTACTGAAACTAAACCCATCCATGCACATAGACCTGTATACATCTCCAGCCATGACTGGTGTGTTGTAACAGCATATTGTAGACTATGGATATAGGTTTATAGTTCTCTGCAGGGGATGTTAGATTTATCCTCTGAAACACGTTATAGGGATGGGTTGTTCTTATTTGTTTTTAAAATATTAAATACTAAATACTAAAAATATTTTTATTGGAAACTTATTCATAGGATAGGTTAAAAACTGGTTTGGTAGTGACATATGCTGTTGCTGCCTACCTAAATCTACCTGATCAATTCTAAATCCCATATCAGGTTCAGCTTCATGCATCTTACGTTAATCACTGCATTTGTTGTGTCACTCATACTAGTATTTCAGCATTTTTATGTGTTGTGTATGCAAGAACACAACTTGTACTCTCTTGTAAACTCCACCGACAAAGGCCAGGCTTGAACCAAGAACCGTCTTGATGTCAGGGAACAGTGACAACAAATGCATCACCGCACACTCTCACTCGTTCCCTTCAGTATAACGACAATGAACCTTTGATTTTCCAAGGTGGTAATTTTGTAACTGCATCACCAACAAACTTTAGCCTTGTACTTTAATCAATATTGGCCAGCAGAGGTCGCCAAATATAATTTAATTTATTAAAAGTGCGGAGGTCTTATTTTTAAATCTAACTCAGAATCATTGTGATTTTGAAAATATTCCACTTGTATTTAATTACAGTGGACAGTTTCAGTTGAGTGTTCCCCAAATTGCACTGCATCTTTGCAACACTTATTAAAAGGGTTCATATTTGTGGATTATACCAATCAACAAGTCTATTGCGGTTATAATATCATCAATTATGTTTTACTCTTCTGTAGTAAAGTGATCGTACATTTTACACCAGCAGTGGTTATATCACTGAACATCATTAAACTGTTTATTTTTATTCCTCTTTATTTGATCACGACTTGTCTTTTCAGACATTTTGGTAATTTAACATGTATCACTGACCTTCAGGTTCAGAAATGACAAAAATAACTGACTGTCCGACTTTCAGATCATAGAAGGAAAAAATACTACCTGCTTTCTTCTGGTGTGACAGCAGCGCTGTATTCTTCTCAATTTATTAGGTATCATGGCAAGTAATGAAGCGGAAAGGTCAGGGGGAATGTGTTGTTATCTGCTCTAAACCAATAGGTCAGATTTCCACTTTCCACGCCACAACTCTGTGAATGCAGCTGGTGCCCTTTTGGTTAAAACAATACATTCACCTTGGCCACTCATACATCACATCACAAATTCTCCATCTTATTGGCAATGTCACACAGAGGACTGGGAGATATTACTGAATAGATTTACTGCCAGGGCTCGTCTACAGCCTCAGATATGATATAAACAGCGTGTAATGTAAGCCATACATTATGAATCCAATTTGTTTGGGTGAGATCGGGTATTTGGAGTGGAAGATAGCTTTGCTGGGCTGAAATTCACAAAGAGACCACTAGATGGCAACATGTCGGTGACTATGAAGTCAAGGTAACACTTAGGCAAGCAAATCAGGACATAAGTGAAACACCAGAATCTGTTTATACCTTATTATATTAAATGTTCTTGCTATTTTGACTCTACCCTGTATGTCAATTACATGGAAGAGAAAAAATAAACTGAAAGATAAAAAATATATAAGAATAATATTTTTAAAAAACTCACTAAACTACAAAATACAGCCTCAAAATGATCTTATTGACCTCAGTAGTACTGCCACAAAAGGAAACATACATTTTTATTTGATTTTACTGTATTTGGAATTTTATTTTATTTGGATTACAATATGTGGTCTAGCCATGTGGATTTATAGGTGGCTTTGGAGGTTATTACCAAAATTATGGAGTCGTACATAACATTTACAGTTTATCAAAGAAAAAAAAAGTTATGGCTGAAATGTTGTTTATCCAGTCATTTCTTTAAGAAATACAGACTATAAAAGAAGTGAGTTAGCTCAAAATATTCCATTTACAATTCAAAAGCATAACAGACAAATGTAGCAATGTGTCACATTTAAGAAGCTGGAGTTTCTGTGAGGTCGTAAATCACAGTGTGATTGCTGCAGGGGATCCAGATGGCCTGTGAAATGTATTAATAAACTTTTGTTTCAGGACAGATTTTTTATTCCTCAAGGACATTTTGTATTCAAAGCACACAACGCAAAAGAGCAGGACAAGGCGTTATGTATAGGTAGGAAATGCTGAATCTACAAAGCCACAGGGTGAGGGTATTAGAAGAGACTGTGTGTCATAATGATGTATGGTGCAATGTGTGTGGGGGTCATGGGAAAATAGATGTCTGTTTTAGAGGAAAAACATTACATAACACATTAAGGAAGGGGAAAAAGCATGCTCCTAACCACAATTGTGCACAGATAAACATCACAAAATTACAACACAATGCACAAAACAATCAAAGGTCATTTCATGGTCATACGCTATCTAGTGAGATTACTGTAACTGGTATTTCATCTTATCTGTGACGTTGTGCTCCTGATCTAAAGTAACAGTTAACGACAGAAGCTCATGTTTGGTGATTCTGTACTAAAATGAAATATGGATGGATAACAGTCAAGCATAATATGGTCACTGTTTGAACAAACCTGGATACAGATCATATTCCAATCATTGGCAACAAACTACACTAAATTATTATATCACAAAAGATACATTATTGCATGAAGAAGGGACACCATACCACTATTACCTAGCACATTAATAAAAGTGCTGCATGCGTCGGAGTTTGTTATTTGCCTAACTCATGTTACTTATTGAAGTCTCTGGAGATGCCATGTTTATATTATTACCAAAAAAGTGAGGATTATTTTGTTAAATTATGGCTTTTATGGTCTTTTTGAAGATTAACATTTAAAAAAATGTGAATGTTAAATAAATTAATAAAATGCAAAAAAAATGCCACATTAGCCCCTAAATCAAAATGTTAGCATTTAATTATGTAAATAGATGAACTGAAAAAACTGGAGTAGAGTTAGATGATTTCATCTCTACATCAAAACATTATTATTATTATTATTATTATTATTATTATTATTATTATTATTATTATTATTATTATTATTATTATTATTATTATCATTGCAATGAAAAAACTCATTAACTTTTTGTTGAACTCCAGGTCAACTAAGCTTTTTTCCAGGAACATGGAATCCCTGTAAAACCTTCCCCCCTGAGGGGACACCAACTACACAGGTGTACTCAGGAACTTACAAAACATAACCAGCACACGAGTAAGCAAGTACTCTAATGCACCTGCCAACATCTCTGTTACTATGAATATCAAAGTGGTTAGATGAGCCGATCTCCCAAACTCATAAAGTTAAAATGAAACACAGATCAGGGGAATATTTTTTTCCCACAGTTTAGGAGTAGAAAAAATAGAAAACAGCACCATGTGGGTGCCAGTATGGCTCAGCAGGCTGAGCTGACAAGTCTGAAATCCTATTCCTGTAGCCCATGTTCCATCCTGCCCTGGGCCAGTTCCTTTCTTGTTTTTTACCCTGCTCCCTCTCTGTTCTTCCATGTCCAAAATAAATGCTCAATGTTCAAAAAAAAAAGGACATTTGGCAAACATTGCACCATGTGGCACCAATATAGCTCGCTTGTTTGAGCAGGCTGTCATGATCCCTTGGGTCGTTGACCCAGAGTTTTGAGTTTGGGGAATATTTAGGGGTTTTGTTTATTGTCATATTATAGTTCTGTATATTGTATTGTTGTAATTCAGGCTTTATGTTATGGTGCTGATTATTCCCTTTTGTATTCCCATCCTGTTCCCTCAGTCTTGTCTCCATGTTTTTGGCTTCTGCCTGTGTCAAGTTTGCGTCTCTTAGTCTGAGTCTGTGTGTTCATTACTTCCTTTTTTATTTTCATAGCCTCTCATCTGGTGTGTATTGTGTTCTGTTAAACTTCCTTTGTCTCATTACCCCTGATTTGTTCCAGCTGTGTTCCAAGCTTTTACCTGCAGATAAAAGCTGTGTTTTTTAGTTAAACTTCCATTTGATAAGTCCTGCATCTGGGTCCACCTTTTGCCTGCCACATGCCTCTTCCATGACAACTGCAGGGTCCAGGGTATTGAAACAACCTATCAAACCCTACCTGAAGGCCTATGGCCATCACAGTGGCCTGTCAGCTTTGAAAATCCATGAATGGACATCAGAAGTGCAGAGTATACACAACGATACAAAACTTGCAGAATCTATTCCAGGAATTATTTGCATGAATAATGGGTGAAAGTCTCCCGAGCAAGAATGATCAGACTCTTACCTGGTTGCAAGAATTCTTCACAAGTTTTAACACTCGATAAAAGAGGGTGTGACTACTCATGACCATCTCTGGATTCCAAATTTTCCCTTAGATCCTTTTTTTTTCTTTTGTTATTGTGAAACTGTAAAATATTGAAACGTTGTCATCCATGAGCTGAAATCTTTACACCCCGCACGTTTCTGCAGCAACACTTTACAGCTGTTTGATAAGGAGAGAATGAACTGTGAACAGAAATGAACTGATGTTGTATCACACCTGTCCTCAGATGCTCTGCCGGGAGACTTGATGATGACACACTTAGACAGGTGAGAAGTCACACTTTCCATGTTTATAGCTTGACTAAAAACAAAAGAGATCAGTGAGAAACTAATGACGAAAACCAAAAGCTGGATATTTTAGGAAGTGTAAATAAGTAACAAGGGAGAAGAACAGTGCCGGTGAAAAGGTGAGGAAACATAAGTGCAGTTCAGTCAGCTGGCTCAGGGGGATAGATTTATTTATACGAATACAGAGATATTTGGCTTCTAGCCTTCTATCCACTCCACACAAGCTTAGATATTCCCAATTTAGACAGAAAAAAACTAGGTTATAGAGTATGGTGCCAACCAAGAGGAAACATATCATTTGTGAGTTGATGCTACCTATTTCTATTGGCCCTTTCCCAGCAAACCTGAAGAGAAGCAGAAAGCATAACAGAAATTATTACATTTAAGCCTAACAGTCTATATAATATGTGCCCAAATATGGCAGCAATGCAGCTAATAACTGTTCACTTCACATTCAGATGAGAAGAGCAGAAAATCTACAAATGCTGTGTGCTCCAACTATCATCAGACAGCTAGAATAGATATAAGATAAGGCTGGCTGAGTTTAATAGGAACATAAACTACAACACTGAGATTAAAATGATAATGACAAACAAAGTGGAACAAAATCAATACAATATACTTCAGTTAAGAATAGTATACATGGCTTTGTATCACACCCTGCACATTAATGATGATACTTCATCAAAACTGCTGCGGCATGGTTGTGACATTAAGGACACCTCACCTGCATTTGCTGTTGTAAAGCCCTCTTGTTAAGCAGTTTTGGTCAGTATTCTTATTATAGATATCAAATTTTGTCCAGGTTTGAAAATGCCCAGGCTGCAAAAAAGAACTGCATTTGATGGTAGTGGAGTTTCAGTCAGTTAAGAGAATGATTCTAATCAACTGGAAATCAAGTAAAACAAATTGTTTCATTACAAATTACTTAATTTGCATTAAGGACTTCATGGAATGAACACAGTGCTGCAATCCTGTAAGACAAGGAGATGCTAGATGAACATGTTGGACTGTCTGTCTGATTTGTGCAGCTGTGGCCCATCTGCTTTAAGGTTAAATGTGTTCTGTCCCTGCACCTCCTGAAGCTCCATTGTTCCACTGAAGGAAAAAGCACCCAAGACCATTATGGCGCCCTCTTCCGCTGTGGCACATGGAAAACATCTCAGGTGGGATCTGCTTGTCATGCCAGTAACGTTGGAAACCATCAGAACCATCAAGGTTAAATTCTTTTCTCATCAGAGAATAAACTTTTCTTCCACCTTTCAATGTCTTATGTTTGGTGCTCTATTGCAAAGTCCAAATGGTCAGTTCTATGGCATTACAGGAGACGAGGCCTTTAAAGACATTTCTTGTTTTTGAAGCCCTTCAGTCCCAGATGCCGTCTGATGGTTATGGGGCTGCAGTCGGCACCAGTAACGGCCTTAATTTGGGTCGTTGGGTGTCTCGATGGACAGCCAAGTGGATTCCCCAGCTCAGTGCTGATTAAATCTTTTTGGGTCTTCCAATTGACTTTTTCGTTCCATAACCCTCAGGATCATTTAAGAAATTCCAAGTGACTGTCTTACTATGTCCCACCTCAACAGTGATGGTGTGAGAGACCCTGCTTATGCTGTTCAACAACCTGACCATGTTAAAAAACTGAAAGTTTGTTGCCTTTGCCATCAGAATGTCATGGCAGTGTGACTACCTGACAGAAAATGACAATGTGGTCCTAAACTTTTGAGCAGCTGTAAAACATCCTGTTTCAGTTGAAACGTTTTTCTCAATAAATTGCATGCTCAAAAAATATTTTGTCTCACTCCCATTTCTTCTTGTTGGATGTTGAAGCTCTAACCTTGTTAAGATCCAACCACACAAAATATGATTGTTTGCCATTTTTCAAGTGGTCTTAAACTTTTGATTGGGACTTTATTTGCATTGACAAGCAACTGAACAGCTGTACCTAAAAAAGTCTCTGATGAGTGTAAGT
Source organism: Rhamphochromis sp. 'chilingali' (assembly GCF_963969265.1). NCBI lineage: Eukaryota > Metazoa > Chordata > Actinopteri > Cichliformes > Cichlidae > Rhamphochromis > Rhamphochromis sp. 'chilingali'. Next base: position 5,622,123 of record NC_137940.1, read on the forward strand.
CCATGTGGACCAGGGAAGTCAAATTCATTTTACATGGTGGGCCACATATTCTTTTTCAGCAGCTGCAAAAACGTATTAAAATACAATGAATAATCCAAAAATGTATGCCCTCGTTCACATTTTCCAAACTAATTACTTTACGGGAAGCTCGGCAATGTTGCTATGACAGGTGTGGGCAACTCCAGGCCTCGAGGGCCAGTGTCCTGCAGGTTTTAGATCTCACCCTGGGTCAGCACACCTGAATCAAATGATTAGGTCATTACCAGGCCTCTGGAGAACTTCAAGACATGTTGAGGAGGTAATTTAGCCATTATATCAGCTGTGTTGGATCAAGGACACATCTAAAACCTGCAGGATACCAGCCCTCGAGTCCTGGAGTTACCCACTCCTGTGCTATGACAATAACCATGCACATTACTGGATTATAATGGAAAGTCAGTCAATCCAAGTCACGTTGTAGCGAATGTACCTCTGCAACTTAAAAAAGAAAAAGAAAAAACATCGAAAGGATTTTTTTTCTATGCGTTTCATCTTTTGGTGTTTCTATAAAGACCTTCAGAAAAACCGTTATCTTTAACATCGGCGTAACTTTGTGCTGAACATTGGGGGGGGGGGGGTCAAGATCTCTGTCTAAATAAATAAATAAATCTGGGTAAATTCCCAGATGATTAAACATGCAACTATTTTGCTGGTAATACCTGAAACGAGGAAAGAAAATCAGCAACCTATTTATGCAAGATAAAGGGGTTATGTGTGTGGTTGTTGTCAAGTTTAAAGATTCAAGAAGTTTATTGTCATGTACGCGGCAAAACACAAATGGTTAGGCAGAGCAATGAAGTTTTTACTTTGCGGGTTGCCAAAGGTGTCAGAGCGTCCGTGACATAATTAATATGCGACACAAGCGCTACAACAAAGGTGTATGTCAAGGCAAGAATATACCTGCTGCTTCGTCAGACTCTGGGACCACAGTGTTGTTTTTCGTAGCCATTTCCCCCATTGCTGGGTTTCATGAATGGTGGCCTTGATTTTCGAGATGTTCTCATGAATCATCGAGTGACGCTACTGACCAGCCAATCAGTGGCATGCAGTCTGACGATGTCACATTTTAGTACCTGCTCAGATTGCTTGGAACCCTGGCTGAGCAGGAACAAAAAACGTACTTGGTACCGGGTACTATGACTTAATGGAAAACCCTGAAAACCACGGAGAATTGTGCCGAGTGCCCACACTCAAGCATGGTCATTGTTTTGCATTTTAGTTTTCTTTTTCTATTCCTTTACTGATTGTACTTGGTTTATTGTGCATCATTTTGGTCAACAGCTGTTGTGTTTAAATATGCTATATAAATAAGCTTAACAGTACTCAGACCAATGCTTTTCACAGCTAAGGATTCACACATTCTCTCCAACTCTCTATACACTTTTGTAGTATATTTAATTTGACAGAAAAAGACAAAAAATACACAATAAAAAAGAAAAAGACTAACTTAAGTCATTTTTTATATTTCTACCAATATTGCTATAATATTAGTGTGAATTCATATGGTATAATAATCTGGTAAAATTTTAACATCATTTCCAAATTCACTTACACAATTAGCTGTTTCTGATATGGGTTAACCTTTGTCAACATGCTTGTGTAAAGGTTTGAAAAAGATCCAGCTGCCTCCTATTTCAGTGAGGTTTTTTGGGTTTAATAGGACAGCTTGTCTGCAAAAGTAGGACACTTACCTGAACTCTAAATGAGTGCAACTGTATACACATTTCTGGAAAATTTCATTTTAAGATATATTTGAAAAGTACAAGTCAGACTTTAATATTAAGATTTTAATCAATCACATTAAAATAACATTTTCATGATTATCTCTTTCAAACATTAATAAAAATAATGAAATAGTCATGTTCCTGTTTACTTCATGTGAAACTGTTAAATGACAGATTACATGTTTTATTAACATTCTCAGCTGTTATTCGCCATACTAACATCAACATTGCTATGTAAATTTCCAACTCACCCCTTATCCTTCAAGCTCAAGCCCACTACCAGAGGCCTGTTAACTTGAAGGTCCTGGGCAATATCTTTGCTTTTCCTGGGACTACACTCTGCTGGATGGACATCTCGAAATGTTGTTGGGATCTGCTGGAGCCACTAACCCAGTTTGGGGGTTACTGCCCTGAGTGCTCCAATTACCACGGGGACTGCTGATATCCTCACCTTCCACAAGCTCCTCTGTCAGCCTTTGCTATTTCTCTGGCTTCTCGTGTTTCTTTTTCTTGATGTTGCTATCACTCAGGATAGCTACATCTGCCACTACGACTGCCTTCCTCTGCTTATCCACCACTACTATGTTCATCACCTGTTTGTCTTTCTGTATCTGGAAGTCCCACAGAATCTTAGCTCGCTATGTGCTGGATTGTCTTATGGGCCTCTTTGCACAGCCTGCACCTGTGCAAAGATGCACAAGTGCATCAGGTCTACCACCTGGTGTGGATCTTGTACTTCGGGTGTATTCGTGTGCTGCCATGCTTAGTGCCTCTGTGCTGTCTTTTAGGCAAGCTTGGTCAAGCCACTGGTAGGATTTTTCAATATAAGCCACTTCATCTATCTGCCAGTGGTACATCCCATGCAGCAGCCTTTCCTTCCATGATGGTTCCTCTTCTTATTCCTCTTCCAGCTATGTTTCTGTTGCTTGAGGTATTCATGAAACACACTATCAGTTGAGGCTATCTTCCTGATGTACCCATGGATCTTTGTTTCATCCTGGACAGTGGTTCTGGCACTCACTAATCCTTGGCTACCTTCCTTCCACTTAGCATACAGTCTCACAGTACTGGACTTGGGTTGAAACCTTCCACGCATGGCAAGGAGTTTCCTTGTCTTGATGTCAGTGGCTTCTCTTTCTTTGGCCAACTGATTATCCTAGCAGGCTATCTGACAATGAGAAGGGCCCAGGTGTTTTTGCCTGGATCTTGTTCTTCAAATTCAGCAGATTCTTCAGGACTTGCCTTACTATCTGCATGTATTTGGTGGTTGCGGTTTTCCTAGGCTCCTCTTAACAGTTCCTGTTTCCCTGTGGGATCCCCAGGTACTTGTAGCTATTCTCGATGTCTGCATTGCTGCCTTCTGGTAGTGCAGTTTCCTCAGTTCTAACTACTTTCCCTTTCTTTCCATCTGACTACACTTGGATCCTAGAGGTGTGGACTACTGAGTTGATGTCTTGCTAACTCTTGGCATACAGCTTGATGTCATCCATGTAGAGGAGGTGGCTGACCATTTCTCCATTCCATAGTCAGTATCCGTACCAAGCCTTGTCAATGATATGGCTTGATATGGTGAGGGGATTGAGGTCTACGTACAACGGCAGTGGGGACAGAGCATCTCCTTGGTGAATCCTGCACTTGATGTTGACTTTTGCAACTGGCTTGAAGTGACTGCCCTACCTACCAGGAGCTGGAGTTTTTTCCATGTTGTGTTCATGACAATTTATTTCTGAGCCCCACTCATGTATTGAGCCATGTGCCAGTATTCTTAAAACTTTTTGATAAAGCATATAGTTAGGGCTGGATCAGGTTGACCCTGAATCCTCCCTTAGTTATGCTGCAATAGGTCTAGGCTGCTGTGGGATTTCCATGATGCACTGTTTTTCACCCTTTTCTCTCATTAAGTGTTTATAAACATCTCTGCATTTAATTATTAGTTATTATTAATCTCTGGCTCTCTTCCACAGCGTGTCTTTGTCCTGTCTTCCTTCCCTAACCCCAACCAGTTGTGGCAGATTGCTGCCCCTCCCTGAGCCTGGTTCTGCTAGGGGTTTCTTCCTGTTAAAAAGAAGTTTTTCCTTCCCACGGTCACCAAAGCACTTACTCGTATGGGGTCAATTATGTTTTTCTCTGTTTTGTTTTTATTATCATACAATCTTTAAATCTTGTCTGCTATGACTGACAGAAGCTTCTGTGTGGTACTGAGGCACTTTATTGGCCAGTAGTTAGATGGGACTCGCTCCTTCTGGGGATTCTTGGGGACAGGATTGTCCGGCCTTCAGTTAGCCATTCTGGTTGTATTTCATCCATGAGCAGCTGGTTCATTTGTGGTGCCAGAGTGCAGTTACTTTCTCTAACCAGTAGGCGGAATCATGTCAGGGCCTGATGCCGTCCAACTCTTCATACTTAAGACTGTGTCTTAAATGTCTACCACTATGATAGTTACAGGATCCTGTTTAGGTACTTGTTCTCATGTTGTTCACCTACCGCTGAGAGTACACCTTAGATGATTTATTGGAGAACATCTGGTTTATTTTCCTAGCTTCAATTTCTCAGGTTCAATTGGCAGGTTTAGGCTGAAAGTCTTTGCTTGGCAGTTTCCAAGCCCTTAGGTATGTGAGTTACTATCATAAGGGGTAGTGGATAGTGGATAGTTTTTAATCCACATAATTTCCTTAGGGATTAATAAAGTATTCTGATTCTGATTTTCATGCATTCAGCAGCTTTATGGTCATCAATTCTGCCACATTACTTGTAACAAGTTGTTTTCCGTTTTTCAGGAAAACAACTTGTTACAAGTACAAGTAACTCTTACACCTGCATTGTGGGTGTTGTGATGTCTAAGTCTGGTGAAACAACGTTTGATGTAAATGTAAAATTATATGTTTGATGTGATGCACTGCTTTTAGAAAACAAGGAATCACATTCAACTTGCTGAATTTGTCTGTACAAAACCTTTAGTACAATTTTTCTTCCACACAATTCAAAAATTCTTACAGAATTGTTTGTATTCGTGAAAGAACAAATGGTAAACTTTTTTAAAATAAACTTTCAACCAAATCATTTTCTTGAACAAGATGATTATAAATTGGCCAATCTCACCAGAAAGAAGCAGTTCAATTGCAAATTCCCCAGTAACTTAAAAATGTTTCATAAGTAGTGGGGAATTTGCCATCTTCTCTATGGGACCATGGATGAATGTGCTAAAAGTCCAAGTAAAACTGCAATATCATCAGCACACTATCTAAAGCCTGTGAAAGAGCACAGTTTGCATATCAGTGATGAAATTCTATAACTTCCATGAGAAAGTATCAGCTTTGTTGTTTATAGGTGAGAGTTCTACTACTAAGATAGTTCACCCCATCACCCCACCTATTTACCTTACCAGATACAGAAATTGCTTGTACCTGGATAAGCAGATAAGGCAGCTATTACAAAAGCCTTTCTAAATGTTGGGAAACAGCTACTGGCCTAGTGATTGCAGAATAAAGTGACACGTCATTCATGCTAAAGTAATAAAAATTTCATTGAATATAAAATAATGTTTAATTTTAAACAAAATGAAAATGTTTGCTATGACAAAAATTTGACGAAAAGAAGTACGAGACTGTAGGTAAAGTAAAGTAAAGTTTATTTATATAGCACCTTTCACAGACATATGTCACAAAGTGCTTTACAAGGTAAAAACATAATACAGTCATAAAATACACCATGAAAACCCTGGTCTAATTAAAAGCTTTTTGAAATAAAAATGTCTTTAGCTGCTTTTTGAAGGTCTCCAAACCCCGTAGAAATAGGGGAAGTGCATTCCACAATTTGGGTGCAACGGCTTGGAAAGATCGGTCCCCTCGGATTTTAAAACGACTGTGGGGGACCACTAAAAGGTTTTGGTTTGCTGACCTCAGGTTACGAGTGGAGGTATGTGTATGAATCAGATCAGCAATGTAGGGGGGGGGGAGGCGTCTCTGTAATGCTCTAAAAGTTAAAACTAGAATTTTAAAATGGAACCTGAATCTGATTGGTAGCCAGTGCAGCGACTTTAAAACAGGGGTCATATGAGCACCCTTGTTTGAGCGGGTCAGTAGCCTCGCTGCAGAGTTTTGAACAACCTGTAGGCGGCCTAGCCCTTTCATGTTTAGACAAGTAAACAGGCTGTTACAGTGGTCAAGTCTTGCAGAGATAAAAGCATGCATTATCATCTCGAGTTCACTTGTTGACACGATGGATCTAAGTTTAGAAATGTTCCTCAAGTGAAAAAAACAGGTTCTTACTGTCTGATTTAAATGTCCCTCCAAAGAAAAAGCTTCATCAAAAATGACACCCAAGTTTCTAAGGTTATGTTTCTGTGAGGAACCTAAGTCACCCAGTTTCTGTTTTGGCAGGTTTAGCTGTAAGCAGTTATTGTTCTTTTTTTTTTTTTTTTTTTTTTTTTTAAAATGACATCAGAAACAGCAGTATGCGACATTACGTGATGGCAGAGCTTCAGTTCATCCATTGTCTTTTTTTTTTTTTTTTTTTTTTTTTTCGTTGCCCACCTCTCAATTTTAAATACACTTAGTCATTGAGGGCTAGCAGGAGGGACTATGCGCTTACCTGCTGCTCCTTGGCAGGTAGCTCCATGCCCTCCTGGGTTTTAATTGCACCTTAGAACACATATGCATCAACACTACAATGAGCGGGTGGAGGGAGGTTTGGAGTCTTCTCCCACCCCCATTCTCTGCGGCCTGCTGGAGCGGGAGGGCTAGTAGGAGGAGTTGGCCGTCCGACTGCGGTCTGGGGTGTGGGGCCTCCCTGCTGCTGCGGAGTCGGGGTGGTCTGCCTCTCCCCACCGCAGGGAAAAGGGTAACACCACCTGGGTCTGGGTGCAATTCCCCCCTCCAGGGGCAAGGGTACCTAGACCCGGTTTGTAGAGTACGCTTGGGGAGTGTGATTGTGTGTACAGCGTCTCTTTATGTCTGTCTCCACGTTGGTTGAGTGTGGAGTGAGTGCATATGAGAGCATGAGGGTGGGAATGGATGTTTGTGTCTGTGTGTGCCCGTATGTCTGTGTCTATATGTCAGGTTGGGTATCAGACGCCACCTCTCTGGGGACACCTCAGGCCCTCCAAGGTTTGGAGGCCTATCTCCACCCACCACCACTTCCCCTGCCGGTGGCGGACTCCCTCAGGTGTCGGTGTGTTGGTGGTTCTTTGTATCTGGGGGTGGGCGTCCGGGTACACACCGGCTCACTCCTTGGCGGCCGCTTGTCGGGGCCTGGGGCCTGGGGCTCGCTCGGGCCCCTTTGGAGGTGGGGTGCCCCCGGCCTCTCGGCCTGGGGCTCGGTCACTCAGGCACAGCTGGGGGCCGGCGGAGCTCACGGGCGCGTCACTGCAACTCCCCCTGACTTCTGCTCCGCGGCTGCTGGGCGAGCCCTCATCTGGGACTCTCCTCAGCTCTTACTGGAACAGTGGCGCGGCTGCCCCTCTGTTGGTCTTCCATGGTCTCTTGTATTCTGGGGGCCTCTGGATGTCTGGAGTTTTGATCTCCTCCATACCCACTTCACACCCTGGAGGACGGGGCTGTGGCCCCCCCACACTCCCTAGCAGATCATTACATGGAGAAACCTTTGGAATGCAAGCATGCTGATCCACACAGGTATGCACACATGGGTATTCACAGACGCGGACTAAAGCTTTCTTGGCTGCTGCCTCAAAGCACACTGTGCGCTGTCTATCTTGCGTGCTGCACAATATCGTTTATTATTTAGTAAATATTGATATCTATGACTAGCTAGTTTATTGTGATGGTGCTTTGTTTTCTCTATTATTATGTTGCTCTTTGTTGTTTGCTGTCTCCTCTGTTTGTTTGTTTTTTTTTTTGTTTTTTTTTCTCCATACAGGTGACCCAGGAGTTCTTTTTTTTTCTCTCTCTCTCTTCCCCCCCCCTTCTCACCGTCTCTTCTCCCCTTTGGTTTTCTTTCTTTCTCTCCCCCTCTTTCTCTCATTCATTCCCCCTGTCCTATTTATTAAAAAAAAAAGAAAAAAAAAAGCAGTTATTGTTCAACCATTGTTTAATGTTGGTTAAACAGACTGCTTACACAAGACACAATATAATCCTATAAACTGGGCTTCAATATTACCCACATGTTCTGTGTTCTTATTTATTGACAATGACCATAGAATAAAATATGAAGGCATCAAATTGAACTTTCAAGGGAGTAATATGACGGCTTTAGGACCCTAACGTCACCCTTCTTCAGGAAGAGGGCGTCGGCTCGGTAGCCGGTGGAGGAGGAAGGTGCTGTGACTGGCGAGCTGCTCGCGCAGTGACGCGTACAACCGCGAGGTCAGGACATTGGCGCGAGCGATGCGAGTCAGGGGCTGCGAGGAAACAGACTAGAGAGAAACACCTCAGCCGGGTATCGTCTTGTTTCAGCGGTGTGAAAAGAAACACAGTGCAGTGAGCATGTCGGTGCTAGCTTTGCAAGAGTATGAATTCGAGAGACAGTTCAACGAGGACGAAGCTATCCGATGGATGCAGGAGAACTGGTAAGGCTACACTGTAATCTTAGCGCCCCGTTTATAATCCCATATATAGCAATGAACGGTTTTTCTACAGCACATTCAACGCGCCGTGCTCGTGCTAAATGTGTGTTGGAGCCTGTCGCGTGGAACATACATCCACCTCGTTTACCGGGATTAAACCTAGCCGTATCCTCTTACATCAGCCTCTTTGTCATCATCCGCGAATTTCTGACTGCTTCATAAAATGAACAAATTCATGCAGGCCTTCAGCCGCGTGCGAAAACGCCGCTCTGCCACATTTCAGTCTGTCTGCTCTCATTGGATGCTACATGCTCTTCCACTGTTGCATTGTGCATCTTTCATGAGAAGGATTTGTCCTTGAATTCCTGTGATTTATTCTCCCGGCATCACTGCCGCGATAGTATTATAAAGGTCATCCATTCCTCCAGCTGTCGCACCGCCATCCACTCACTGGATCCACGCACCACTCATCCAGTATGTTTTTATCCACTGATTGACTGATTTTCCATGGTCAAGAGTGGGCACCAGTCATGGTTTATTTTTGTCCTTTAAAATAAAGATATTTGTTATTAATTTAGGAATTATTTGTTCTGTGTTTTAAAACAGTTTATTTTTCATTATTAGTCATATATTGATTGTTTTCAATCAATGGAGTATAAAATGATTAAAAACTGTCATCACAAACCCCAGACTCTAAGGGGTCTAATAGCGTGCTTGGTCCAATACATTTCCTATGTAAATGAAAAGAGAAAGTGTTTGGAGCTCTACTTTAAACAAAATGGCTGGAACTATTATTAACCTATCAAAATTGTTGATATTTTATTGATTGAGTAATAACCCAGTTCTGTTAGCTCTAAATAAGACGCCTTTCCAAATGAAAGAATATGAAATCCCAATTAACCTAAAGATTAATTGCTACACAAAATATAAGAGACTAACTTGCAGCAAAAGCCTTTTTTAACCGTACTAATTGGAGTCACTGATGAATCACAGCTTCCCACAAATCAAATGTGTTTTCTTCCTCTAGCCGTAAACATGCATTTTTTTTAAACAGCTTTTTTTTTACAATAGAGTGTATAAGTTGACCTTTTACAGACATTTCATTTTTAAGTATCTTGTTAGGGGGAGGAAAAACAAAGCAAAACAAAAATCTGAGTGATGTTAAGAAACTGGATTAGCAGTTCTCCACATGCTGCAGATTCTGTTAGAGTGGCCTTTCAAGTTGCAGCTGATCTACAGAACAGAAGGACTATTCTCCCAACAGCTGTCCAAGGTGGTGTGGATGGAGTATATATGAGAAAGCAGGATGAGATCCTTTCGTGGAAGGCAGCTGAATATTCTTGTTTTCTTCTTCAAAATAAGAGTGAGGTGGCTTGTCCTCAAAATACCCTGTCCTCAAAATACCCAAGATGCTGCAAATTAAAGCTGAAGTCACCTTCTGGCATCGTTGTTCATTGATAAGAAGCGTCAATATTTAAAATGTCTCATTGTTTACTTAGGGTGGTGTCTGCTATGCTTTGCACAATCTGTAACATTACTCCAGGCTGAAATTTCCCTGTTGCTACTAACGGATGAGTAAATATTCTTCATGATTGTGTGCAGTCATGCATTGCAATCGTGGGTCATGTACTGGTCTGTCCACCCATCTTTTGCATGAATTAATAGAGGGTTATTTTTGTCCAGGTCCACGCCAGGTTGAGCAAGAAATGGTTCCAAGCAAAACAAAATGATTCATGGGTAAAGTTAGTATGAGCTTCATTCACTGGTAGTGGGTTTTTAGAAGGCAGCACACAGAAAGTAAGAGGTATTTGTCTAGCTTCATCTGTTTCAACTGCCTGATAAAAGGCAGATTATTTTTAAAGCATATTTTCCTTGAGTGCTTGGAATGAGTTATAGAACAGTTTCAGTCTTATTCAGTAAAATTAAACCTGTGTGTGAGTGTGAGAGAGAGAGAGAGAAAGAGACCGAGCGAGAGAGAGAGTGAGTGAGAGACCACATGGGAGTAATGTGTAGGAGCTGTCCATACCCTAGTACTGACAACCAACCAATAACGTTCATCTTCTGATGTCTGCTGACAGAGAATTAGCCAATCAGGTTGCAGCTGATCTGTGATGACCTCTCTCTGCTATTCCTGTAGTGGAAGATGTCAGACAGGGCCAGTGCACATGGCTAATAGAGACAACAACTATGGAAAGAGGGACTGTATAAGTTTATGAGTTGACATTAGGAATGTAATAAAGGGTGACATGTTTTTATGGCTTAAGGGTGAGACATAAGGAGCTCTTATGAAAGCATGTGCCTTAGAAAAAAAATACCTCTGTTTAATGGTTAGCTCAGTGCAGTACTTAAACCACCACACAATAACTTTGATCTAATTTGCACAGTTTGCGTTTATGTATTTATTTTGTGTATTTATCCTGCAAACCATTAACAAGGCCAAGTGCAAATATGAACTGATTTCAGTTCATATTTGCAAAAGCAAATGTCAAGAATTGCATACAGATCTCTGGCTTGGCTGTTTTCAGTCTTGTTTGACTAGAAGAACAGGAGGATCCCTTTTGATGGATGTGCCAGGGAATAATTCAGACTCTGAAGGTAAGGCAGATCATATATTTATCATATAACATATGTATCTGATATTTATCTTTGGAAATCACAATAAATGTTTATTTTGCATTGCATTTAACTGGCTATTGAGTAGACGCGTGAGTTATATAAAAGCTTGTGTGCATGACAGAGGAGTCATTGATAAAGCATGAAATTGGCCCTGAAGTTAACACCATTAGACTGTGACTGTTGAACCTAGTTATGTAATAGTGTTGATGATGATAAGCTGGAAAAACAAACAGCTCTAAAACTATTCTATTAGTCAAAAGCAAAGATATCTTTAATCAGAATATTTGTTACACTGTTGTTACATTTTTCTCCTAATATTTCCATGTACTGTATTCTCATTGTTGAATATAGGAAAGCATCAGCTTTAGTCATGACGGTCATTTACATTTCAAGCAAAATGTATGTTAACTGAACCATGAATCCTGTTCTTTGGCTGTCAGATATTATGTATTATTTCTAGTGTGGTCAGTGTTGCCTGTTTCAGTTTGTATTATTTGATGTTAAATATGCACAAGTTTATTTTTCTTGTTTCATGTTCAGCCAAGTCCCAGCTAAAGTAACCCCTCTGTTTAAAACAGGACAAGACATAAGTGTACATTGTTATATACTGTGTGTATGTCATTGTTCTGCAGGGATGAATGGAGACTGGTGCCCTGATCTAATGTCTTTGTTGGACACTGACAGGAGACAGCTCAGTATTGTATAAGAAAGGTCAAAGAGTCGGTTGAAGAACTAAGAAGAGGAGGAAGAACTAAATACTGTGTGATAACATCAGCATCTTGCCTTTTTGACAACAAAATGTATTCAGTACAATATAAACCTAAATATTATAGGGGCAGGGTGTTTTCATTTTTTCTCCACTTCAATCTTGTGGCAAAAGATTGTCTGATTTGACTTTGGTAAGGAAATTGTGGTGCACAACCCAAATTTAATTGTGATTAAGTCACACTAGGAAATTGGAAAACCAGTTTAAAATTTAAAAAACCCCAAGATAACGACTTCCATTTACCTCGGAAGTCTCAGCAGCATGTTTCTCCTGGGACCTGAGTCAGTTGAAGTCAGATGCACTCGTCAGCTAGATCATATTAATATAAGATCATTTTTTTCTTCATCTCAGTTCCTTGGCCCTTCACAACCCATTTCAACACTTAATCACTTAACACACAGTAAACCTTATGCAATGCCTGACTGTAATTGCACATATAGTGCATTTATTAACATAACTTTGCAAACTTGTCTTTGATATAAAATTGTTTAGCATAACATGTGCATCATGTTACTGTTTTGAATAAAGTCTGTTTAAAAACACATGCATGGGTTTCTGTATTTGTTGTTGCAGCTCAAATTTGGGGAAGAAATGAATAAACAAGCACTTATCTCATTTTGATAGGCGATAGCATGTCCAGTCTAATGTGGTAATATCTGGACTGCAGTCTTTGGTTATTACATCTGGTGTGACTGTGTGACTGAACTGGTTTGTCATCACTTCAAATGAAAACACTTATCTTCCTAAATATATTAAAACCTCAGATGTGATCCAGTGCAATGGATAAAACCTGCTCCATTTCAATATTGCCTGATGTATGTTAAGATTGCAGTGTTCCTTACTATCCATAAAAGACACTTTGTTATTATTCAGTGTTATACACTCACCTTCAACCTGCTGACTCAGTCTGCACTTCCACAAACGTCATCATTTCTCATTAGCATGCAGATTGTTTAGAACCTTATGTTCTGTTTTTTGAAAATCCCCTTGTGTGGATAGCATCCCCATGGGTCTCTGCTCTTTTGATGGATCTCTGGTGATTTTGCTTTGGATTGATAACACGGGCTGCACAGTCGTAGAATACTGCAGGGAATGAATAATGAAAATTTTGAGTGTGGTCTGACTGTTAATGTTTCTTCTAAAATTTGCTTCATTTGCTGTTGCTTTATAAACGTATTTTTAGAGTAAAATAATAATGTTTAGACTCTGCCTTCATGAAATGTTTATGAATATTACTTTTAACAGTAGCATTGCTTCTTTTTAGCTAACCATTTGCCTTTCAATTCAGAAGTATCCTGGCTCACTGACTAATCTTGAAGATCATGTTTCTGGAACTCGATAAGTTGGGGAGATAGCTGTCTTCCATCACAGTTTCATATTACTTATTCAGTCCAAGTGCAGCCTTCTCCATTGTTTCGGAGTTCTCATGCCCTATTATTGTACAGATGAGACCAGTAGATGGACTGGATTAAAAAATTATGTTGCATCAGTGGTTAGTGCATAGTGGCATTTCCCATAGATTTAAACTTTTACTTGTATTGAGTAGAGTATGCACATATGCTTGAGCAACTACAGTCCAAGAAGGTGCAGTTGGACAATGTTTGATAGGATGAGATGCTCTTTTGAAAAAATATTACTATGACTCGCAAGTTGTTTGGTCCGACCAAAATGAGGAGAAAGATCTGGGATTAGTAGTGAGTCAACCTTTAAAATATGAGCAAGGGACTACACTAAAAAGTTCATTTATTATTCTGGAAATCTGTGAAAATAATAATAAAAATTCAAAAATGATTTAGCAATTGTACTTGGGCAACCACCTCAAAAACTAAAGTTAAAGTGCTTGAAATGTTAACTAGCTTGTTTTCATTTTTCTCTTGAAAAATAATATATGCATTTGTGTGCATTCTCTTATGCAACTTTTAAAAAAAATTCATGATTCAAAGCAGCGCAGACGACGTTAGAGAGATCCTTTTTGAATATTGAGTATTTTTATCCAAGAAATTATTTTTAGGTATTAGAGACACTTTGTTGTGTTTTTTAGATGATTTCCTGAATTGGATCCGTAGCTATAAGTAAATGGATGCTGCTGCCTTTGTAACAAGAGCAGCACATGGTGATGCTAATCTTTCTTGACCATGTTAACCAAGAATATGCTTCAGGCTTGATGTTTGTTCGGCCTGTTTTCTTCTCACCACTGGTGAGGCGAGGTAGAGACATGCGCTGACTCCTCGGGAACTGATGTCTGCCTGCGGTGTTGCTGCAGTTTTGTTACACTTTCAGTTTTTATTGGGCTGCCAGTAAAAATCTTTAATGCAAGCAAAAGCAGTTCATATTACAGCTATTTTGTGTTAGTGTGTATGTGTGACTTTGCAAGCCTGTGTTTATTACCTTATTTTGTTCAAGCTAGAAATGCAAAGACTGAACATTGGTATGGGTGAGATCAACCCAACTGACTGCCTTGTCATTTCTTCAACAGACCCTCTGTTAGTGTGGCCATGTAAATCACCAGCTTCTGTAGGTGTAATATGTAGGTGGCCCAGTGCTTTTTGTCCTTATAATGGATACCTTTGGTTAAAATGTACATTTAGGAAATAACACATTAAGCCCAAATTATAAACCACTAACACAAAAATATATTTCTACAGAATTTTCAGTTTTTTACTTTTTACAATCGTTTGGAAAATCTTTTCAAAACGGCACTTACATTTGTTTTTAGTTGGTGGACTTTTTGTTTCCCCATTTCCTCTGGTGAATTGCAGTTTTTCTTGAGTAGTTACATACATGAGTCAATATGGAATGAATGCAGTTGGACTACATTTCTTCTCACTGTAGTTACAAGAGTGTGTGTCTTTTTCACGTTGTACTTGATGATGTGCGTTCCAATGAAAACAAAGTTTGGGCACATAGATAACATACTGGTGATGCAATTCTCAGACTAAAGGTTTTAAAGCCATCCTTTCTTTAAAAAAAACAAATCAGTGCTACTTAATAATTAATTAATTAATTTATAAATCCTACAACTTTTGTCAATTATGTAATGACAATCACAGCTTCAGCGTGATTGTTGTGTGATAATGTCAATTATTGCACAACAAATGTTAATACTTCATGCACAAACTTCTTAAAGTAACTTTGACTTTTGTACATGCTGCTAAGTGACCTGTAAGTGCATCTCAGTGATTCTTGGATGATGACTGGTTATTATGTAACATAGTTAGATTATATTCACTGCAACTTGCGGTATTTTTTCTTTTTTTTCTCTTTTTCTGCTTGTCTGCTCTTTGACAAAGTTACTCCTTTTACTCTCTATAGGATACAGAAAGTACTGCCAAGGAGTTAACTGTCCTGAACTAAACTAAAATATTGGAAGTGTGCGCACAAATACACAGTTCTGCTGTGTGTATATAGTTGTATATGTCTTTGTGACATAGCATACACACACACACACAGTTAGACACCAGCTCAGTGTCACAGGCATGCAGACTCATCCTCAGACTGCAAGCACAGGATTACATAAGACATGAAATCTCCTGGACAAGCTAATACAGATCCAAGTTTCACAGCAGGTTATCCAGCAGCTTTATACGACACTGTCAGTGGGGGAGGGGATGGCCAATGGGATCAACATTCTTATTATAATGTGCAATGTACTAAAGAAGTTAGTACATAAGTCAACAAAACCAAAACCATAAGGTGGTAGGATATGCTGGCATACTTCAACTTGATGTCTAGAACGAATTGTTTGCTATAAAACTGTAATTTGGGCTGGATGGCTTGGCTCTCCGTTTGTCATGTTTGAAGTTAGACTACTCAACTTTTACAGGCTAAAAGACCATTTTCATTTGAACCTTTATGGTGGTGATAATATTGTGAGACTGTAGTGTCAGAGGACATCTCTGGAGCTGTGCTTTGTTGGCTCCATCATCAGTATTCTCTCAAAATTAAATTCCCTTTTTAAACTTTTGTTCATCATTTGGCAGCAGTGAAAAATGAGCCAACGCCCAGCGTCTGAAGCTGTAATAATGGTTACGCACCAGAGGGAGAGGGAGTGTGATGCTTTCCTGATTTGACTGAGCAGCTCTTGTAGACTACACTCAGTGTGCACAGTTTTACATAGAGAGCCGGCTCTGCAGTCATAGATTTCACCTTATTTTAATGGTTTTTACCTCTAAGCTAGTGCTTCTTGTGCTCATTTAGATGAATGCAGCTGCCAGCCTTGCTGCAAGAAAGAAATCTCTGCTGATTCTGTTACTGCTTCATGCTGATCCTTCCCAAAAGAGCTCTGACTTTGTAGTTTTTTATTTGTGCTGCCTCGGCCCACTTTGGCAAACAGCAGAGTCAGGCCATTTGCCACAACCCTTTAATATATTGCACAAGTAGTTTTTACCTTGTGCAGTTTACTATCTTAATTTATTTATTAAATTATATTTTGGGAGGCATTATGACGTACTTCGAGGACTGAGGAAACTTAAGAGAGAACTGAACAGAAAACTGTAATAAGGAGTCTTAAAATATATACGGTGATCTTTACAAGCACATGCACAACGTGAGTCAGGTCTTAAAAACATGAGCGAAAGCAGCAACAAATCACTCATGACAGGTTCTAATGTGAGGGTGAGTAGCTGTGCTACATGGCTAACATTAGGCTATTTATTTTGGTTTTTTTTCCCTGCAGCCAACCAAGTAATTACATTTTGGCAAAATAAGAATTTTCTTATTCAGCTAACATTTGGCCATCTTTTTTTATTTATTTTATTTAGGACAGTGCATGTTAATGAACATAAATGTAAAAAAAAAAAAAATTACATGAATGTAAACATACCAGATTATAGCCAAGGGCTAATTTCCATCTGTTGTCCTTAACCATAAAAAATAGACATAATAATTCATAAAAATTCATCATTCATTCATAATAAAAACTCCATCACCAAAATTACACATACACACCATTCTGTTCCCAAATAAAACATTAAAACTATACAACTCATACATGATCACACACTTGATTTGTCCATAACCAGTTTTTAACCTTTGCCTTAAGCAAATTGAGTGTAGAGCATTCTCTAATGGGTTGAGGAAACAGTCTTCCTCAAGGGTAGTGCTGGGCTTGTTTTATGGTACTGCCGTTGTGATCATTTGCATAGGAATTTGCTTATGGAGAGCCTATGAACAGGGGTTTTCAGCCTATGCAAATGTGGATGACACTGTGTAGGTCGAATGCTGATTGTTGGACAAGAGAGAAGGGACAGCAAAGATAATAACTCCAAAGATTAAGAAATGAAAATCACAAATGGTGACTGCAGTGGACACTTGATTGTTAGTAATACTGGGTCTTTGTATGTAGGACTTTGCAGCTGGCTGAAGGACTAAAAACGATGAAAGAGTTGCCCACAAACAGGTTGAACCACATGCTTTGAATACTGCCTCCAACAGATGCGATCTACTTGTAAATGGATTCTCAGTGGGTGCCTACGGTTTGCCAGTGTACTGGACGTGGACAATCATCATGAGGCTACTGTAGTTTCTATGAAAGTTTCATCATCACATGATCAGTGCGAGGCTCTGAGTGAACATCACCTGACTGTCTCTGATCGCTATTTGTGACAGTGTGGACGTGTTAGTGGAGACTCCAGAGCACCAACTGTGCATGCACCCTTAAGGTGGACTTCAGTCAGATTTCGAAGATCTAACACTATGGCTACTACTTTCTTGTGTTGTCTCCAGCAGCCCATGTCTGTCCCACAGAGTATAATTGTTCTTTAGTGTTTACAAACTAAATTATTATGCAGTAGACTTCTTGGTCATCATACTGGTGTTTGAGCCAAAACAAATATAAGCTAAATATTAATTTAATTAATTATTAAAAATAAATAGATAAAATGTAAAATTCTTTGCTGATGATGAAGTAATCTGTTGCAATAGTTGGTCCTTAGGCTCTAAATTTATTTTCAAAATGTAACTTGTTTGTTGGCTTGACGTTATTAAAACAAAGTACACATTGGTTTAAGTAAGTGATTATCCTGTTTTAAATTTGTGTTGTGTGGATTTCAATACTTTATATTTAGGTGGTATGTAGATGGCATTGTGAGCATTGCCAAGCATCCCTTATGTCTTCATTCAAGCATGCACTAGCAAGCAACTTACTGAAAAAGTTGCATGCTAGTGCTATATTTGTCACCTGCTGGTTGAAAGAGAGCGCTAAGAACAGAGAAAGAGTGCAGTGAGTTTTGGTTAGGTGGAAGAATCATTACTAAATCTTTGTTCTCACTCTTTTCAAAACTTTAATTTTGCATTTCACATTTAACATTAATGAACCAAGAAAATCTGCATTTTGCTTTGGAAACATGTTTGCAACCATCAATGGAGTGACAGGATGCGTGACTGCAGCTTTTTCCAACCTTATAAATAATATTTTTTAATAATAACCAAAACTACCACCAATGACTACCAATGGGCCTTGCAATTAGTCATGATCATTATTGTGCTAATTCTCATTACCATTCATCAATGGAAATGTCTGTGCATTACCATTACAGTTGGGGGAATGGCTGTAATCACAGTACTGTAAGATGGTGAAACATATATCCTTAGAGATGGTTGTAAATGGCCTCCTTGACTCCCCACTCAAACCAGTGTTGCTTTTTGTCAGGATGTGCATACCATCGTCATTGAAAGAGTGATGATGAGGTAGCTCTGCGGTGTTGTGCTATCTGCTTATCCAGAGGTGGTTTGGTTTCCCCGATGTGTAATTCACAGCAATCTTCCTGGCATTTCACCACGTACACTATATTATTCTGTTTGTGCAAGAGGATCCGATCCGTCAGGTGGACCAATTGTTGGCATAGTGTGTCGTGGGGTTTGAAAGCTACAGACACCGTGTTTTGACAAAATGCGTCTCAGCTGTTCTGTTAAAGGTTTTCATTTAGGCAGCAGTTGTCTTTCTTCTCTCCTGGATCGCCTGGAGCATTCTGTAGGTGCTTTCCCAGCTTTGACAAATGTCCAGCTGGGATAACCACACTTACTCATGGCCTTTTTGTAATGATGTCATTCTGATTCCCTGGCCGCTGTGTCTGTGGGGATGATAAGAGTCAAACATTTCTTCCCCTGAAAACGATATGTCCAGTAGGGCTGGGCGATATGGCCTAAAATCCATATCGCGATATAATTTGAAGCATGTGCGGTAACGATATATATCGCGATATATTCTTTTCTTCTGTATAACGTATTTTCCACACTATAAGGCAAACTTAAAATCTTTTAATTTTCTCAAAAATCGAGTGTGCCTTATGTATGAATTCTGGTTGTGCTTACTGACCTCGAACCGATTTGGGTGTGCAGAAATCTGTTAAAAAATGTTTTGATGCACAGTAAAGCTGGAGGATGAACGCCAACTTTTCTTCCACTCGATAAAAATTAGGGCTGGGCGATATGACCCAAAATTCATATCTCGATATTTTTTAGCTGGATGGCGATATAAGATATATATCTCGATATTTTTTTAAAGCCATAAAGTAAGAACAAAAAGAGAGTTCTTAGTCAAAGCTGTGTCCCAGATGTCACACAGGCACTTTTATTAACATAAAGCATAGATGTACATGAAAAAAACTACTCAAAAATAAATTATGAGCATTTATTAAAAATAATGCTCTATAAATAAAAGAAAAGTATGTTGTTTTTGTCCATAACAAAAAGCTCACAATTGTGCAGTCAAAATGTAAACTAAAAGACGTTGAGCATAATAACATAGGCAGATTTCACAGCTGCTCTGTTCCCAACTTCTACTGCGTGACTGACAGCCTGGAGTTTGAAATCCGCTTCAGGTGCCATTTATGGTCCTTATACACACACACAATACGGTAATATTACGTTGAAGCACAGTGCGTATTACTACGCGAGCCTCCTCGGTAGCCGCTCCGACAGTCCATCAAGCGGTGCAGCCCCGTAGCTTACCAAAGTCGTACTAAAACATTTTTTGACAGATTGCTGAGCGCCGTGTTCCACATAAAATCGGTTCGTGGTCATCAAGCACAACCAGAATTCATACATAAGGCGCGCTGTCAACTTTTGAGAAAATGAAAGGATTTTAGGCTGTGCAGCCCAGTGGGCTGCATGGCGTTAGCGTGGTTAGCTCGTTAGCATGTTGACGCCGTCCAGCCCCACGCATGGAGCAATGCGCAGTAACTCGTTAACGGAATTTTGCCGTGTTCATCTTGTCGCTGCCTGCAGGTGAAGCTATGAGGGAGGAGGGGGAGTTGTGTTCAGTGAAGGAGAGGCGAGGCGGAGTAACGTTGCGTAAAGACAAAAGTGGACGAAAGAGAGGCAAACTTGTGGCTCCACAACTATAATTATAACGTATATATCGATATAAAGGATATGGTCACATATTATATCTCGTATAAAAATATATCGATATTTTTAAAAAACTCGATATATCGCCCAGCCCTAATAAAAATTCACGTGAGGGATTCTGGTGGTCAGGGACAAATGAAATCTCATAGCAGGATGCTATACACGGGGCAAACTTCAGTCAGGTGAACAACTGAGATTATTCATTCACAATACAAGGTTAGTTATTAATATACTGCAACAACATGGGAATAGAACAGCTGCGAGAGAATTCAACATTAATGACTCAATGTTACGGAAGTGGAGGAAGCGCAGTTTTTGGCTTTCCCCATATTTCAAAAGTGCTTCATCTCTTTGCTATGACTGTCGCCTGGCATAATTTGCAGATGATAATGGTTGTAGCCGCTGCGATGCTTTCGACCAAAACAGGCGCAGTTTGATGACATCATCAACATGCGCTATCGCGATAGAGCGGTACAGTCAAAATCTCTATCGTTGGCCAAATTTATATCGTTTCTATCGTATATCGTTTATATCGCCCACCCCTAATCTCCAGCAAGCAAACAGAATCGAGTCTCTGGAGTAATCAAAATTTATGAGAGAATAAACTGAAAATGAACCTGACTAAAAGCCGCAGGGTTCAAAGCTTGTGCAAAAAGTAGCGGCTTATAGCCCGACAATTACGGTAATTAAAATGTGACATAATGTCAAGTGCTTTGTGTTTTAATGCTTTTAAATGACTATTTTTAATGGACTTTTTACTTAATAGATGACAAAAGACTATTTAAAATAAAATCTGTGTAACCTTTGCCAAACTGTGACCATTGATGATAGACATGGTAATTACAAATAAATGTAAAAAATAATTTGTATCAGTAGCACAAGCAAACTGCAGTACTATGCCAGCCGTGAGCCACTCCTTGTTTCTTTGTATAATGCTAGGAAAATAGGCAGTGTGTTTGTTATCAGTGTGACACTGAAAAGTGATGAGATGCTTTCCAGATGATGATGCATGCCAGATTCTGACACCACTAGCTGAAATGCAGCCCCCAAATTATGACAGAATCTCCACCATCTTCTTCCATGTGGTTGTAGAAACTCACTTTTGTACCTCTCTCCTAAGCTTCTCTGTACATCATAACAATATTTTTGTTTGTTTTTTGAAAATTCAATAGTCTTGGAAACCAAAAATTTCAAATGTGCAGTAATCACTCCATACGCTGCTGATTTTTCACCTTTCCTCCCCATTTCCCTTCTGTAAGGCTCCTTGACAGCCACCCTTTCACCAAGACTATTTCCAATAAGCCTTCAACAAATAGTAGATGGAACAACTGAAAAGCCAGATGCATCTAATGTATCTTTATTTATTTGTTTACTTACTCATTTTTGTATTTCTAAAGGACATGACTTTTACATAGTGTTCATCCGTTATCAATGTTTTTTAAGAAAATGCTCAGGGATAAGGACTGAGAAGTTGTGAATAATAAGCCAGTGTTTACAGAAAAAGGGCTCCAGAGAACCTAGCGAATTAGTGCTCGAGTGCTTAAAAAAATACCAGAAAGCCTGGCTTCTAGGAAGTACAATATTAAAAAAAAAAATGAGGGGTAGCTCAAGGCACATTACTTTAACTCAATAAATTCCTTTATAACATGACATCTAATTTGATAACCTTCAAAAACTAATGGCCCTAATAGAATAAGCGAGGCTTGGACACTAAAGGGTAAATTTATTTTGCCCCATCTTTAGATGATTTCATTGTACTCATAAGGAGTTCTATATATGGCAAATGGACTGATTCTTATATAGCGCTTTTCTACTCTCCCGGAGTACTCAAAGCGCTCTATACAACATGCCTCATTCACCCATTCACACCCACTCATACAAGCACTTCTATACACAAGTGCAAACTAACCTGCATTCACACACATTAATTTGGGGTTAGTATCTTGCCCAAGGATACTTGACATGCAGACTGGGGAAGCCAAGGATCGAACCACCGACCTTCCGATCAGTAGCTGATCTGCTCTACGACCTGAGCCACGGCCACCCCTTTGAAATCACAGCTTAGACTATGTTCATCGTGCTACCCTTTGACCTTTAACCTTGAATGACAGTAAACCAAAGGGTAATGCTGAGATTGTTTCTCCTTTGCAATCCCTTCCAGCCACTACACATTATATAGGGCACTGTATTGTGTGTTGCTCCGTTCCCCCCTCCTTCCTGTGTAGTTGAAAAACAGTGATGTCATTCTGCAGTCCAACCCTGTTGACATTCTGTAAATGCAGCTGAATTTGACTTTGACAGGTTTGTCCTTTGTTCTTCAGAGGTGGTCTCAAGCATTTTATGGTCTCCTGCAAGAACAGTTAGGTGACATCCTATATCCTTTGTTGAAAGATGGAAAATAAAGAGTTGATACACTATGTGATGGTAAAAGTATTCATTTATTCAGTTTGAAAAGAGAAAGGGCATCAGCAGCACTACTTTTTTATCTTCTAGCATTGGTTGACCCATAACCATCTACTGACATACACCTTAACCTGACTGACCGTCTTACACAACCCTCCTGTATTGAAATTACAAAGTGGGATCCTAAAGTTAGCATCAAGTTCATTCTTGAAGTTCATTTTTGAGAAACTGATGTCATGGAATTAAAGATTTAACTGATTATTGTCACATAGCCTTTTACATTTTTTTTTTTTTTAAAAGAAAATAAATTACGCCTTTTTTGTGTGGCTACATTCTTGATCAGCAAATTTTAGCGCTGTTGTCGAGAGTGTCATCTGCTAAGGAAGCAGAACAGGTTTGTTCACTGTGTACAAGGTTGCACATGTGTGGGCTCTGTGAGAAATGTTCAGCAGTGTTAGCAATGTAAGTCTTAACCCTTTAAAGCCAACTATATCATGTTTAAAACACGCGTTTTTGGGACGTCTACATCAGTGTGAACCCCCATCCCATGGAAAACTGAAATAAATTGCATGATATGCTTTTAAAGAATAAGCTGCAAAAAATGCCTGATGTAGTACTCCTGTGCTTATATACCATATATCACAATTCAATTGGCAATTCTGTTTAGAGGCCTTATTTTAATTTTGTATAATAAAGCACTAAATACCTAGGGCTTAAAATCACGTTGTTGTCTTTGTATAACCTCTAAATAACAACACAAACCTCACTGAAGTGGAACATCACTCCTTGGGCTACTTTTACTCAGCTAATTAATCCCAGAGCTGTTGGTCAAGCTCCAAGAATGCCTCATTCCTAGTTGCTGTGCACTGTCCTCTTGACAGCAAACACAATGTTTTTTTGTTTTTTTTAATGTTTCCAAGGTTGCTGCTGCTGATATTTCTTTTTTCCAGTATCACCCTGCTGTTACATACATATATCTACTTCTGGCTACCCTGCTGTAGGTCTGATGCCTGACTAACCTGGAACCTACTAACTTACTCTCATAAGGTTTATTTTCCTGAAGGTTTCCTGGGGGGGTTATTTTCTTGGCTATGCTGCTCGAAGCAGTTACTCTGCTCTCTGTCCAATAGAGCAGATCGTTTTTCGACAATGCTGGTTTAGTGTTTTTCAGCCCTATTCAGCATCCAGTCTGTCAAGTCAGACTACCTGCACCTTGTAATTGTGCTGAGCACTGGCAAATACTTTTCTTTAGATTCAGTTGAGCCAGGTGGTGTTTCACTGACAAGTCAATTAACACAAATTTAGATCACAGGATGGGAGGAGCTGAAACTGAATCCCGGCAATAGCAATTAACTTGCAGCAAAGTATTAAATGGCAGTTGGAACTGGACTCTGATCATTAAATCATTGCTTCAGGCATTGCATGTGAAGTCACTTTATTATGTAAAACGTGTCTTGTGTACATTGTGAAGCAGTGCTGGAAGAAGAACTTCTGTGCATACAAAAATTACATTGTTAGAAATGATTACTTTATGGTGGGAATAAATTGCAAATAAATGCTGCTTTCATTTAAAATGTCAGTTTTTTCCCCTCATAGTATCTAAGGATGAAGCTTGAAAATGTTTGTTTCTTCTTTGATGGATTACAGTAGAGTGCAAGTCTTAAGCAGTGAATGGAGCAATTTATTGAAATCCAATCGTACATGAAAATATAGTGTATATATTAAAAAAAGAAGCTTGAAAGTCAATATGTTGTGTAAACCTTTATTGAGGAATAAAAGGTGGAATAAAGCCAGAGCTCTCGTAGGCAAGTTTTTTGGAATTTCTTCAAATAGTGTCCAAGCTTCTTGATGGACATTCCAAAGCTCTTCTTTGGATGTTGGCTGCCTTTTCTTCTGCTCTCTGTCAAGATGGTTCTACATCTGAAGAATGTTGAGGCCCAGACTCTGGGAAAGCCAATCCGTGATTGATAGAAAAACATACAGTGGAATACAGTCAAGATATGCTTTCACTGGATTGCTGTTGCCAATCATATATATGGTGCATCAGAATCTAGCGTTGACCTCAGCCTCTTCTTCCTGTTTCCTTTTCTTAAGAGTTGCTTTTTGACAGCCATCCTTCCATTTCTGATGGGTTTTCACCAAAGAGTAGATGGATCAACTGAAGGCTGTCACATCTTTGCTGTATTTCTTTCCTATTTCTCAAGGATATGACTTTGAGATACTGTCCATCTGCTGTATATAGCTTTTTAGGCCTGCCACTTCTTTCTCCACCTATCTAGCTTTTTAAAATCTTTAAGGGAGATACAGCTCTCTATGCCAAATGTGTGGCTAATAACTCTGGTTACGGTCAACAAGGAATTGCCTTGTGGGTGCAAAAACACTACTGTCAAACGGTGTTATCTTTGGCTTTTTTCCATGAGTTCAGCTAAAGAAATGGGAACAGATTAAGTTTTTTACAGCAGGCTGCTAGTAACAAAGTGCCTAAAGATACAATTTAAAAAAGGTTCTATGCTAAATTGTCTGTCTGTTTTGTGTAGACAAAACAGCGGCCAATCCTTAGTTAGGTGCCGTTTTATGCTTGAATGATTCATAAGTTAGTCTAAAGTGACTTTAAAAGCATTCATCTAAAAAAAGTGAGGTACAAGTAGTGGACTGAAAATGAGTGAAAAGGAACCAGTGTCCTAAGAAAAACTTTGAAAGATTGTCAGAAAGTTCTGAAACCTTTTGCTCAAGATCGCTTTACAAGAACGTCTGACGTCTTTGGGAGCAAAATATAAAGAACTGATGGGTGTTTCAAGACTTAACGTTTGGCTATTTTAGTCACTTTAGTGATACTTTATAACCTTCATTCCTAATTTGTTGCATTGAACATCAGTCTATCAGTATATTTTCCTGTGTATAGTAAGTCATGCTTTCTCTTTTTGTTGCTTGCAGGAAGAAGTCCTTTCTCTTCTCTGCACTCTATGCTGCCTGTATCCTCGGGGGCCGCCATGTCATGAAACAAAGGGAGAAGTTTGAGTTGAGGAAACCATTGGTGCTGTGGTCACTCACCCTCGCTGTATTCAGGTAAGAGGGTTAACATTTGTTTAATGATTATTTAATGTAAACTGACTTCAGTTGTCAAACGTCGCTGCGTTTCACAACAACTAGAAACAGTAGCAATGTGCACAGTAAGAAAACCTCAGCCTTGTAGAAAGTGCTAGAAATACAAACATTTTAGCTATAATGTGGGAAGCACTTTCACACTTTTAACACAAATTATTGTCTGTATATGTATGTCCTCCTCACCCCCATGTAGTATTTTTGGTGCCATCCGTACTGGGAGTTACATGATGTACATCCTGATGACGAAAGGGCTAAAACAGTCAGTTTGTGACCAGAGCTTCTACAACGGGCCTGTCAGCAAATTCTGGGCATATGCTTTTGTACTCAGTAAAGCACCAGAGCTGGGTAAGTCCATTTCATTTATTTATTTATTTTAAGTATCTTTTGCATATTTTTTTCTACAATACTGCAAATACTGTAAAAGGCTGATGATGTCATCACCCCGTCAGGCAGGTGGTCAACATGGTCACCCAAGTTTGTGAATTTGATAACTTAAGAACCAAGCGGCATACGGCCTTCAAACTAATACTAAAAGTGTATTTACTAATAATCTTGGACGAGTTTAAATCCCAGAAACCTCAGTCTTAAGGTCAGGGGTCAGAGTTTCTGAAAATCGTCTGAATGTGATGACTGAAGAAGAAAGTCACCTACAATTTTGAAATTGATACAATAGGTGTATCTGCTAGGAGGCTGATGGATACAATTGGCCACCACCAGTACACTTCTTTTTAAAGATTTTGTGTGAATACAATTTTATTTTTGCTCATCTTTATCTTCCTAGTGTCAGATCTGCAAGCCTAAACCTAGAGCAGTTGTTCCTCTCAGCAGGAATAAAGAGTGGCAGATGCCATGTTCTCTCTGTCTGGCTAATGTCCAAACTATCATGTTGTGAAGTCTGGAAACTGGAGACTTGGTTGTTTCTGTATCTACTAGGTACAGAAAGGTGCAGGCGGCTTAGGGAAACATAAGAAGGTGGACAGAGACCTTTTTGTCATGGGTGGATGTCTCTCTAGATATGTCACTAAAAATTCGAGACACTGCAATCCCATTGCACATTCTAAAAACGAACACAAGGCACATATAAGTAGTTATGTTCAATGAAGTACTGCTCTGTTTCATCAAAATACCACTATTATCAGGACCAAAAATATGTATGGCTTGGCTTTAAGGATTTGAGTTGAGTACTCATTTAAGAGCTACAGGTCAGAAGCCAAATTTTTGGCACCGTGCTCACATCTTTTAGCCATCCACTTTTGCCAATACACACTCATATGGACAACATCTTCATCTGTGATTCCAGGTGAATTAACACTACAACTATTGCAATAAAATCAGGTGGAAAATAACATAAAATTTATAACAGTAAACTCAGGTTTATTTGTAGTAAACTGGCTGCTGCAAGCCTTAATAAATCAATATAAATAATAATCATGTTTGAATGATTAAGTAATTCATAATTTTGCATTGTAAAAGAGAAATTCCCACAAATGCCCTATTATGTGCATAATAGGGCAAATTCTAGCAGTATAAATATAATACCAAAACAGTACTTTGTGCTGTCACTGACTGGTTTCCTGGCTTAGAATGGAACTTGGGGTCTGAAGGTTACATGACAGTAAGCATGGCGGTGTCAGTGTGACCTTGGTAAATATGTGACTAGTGGAACCTTACTTGGTTATTAAAAGTCTCTATTATGCTTGAGTTAATCATGCTTTGTGTTAAAATCCCAACTGTTTAACATACTGCAATTACTGCAGGATTAGTTTTCCATGCATTTAAAGTCATTCAGCCACTACATTCACTAATATATATATTGCAATATTTTTGACTGATGTAAAAAAATAAAAATGTAGGTAAGTGTACATTTACATTTATACATAAATTTGAAAACAAAAGCCCCAAATTTTCATAAGGAAAAATACATTTTGTAACCTGGAAACCACTGATATGAAGCATTGATATTATGGTGTTTTGTATTTGTAGCAGTACTTTACTATGTACTTTGTTGTAATAGGGCATGTTTTCTGTTTTTTCAGCTTTTGCAGTTACCGCAACTGTTTATTGTAGAGTACTTATCGGCCTTAGCCTTGTTATGGGTGATAAATGGTATAATAAAAACTGCTTTTGCTGCCACTTGTATTTGTGTTTATCAGTTTATTGGGTCCTAAGTTGTCAAACATTTCAGTGCTTCTCTGTGTGTGCCTAAAGCTTTGTGTTTTTACACAGCTTTGCATATTTGAGAGTGATTTGTATCACAGCCAGTTACTTTTTGTTGGACAAATAATAACCATGTTCCTTTTTCTGCTGCTCCGTCCTGTCTTATCCACTCCTAACTTCCACTCTCCTATTCGCAGGTGACACTCTGTTCATTGTCTTGAGGAAACAGAAGCTCATCTTTCTCCACTGGTACCACCACATTACTGTGCTGCTCTACTCCTGGTACTCCTACAAGGACATGGTGGCTGGCGGCGGGTGGTTCATGACCATGAACTACTTGGTCCATGCTGTCATGTACTCTTACTACGCACTGCGTGCAGCTGGTTTCAAGCTGTCACGCAAGTTTGCCATGTTCATCACACTGACCCA
Organism: Rhamphochromis sp. 'chilingali'; assembly: GCF_963969265.1. Taxonomy (NCBI): domain Eukaryota; kingdom Metazoa; phylum Chordata; class Actinopteri; order Cichliformes; family Cichlidae; genus Rhamphochromis; species Rhamphochromis sp. 'chilingali'. The sequence goes on from NC_137940.1 coordinate 5,650,231, forward strand.
AATCACACAGATGTTGATGGGCTGCGTAGTCAACTACTTGGTGTACTCGTGGATGCAGCAGGGCCAGGAGTGTCCATCCCACATGCAGAACATTGTTTGGTCCTCCCTCATGTACCTCAGCTACTTTGTGCTCTTTGTCCAGTTCTTCTTTGAAGCCTACATCGGCAAGTCCAAATCATCGGCTATGGCTGCCACAAAGAAAAGCGAGTAAAAAATAAATGCCATAAGTATGAAAAGAAGGAAGATAATGTAAAAAGGGAGTTTGAAATTGAGAGCAGGGACCAGTGTCTTGAGAAATGAATGGGTTTAGGTGTGAGAGAGGTGGCATATAGCCCACGAAGTCTAGTGGGAGTGGGAGGGTCATGAAATGGTTGGTGTTTGTGCTTGAGCATTATTACTAATGTGCAGGTCTTTAAAAAAAACAAAATAAAAAAACAAAAAAAAAACCATTGAAGGTTCTGTCTCCCTTGAGGGATGCTATAGAAACAGCACCACCATGATCAGAAGCCATCACAATCTGTCCACCTGAAGTTTAAAAGCCCCCATTTTAAATTCACATTTAAAAGTTTTTCCAAATGTAAAGGATAACAAAAGGATCAAAATCACCAGATTAAAAACAAATTACATCTACCACAAGTATAAGTTTACTTATATAGTATATATATATATTTTTAAATATATATGTATATTGAAAAAAAGAAGGTACATATGAAGATGGAGTTAACATTAACACAGGCCATCTGAGTATGTTTTTGTTTGTGTGTCTGTCTGTCGTCAGTGGGTTTTTTTTGGTTAGATCTGTCAAAGCAAAAGTTTGGATCGCTGGTGAGTACATGGAGCTGAAGTGTTGGTGGTTGAGGTGAGCTGATGGGGTGAACGGCACTGTGTCGTCTGTCTTACATTGCAAAATGCGATATTTTTCTCAGGTCTTAGGTTATTTCTTTCTTAATATAATATGCATATCAAGACAAAGTAGACATGTTTAACATCTGCACCACTTTACAGTATGGCTGAATTTCATCTAGAATGTCTGCATAATTGAGAAAAAAAGTATGAATGGAGCTGATTGGACTGACTGTTGACCACACCGCTCCCGGCCGTGATGGGAAACAGATGCTGACAGTGCCCTGCTTCACCACTTGTCATGACCTTGCAGAAGTTGCCGACCACACTTGGAAAATTACTTGCCATTGACTTCCAAGCACTTCGCTGTGTTAAAGTGTCCCTACCAGTGACGAAACCAGTCTGTTGGACAATGAATGCTTAAATGGAGGAAGAGCATATTTCTGTCTAGCAAAAGAAAAAAAATTCAAACATGCAAATTGTCAAAATCTGCTGTATTGAAAAAATAGTATGTATCCTTAATGGTGTCTGTTGTGCTATTGTGCATTTGCACTGTATCAATGTAAAAAATATGTTGCTGACAAACTTAACATATGAACAAAGTGCAAAAATGTGACATGCCTGTGTTTGTTTTGTTTTTTTCCTCTTGGTATTGCACACCATTGAAACTATTTTAGTGCTAAACCTGAAAAGCCATCTAAAGTACTACTAAGCATTTGAAATTAAGAATTACCAGAGTTTAATTATCACTCCCAGACATCCAGTCTTTCTTTACAAGAACTGAAAGACAAAGTGTAGCAGCAATCAAACATGTTTTATGCCTGACCTCTCAACATCAGGTGTTACACTTCTGCTTTTAGCTGAGTCACTAAAGTTGATCTGTATCATTGCTGGATGCACTTCGGTAGTTGTGGGCATAAATGGCACGAGTAGTTAAGCTAAGCAGCTTTTCATCTAAATAATGATAGTAATCCACTATTACTGTTGGTTCAGTATTGAAAAAGCGTGCTGACCGCCCCCTAGAGGTCACATTACAGGTTGTTTGAGGCTCCATTTAGTTGAGGTTGGAGTGAGACAAACATGGCATGAATCAAAATGTTTTCATCTGAGAAAAGTTAATCACATAATAAACATGGATTCTTAATCATTTAGTTGGAAAGACCTAGTAAAGCAAATCAAGAAAGACCAAAAAGCAAATCCTGTGAAGTGATGGTTGCGTTTTATTCTTGTTGTACAGACACAATTCCATAAGCCATAAAAAGAATAACAAATGGTAAATTTATGCAATATACATGTTCTATAGGGAAAAGAACACGTTGCCCCATCATATTATAATTTTTAAATAAGTTAAACAAAACAGCAGGATGTGGCCGCCTATCGTTCCTGTCACTTCCGGCTACCATCTTTGGTAACTAATGAGTTAGCCAACGAAATAAAATGCTACGCTATCAAGACAAAAGAGGGGAGTAAAATTTGTTCAACAAGTTTGATATTTTGTTCAGGCTGAAGAAACTGAAGGGGCTTTGAAACTGTGGTAAGTGTTAACAAACTCAAAAACAAATTCCCACAAGCACAAATCTTGAATACTTTTATGGTTTAATTATTCAGTTTTGAATGTGTAATATATCACAATTATATATTATATTATATATTATGTATTATATATACAATTTATATTATAAAAGCGTCAAAGCAGCCTAATGGACCATTTCCAGAACACACATCATGGAAACGTGCAAAGGTCTTTTTCCAGTTAAATGTCTCCTACAGGCTTAGCGGGTGATGGAGCATGTTAGTATAGAAGTCATGGGAGTGGCAAAACTTACCGGTGACAAAACTACTGATGATATCCTGAATTAACAGCAGAAGCTATACTTTGTATAAATGTTCAGTAATATGCACTAGTAGTGAGAGACAACTAGACCATACCAATTTGGTTCCTATTAATATTCTGAGTTTTCTGAAGGTATTTAAAAAAAATGGCTACTTTATTCTTATATTATCTTACAAGAAAATAATGATTGCGATTTTGACAGCTTTTCCTGAATTATTGCAGAATTGATTACAGTCTAGAAGTTGTATCTAATTTCAGTTTATTCATAACCATAAAATGATTTGCTCTGTGCTACAAAAGGCTTGAATCTCAGGTGCCCCTCTCAAACAGGAATGCTCTTTATCTGAACTGAATGCAGATTATGATAATGAGTGCAGGTTCGAACTGCTATTGCGATCTTGATGTAAAGAGAGGTCACTGAAGCATTTTTTTGTTTTTGTTTTTGTGTTTATATTTAGCATTTGCTACATATGAAAAATGAATAAGAACAGAGTTACTTAATAACCGATTATTCTGTATTGGTTGCAGTTGTATCCTTATATATCCCTATTACTATTAGTTTCTCATCGGTGAGCTATTTTATTTCTTTGTAACATTGCTGCCATCTAGTGAAAAAAAGCCAACCTGGCTATTTTTTTTTCTTGACGATTGATTTCTAGGTCATTAATGATAGTACTGTGGAGCATTTCTCTTTAATTGTTAAATAGTTGTGATGAAGAACTATCCTATTCAGTTTATGTAATGGGAAAAATGGCTAATTGAAATTAAGTTGGGATTGTGTGCCACTTAAGTGAAGGTGTATCTGTGATTAGTTGTGCTCATTGTTGTTATGTTATTCATTTCTCCCCTGAGACAAAACTACCAAGACAGCTTGCCAGATTTGGGACTTTCCCTCCTGTCAATGGTGCAATCATACATTCTGGCTCACGTGTCTATGTCCAATACATGCATTAGACCTTCCCTCCCCTTCTGATTTTAACTCTGGACAAATCCTCGAAAACCAGTGTTGCTCTATCCTGCTCAAGAGCTAAAGGGACCAAATACTGACCTGAAGGATCAGGGCAAAGCCTTTGAGTGGGTGGCTAATTCCCGCTTTAGCCCTCATCAGCTGTCCTCTGGGCAGGAATGGGACCGTGAGCGATAAGACAAAGCTAGACCCATCTGGCAGAAACTATAACCCCAGTTACAAAAAGTTATGATGGTCTGCAAAACCTAAAATCTGAGACAAAAAATACAATAATATCATTTAAACCCCATATTTTATTTAAGAAAATATTTTCACATTTTTATATTTTAATGCTTTGGTTTGCTTTTTGTATTTTGAATGTGCACATTTCATACATCTGCACAAGTCTTTCCAAATGTTACAGGTTTTGGAGAAACACATGCTACCATTCAGACAGTATCTTTTTCAGCAAAACAAAGAGATAGCATACTCTGCAGCACAGCACCACCGCAGTGTATTAGAGAATGTAAGAAACCATTCCCAAAGTCCTGACCGGTTGCCAGTTAAAAACATTTGACATTTTATCAAATAAAAAATATGGCCAGGAGGCCATAAACCAAAGAGCTGGAATCCTATATTGAGCAAGGACAGGATAACATTTTGGCTTTTAAAACTTGATCTCCTGAGTTACAAAATGCTTTTAGGGAGTTGCTTAAAGAAGACATGAGGTAACACAGTGCTTCTGGACTCTCTTCTGTACAAAGATAACAAATGCTATGTTCTATTTGTACAGTTTTAATTAGATATGGGGTTTTGGATAACAGGTTTTAAATTCAAAAAAGTAAAGTAAGCATCAGATGTTTTGGGTTTTTTTTGGCTTCTTGTCATTGGCTATCAGTGGATACAATCGATGACATTTCATTACTTAACAAGTGTGGACAAAACATAAACTTGAAACTTAAAAGTGTTCACAGCTAATGACTTGAGAATAACACAGTGCAGTGTATCTAGTTAAGTAAGTAAAATTAGTGTAACTTTTTCTCTTCTTTAAGACCTCTCTTTTGAGAAATGTAGCTTTCTGATGGATTAAACAACATAATTGTGTCTTCAGGTTTCCAGTTTGAAATCTCTGTGTTGTGTGAGTGTTGAGTTCTGAATTTTGCCATTGATGAGTTAAGCTAGAAGTGTGCAAGTAGCTTTGGCTAGGCTGCTGAATAAGACTGCTACAGCATGTGCATCAGCTTGGTGGGCTTTGTCACTTTTAGCAATCTAAGGAGTTAATCCTACTTCCACGAGGAACAGGTATTGATTTTGAAATTTGGGGAGTTTCACCTGTTTGCTCATTTTTGGGTCTTGGACCTATTTTTGCATAGGTGTCTCCAGCATCATTGTCTTTTTAGGGTTATTATTGTGTGGTGGATACCTCTCTGTGACCCAGTATTAATGTTCTAACCTGCAGTGACCTTCCTAGAAATGTAACTACAACTTGGTGTCAATAAAGCCAGCTTGATTATAAATGCTGGCAACAGTGTTGGACACTTGCATAGGCAATGTAGTAGGTGAAATACAAATTTGCCACAGAATTAATAAATTATCCATTACTACAACATCCCTGTTGATGACATGACAGTCTCAAGATGCTATTTTATTTATAAGGTGGTGTAAATCAGCTGTGGTGTAGCCTGACACCTTGGAGCCTATGCAAGTAGTTAGCATTGGTATAGCATTTCCCTTATTATGCTCACATTGGTGCCTGCTTTTTCTCTGTTACAGTAAGCTAAACTGTGTTGCTGTTGCCTTTGCTATACACCACTGCATTAACTTGATGTACAAACCTGTGGAACATACTCCAATTAATTCACAATCATTTTATTTTGGATAGGAAAAAATACAAATCTATGAAGAAATATCATTAAAAATGTATTTATATGTATTGTGAAGCATTGTTTATTCCTAAAGCGATACAAAAACGAGTCCCTTGCATCTTCTGTTACTTACAGTGTCAGTGACTCGATTGCCCCCTGTTGCCCCAATTCAGAAGTAATACAAGATAAATTGACACTCGGCCCAATTTCATCTTTACTTGAACACTGATCTGCTGCTGTTTAGAGTGGTGGCCTAACCTATCTGTCAGCCCTAATGGAGCCCAATATATAGATAAGTGTGTCTTGCCACGAAAATCAATATCGATGTGGCCCCTGATGGTTTTTGAGTTGAAGTGCTTTGTTTTCTGCCATTGCCTTGAAACAAAGAGGCTGTGGGTCCGTCTATTAACAATTCCCAGTCAACCTTGAGACAGACTTGCAGACTGAGATAGAGGTAGAAATAGAAATAGACAGATGGAGTGATGGTGAAGGGTGGCAGCATTCGCGCCGACATCACTAGAGCATTAGATTTGGTGGAGGATAGAAAAGCACCATCAATGGACCACAGAAGGCCTTCAAAGAAGAATGATGACAGTGATGGGGTGTAACAGAAAGACAGAATTGCCAAAATAGTCTTTCAGTGGAGAGGAAATTATGTCATGTGTGTTTTGCTATAAAAACAAATACAAATAAATGTCAGTGCTAAAGGAAGTTATTGACACAGTGTACATTTATTTAAATATGCCTTTATTGATAAAAAAAAAAAAAAAAGCAAGTTTCATCTTGCAAATTTCTAATTCCAGTTATAGCCCATAGCTGCTGAAAATAATATGCAATCCGAGTTAGGTACAGTTTTAATGAAAATGTTGAATGTTGGTCTGTTAACATAATGACTGCATTTTATTCTTTTTCTTTTTTATACTAATTAGAATCTAAAAAAATGAACATAAATCCTAAAATACCTTCCCTTTCCAAACCACAGTATATATCAGTCAGTCGTTCAGCAGTGTTTTTCTCTGTTTTTAATTATAAACTCTGCAAAGAAGAGAGTTGCCTCTAACTGTAAAGAAGATAAGATATCATCCCTTTCCAAACCACATTCAACTTTAATTTATTGACCATTCAGCCCATTTGAGTTTATTGCCCTCTTATTTCTTAGAATATAAATCATGGAATCATAAAATTTAGACAAAAATAACCACAGTTTAATGTAAAAATAATCAAAATAAAATATTTAAAATGATCACAATTAAGGGTTGTTTAGTGGTGCAGTGTCATGGCAGTTACATGGCAGTTCTTTGTACTGTGACACATTAGTTATTTATATCAAAAGGAGCTCAATGTCCGTTTTTTTGCTTAAATCTTGAAATTATGTGATCATGAAGCCTGCTGCACTGAAACTGAGATAGCTGGATGTCAAAATACAACACACTGATGGGAAAACCTCAAATACACTAATACTCTATAAGAAAAAATGGAAGATGATTTTTAAACAGCACTGTCCTTTTACTGTAAAAAATAGCTAACAGTTACTGTTCATTTCTCCTATAACTACCTCAAGTCAATGAAATTTACAATGTTCACATATATAACTGCAATAGTAACCTTAACCCTCTCCTATATGAAACATTTAATAATTTGATGAAAAGGCTACAAAAAGGCATCTACACCAGTTGATACATGGGAGGAACAAAAGAAAAAACAACTTTTCTACATAGCAGCGAGCCTGAGCAAAGCAAATTATAGTGACTTAAACATTTCAAACACAAAAATATGTAAAGAGCTAAAATATATAAAACTCGCTGAACTTACTAAAATTAACATGATAATATAGAAATAGTCTCAAAAGTTTTGCAAGTGCAAGGAGAATATGAGTGATCTTTTGGTTAGCTGACACTGATGAGTTTATTCTGATCTATCACATAGCCTGTATACTATGTGATGAACAACAATTAGATGTATTTATTTTTTGAAGTTTCAACATTTAACTTAATGCACAAAACAATATTTGGGGTAATTCAGAAATGCTGTAATCATAGTATCTGCAGCAAAGGGTCATAAAGACTCCAGAACTTACTACTGTGTGAACCGACCAAAGTAATTACTGCATTTAGATCAGTGGGAAAGCCATCTGTAAATAGGGTGTGGCTCACAGTTCAGATTTGATGACCTTTATGCTTGTGTACTGGTGTAATATCTAAAGAAAAACAAAAGAGTAGCTCTTTATCTAAGATTTATCTCAGTGCATGATGCCTGAACTCTTTACACTTGCAGTGAGAGGATCCAGTGGCTCTTGTTTTGTTGTGGAAAAAAAAATAATAGCATGGTTTAGATCCACGTTTCCCCTTAGAGGAAAGTGTCACAGATCGGTATGGGTTATTCTTTTTTCAGAATTATAACGCCCAGATCACTGAATGGCTTGATGAATCAGTCAAGTGTAAAAATTATATGCCTTGGCCTGTATAGACACTAGGTCTTAACCTAATTTGATGCCAAGGGGACTATTTAGACCGACATGTCACTGATAACAATATTACAGTTGGAACAACATGCCATCCCTCCAGCAGAGTCTCAGAGACTCAGTGCCGAAATACTGAAGCTGGTTCTGGACCACCTTGCTAAGAAACATGGTCAGTATTTTTTTATTGTTAAACTGCCTCGGCCATACTCATCTGAGGAGGCATACTCTTCTCATAAACTATAATGATGATATTTTTATGTTTTTAAACTTTGCGCTTGATATTTTTTGACTTCTCAAACAAACGTATACATTTCTAAAAGCTTTTATTTTTTTAATGTTTCATTGCTGAACAGCTGATTGTACGCTGTTTCCATTGAGCCATGACTCTGGGCCCGAAGTCTGGGGTAACGTTGTTGGTTTAAAAGATGTACAGCTTGACAGTGATGGACTTGAGAGGTGCACAGTGGGTTGCATTGTTCCAGTGGCAGCAGCAGACACCATGGAACACTCGTAACCTTTGTTGTGCTGGGACAGTTTTCCTGACTCATCACTTTCAGAATTGGCACCTGGAAAAAATGCGGAATTAAGCAGTTGGTAAAAAAAAAACTTGTATAAGAATGAATTTAGACTATAGTTAGAAAAATCACTGGAGTTGTTTACATATATAATATGAATAATGTAAGTTTCAGGTACCTGTTTCTGAAGAGCAGGATGTACACACAGCTCTCCTTGGACAGCCCATGGCAGGAATTACCTTCCCTTCAACACCATTTTCTGCCACAATGTAGAACTGCAGATTTATACATTAAGACGTTTGAGTTTTTATAAACATTAAAAGTTTTATGCATTTTTCTTTGGGGGGGGGGGCAGCCTACCTACTCCCAGAGTGAGTGATGGACATGAATTGCTCTTGCAAAGAGAAACATTTCATATAATTCTGATAAGACATTGGGATTTAAACTGCAGTCTTTAATGTTACTTTCAAAGCGAACAAAAATGTTATGACTGCTGGGAACTGCCATTACATATTTACTCTGCGTAAAAAGTAATTTGTTACACCACTCATTCCATTACTTTTACATTGACCTGAGATGCTTTGTAAAATAATTACAATTAAACCCTAGGCTACAGTCCCATACACTGACATAAGTATGTATTAGGCTGTGTGATATGACCAAAATCTCATATCTCGATATAGGACATTTCTCACCCCGATAACAGTATATATCACAAAATAGTGCTCGACTTGTGTTAAGTGTTTTCAGCTGGGCATCATGTACCTGGAGTCAAGTGTTTCGACCGATGCATGAAACTATATTTTTAGATATAAGTTGCAACGGCCGGCATTTTCTGTCCCCACCAGTCTGTGGTGGGGACTGGTTTGCGGCATAATTTGCAGAGTGCAGTTTTCTGGTAGGTGTCAGACTTTTCATAATCAAACCATGTCCATGCTACAGAGGTAGCCCATCGTTTAGGAATAAGGTCCTCGATTTGTTTTGACTCGTCCTTCTGTTTGACCAATCTACACAAATGATAGCGTATAATATGAAACGATAGATGTTTTAATTTCGTCATCCGCTATATTTTATCATATCGCACAGCCCTAGTATGTATCCTAATGAGGACACACTCGCAAGCTCTTCTTTTCAGTCCAACATCAAGGAGAATGCAAGGCATGTTTGACTGTTTTTTCTTTCTTTCTCCCCATCTGGCAAATAATTGAAAAGCCCACATAATGGAATTAACAACATAATTTTAACTGTCCTTTTTGTTACATTGATGTATTATATTACTGCATGACATAAAAACTGTATGTATTAATGACCGAGCTTTGTAATAATGGCCTTACCCGAGGAACAGTGGTAGTGGTTGTCTCTGACATGCTCTCATCCGTCATGCTGGTCTCACTCACATTATCCACTGATGGCTGTTTGTGGAAGCGTTTTCTCGTTCTGAAAAGTAAATATAAAATCTGCACAAGTTATGTATAGAATAATATACACATGGAGAGTTTATCTCACAGAAATATAAAAGGTCAGGTACCTAAAGAAGATTTATATAGGTTATAACAGAAGTTGTGTACTCAAATTCATCGTGATGAGAAATGAGTGTCTGTGCTGTGTACTGCCCTTCACAGCATCATTTATCACTGCATTATAAAATAATAATTTCACCACATTTGATTTATTTAATGTTTGTTTCTTAGCTTTCTGCATATCTCACCCCCTGAATGTTGACCAAAGATAATACATCTGAATGTTGTGATAGACCAAGCCGGAGGCCGTGTGTGCATTTACTCTACGTGCTCATAAGTTTCAGTTGTTTCTTTAGACTCTATCTTTGTGTACAGTGTGATTCTGTACTCTCTGTGTGTTTATTACAGGGGAAACCAAACTACCAAACTCAAAAAACGCACAAGTGCACCTGCAGTCAAGTGCAGAAGGCAATTTAAGGCAGAGCTATTGGCGGCCATGTAGCGTTTCCTTTGGGGTCATACCTCACCGGCTCCATTTTGTAGCTGAGAAATGACCTATTTTTATGTGTAATTGCTGTAGAACAAGCTAAACGAACCATGTAATTGAAAGCGTGCCACTTCCACAGGGGAACCAAGAGTGTAAACGTTAGGATGTAGTAGGTAGTGTGCTTTGTAAGTCAAAAGAGTGTAGAATGCCAAACAGCCTTGTCCATAAGCCAGCGAAACAACCATAAAACAAATCAGCTACTTAGAAACATCTCAGGTGGAAATAAAAAGGAGGAGGGGCCACAGTGTGTAGTTTATGCGTGCTCTTCACTCAGCTAACCACTGTTGCATGCTGTCATTTGTTCCACGTGTGATGTGCTCCCTGACCCCCTGCTGTCGTACTGAGAAACCGGCATTAAACGCCTCATGCATCTTGGGTTTGATAGACATCTCTAAATGCTGTCAGCTCATTCATTACAGCAGCAGGTCCTCCCTGGTCTATTTTTTGACCATCAGTTAGAAAAAGCATGATAGTCCCTTAAGATGAAGACATGATTCTCATTTTTACCAGTCTAATAAAACCCATACAAATTGAATAGTATATTTAGTATGTTTAGTGAGGAAATAGTTAAATATTCATAGATGTTTTTTCTTTTTCTTTTTAGGAAGTCACTTTTGATCCTTTCACAGCGAATAGCATATCTTGATCATTTTGATTTCCCTACTTTCTTCCTTTTTTATTTTTTTCCATTGTCCTTATTCTTTTTTTACCCATTGTCTATTCTTTTCCCTTCCTTTTTCTCCCCTTTTACTTTTTGCTGCCTCCTTTTTCTCCTTTTCCCTTTTTTCTCTTACCCATAGCAATAGGTGACACAGGCTGTGATAGAGAGCAAGGAAACGAGGACCACCATGCACGCTGTAATGACCACGTTCCTCTTCTTCTCCTTTTCAGCCCGCTGAAGCTCCAACCATTCCAGGTCACTGAACTGACATCGTTCCCCCATGTAGCCTGATACACAACTGCATGACAAAAAATCATATCCAGGAATCATTTTTGGTTAACTGCAAACAATTTATATTTTAAGACAAACTTGTTTAAAACACATCCAGTTACTTTATAATTCAAAAACGGTTACTGCTTAAGCAACTGCTTAGTTTTGTGTTTAAATGTTTGGGCTCCCTTGGCAAATTAAATGTCGTTTTTGAAAGACTGGATTGGATTTCATAGAACAGATACACAGGGAAGATTACAGTCACAGGTTTTGGAGTTATATGACATAAGGTTAGTGAAAAAATGGAATTGACTGGCTTCAGTAATAATTCAGTTATTTTGTTTTTCAAATGATCCTCATAATCCTGAGAATCATTGGAAAACACTGGAGGGGAAAAAAAAACAGCTACCCCCTCAGTGTGCCAAGGGTACCCCCCGAGAACTCGACAGATCACTGAAAAGGTCAGACAAGCTGGTCCAAAAGTGTGCAGAACTGTCAGCATCCTGGGGCCAATCTTATCCATACCTAGTGCCAGGTTGACATTTCTGCCCACTATCTCAGAAACCAGATACCACTTGGGGGTTCTTCAACTCTTCAACCTGTTTGGGCACTCATAGGCAGTTGTTCTTTTTTGTTGCTAAATATACGTTTTCATTATAATTTGTATTAAATGTGTATACATTATCTGCAGCTTTCCACTGAAATTATGAAATATTTTTAAGTCTGTGCATTAGAACTCATAATTTACATTTTTGTTGATCTGATTTGAAGTGCATACTTCATGGACAGAAGTAGACTGTCTCTGCTGTAAACACTTTCGTGAGGCGTGGGCTTTAATCATGGAACAACAGTGACACCTGCTGCTTGTCAGCTGTCATAAAATACTTTTCACCTAAGTGTTCTTGTCTTAATTAACAGTGGGACTGCATGAATATATCTGAATATTTGAGAAAATATTTGATTATATAATTATTATATTTATATTACAATATTTAATAAAATTTGCCATAATCATATTTCTGTTTAAAAAAAGAGAGACCCTATTGAAGCAAGGCGCCAACAGCAGTATAATAGTAAAATAGCAGCGACAGTACAGAAGTAGCCAAGTATGGAGGTGCTTGGAAATTTTAAGTTAAACTATAAAATCACTGCTTAACACTTTAGTTTAACAATAATTAAAGTAATTTAACCTTGTAACTATTCAGCACCCTGCACAATGTCGCATAAAACCAAAGAATATTTGTTGTATTTTGTGTCTTGGGTCGATCTTTTTAACCAGTTGCTTAAAGCCGTGCATGTCCACCATGTAACTGCATTATTTCCATCCATCATCAGCTCTTCCTGTCATATGGAGTGCACTTAGTTAGTGCACCAGCAAAGATTGGTTGAGTCATTTGTTTACATTTAGGTTGCTAATATCAACTCCTTTGTAGTAAGGTTATACTTGATGGTATGTTTTTGCCTCTTTTAAGATACCTTTTTTGGTTTTCACCTTAAACTGTAACAGTTTTATTTCATATTTTTCAAATTGCTAGGTATTGTTGGATGTTGTTTAAGTCTTGCTCTCCGTGGGAAACAAGACATGGCTTGTTTCCCTGTTGTGCACACTAGGGGATTTTAAAGAGTTTTGCTCCAATACAATGGTATTATGATTTGACACTTATATCATGTAATAATTTATAATTGCAGTATTGTACATGATGTGGTATCGCACAGCCCTAATATGAATATCGTGAGCCCTTCTTTGAAAAACAAACAGTTATGAGGGGTGGGATGGGGTCATGGGTCAAGTAGAAGGACAAGCGGGTTTATTTACTTGCAGGCATAAGAGTCCAATTCAGGAAAGTAAAAGCAAACACCATGGTACAGACAGTAGGTCTCATAGGTTGCAGGACAACTCTCTGCATTTCCGTTGTGGCGTTTGGTGGTAACATCAGCAGAGGTACCAGGTGTCACCCATGGTGATGTGGACTCCAACTCTAGAGAGAATTGAAGATATAAGTTCATTAACTTAGATTCATTTTCTACTGCTTAAAAGAGATGGTTCATATAAACACTGTATTCAATCTAAATTAACTATCTGATTTCACAGATAAGATAATGATAGACGATGAGAATGTGCCAATACGGCCCAGGATATGTTAACAAAAGGAAACGATCACCTTGACATGTCTGCCCATCGCTGTAGTATCCAGCCAGGCACTTGCAGTAGTATTTCCCTGCAGTGTTTTGACATTCTTCATTTTTGTCACAGTTGTAGATTCCCAGGTTACACTCATCAATATCTAGGACAAAAATAGGAGCAGTAAGTTGTAACCTAAAATTTTACCAAATAAGAAGAATCATAAGCTTCGAAAAAATGTTGTGACATTATTTACTAGCTAAATAAAATGTAATTACTGTTTGTTTTTTTAAATCCTCCATAACCTGGCCTGGTACAGTGAAAAAAGTTAAGTTTTTATTAATTTAACAAAGTTGCCACACTATGTCTTTTCGATGCTTCCTACTTTGCAAACAAACTCAGCTGATAATCTCAAAACACTTCAACTGGTCTGCAAGGAAACGATAGGAGGAATTACTGGATGGTTTTAGGACTTTTTGAACATTTTGACTTTTTCCATTAAGGCTTATCTTGAATAATACCATTACCTTTACTTTCAGAGCAACCCTACCTCTGAATTTTATTTCAAAATCCAAAACTCAGTTCTGCTAGATCCCTGCTACTGTAGGTGAGATTAAAAAAAAGCTCACTTGTATCAAATGTAATCCCGTAAGCTTATTTCAGGGTCTGTTACCTCATCTCTCTAATGCATATTCCCAGTATAATTGAAGGTATACTCACCCACACATAACTGTCCATCACCTGTGAAACCTTCTTGACATAAACAGTTTGGGTGACCAGAATTCAGCAGGCATTGTGCATTCACATCGCAGCCGAGTGAGTAGCACTCATTCTGGTCTGACAGAGAGGGGGCATATGCAAACGTAACATTTAGGCTGGGCAAGATATTGAGTGGATAGAACGCCTTTCAAGGTGCACTGTTACCTGAAATCATTTTGTCGGTGAAGAAAGTTGGCTGGCTGCTTACATCAGTTGTCAGTGGCAAGCTCGCAGTATTAAATGTTTTGTTTTTCAGAGGTGTTAAATCAACTGATCCACTGTTTCCATATTCTATAAAATTAATACATAAAGAAAACATTCAAATTTATCATCACATTACACTGTGTAGAAAAGAACACAGGATACATCACCTGCTGTTCCATTTGAAGCGTCAACAGTCAAGCAAGTTTTTCCATCAGCTGATAGGATATAGTGTGAGAAACAAGAGCAGTGGGCAAAACCCATCTTGCTTTCACACACCTGGGAACAACCTCCCTTCAGGTGAAGGCACATATCTGCCCCTAAAAAACAGGACAGAAGTATAAGCCCAGGAATTCTTTAGAACTGATGGATGCTGTGTGCCACTTGTTTTTGTTATTGGCACATGTGTCCAATCTGCATGTATCTAAATATGCATGGAACTTGTTTTTTTAGATCATTGTAATCATGGTTGTTCCTCTGTACCTGGCTTAGCAAGGGGATGAACTACAACAATAGATGCTGGTTGCACCATGCTCCCTTGGATCCATTGCAATGTTTTCCCAGTCCGCTTATGCACACTGGTCAGCTGGTGGCGTTCCTGATCAGAGATCCAGAGCCTGTCTTCAAATAGTGCAAGATCAAAAGGTTGGCCTGGAACAAATTAGGGCAGACGGCAAGAAAATCTGAGTTGACTCAGTGATTCCAGGTGAGAGGCGCTTGTGTTCAGCTGTAAATGCAGTGATACTGGTTAAACTGGATTTTCTCACATTTGAATTGTGGATGATGCTATGAATGAGAAAGTTAACTTAAGAAGCGGTATACTTTTGCCATTTGAGTCAAGATTAGTAGGACAGCTGTACTATATCAGTTATACTTAGTATTAATTATCTGTCATATATCCTAGAGTAACTTATCATATATTAACTTACATATTCATTTTACAACAATGAAATTCTTATTCCCCATGCATTTATATCTGCTTTTTTAGATATATACATTTCACATAAACCTCACCTACTTGGTTCTTTGACAGGACTCGTCGATCTGAACCATCCAGGGCGGCAGTCTCTATTGTGCCTTTCCTCTGATCACACCAGAATACTCGGTCCTCTGTGAAGTCAATTGTCAGGCCAGTGGGCGACACAAGGTTGGTCCTAGCAATGACAGCACGGTCTCTCCCTTCCAGGGAGGAACATTCCACCACAGGATGGGTCCCTATGTCAGTCCAGAATAACTTCCTCAAAAAGTTAAAAGAAAGAAATAGAGAGCAAGTGGTACACAAAGTTATTAAACCACCTGTTTACAGTGCTTAACAAATTCTATTAGACCATCTGTGATAAAAAGAAAACAAAAATACAAATATTTTAGAAATCTGAAAAAACTGAACCGAATTCATGTCTTTAAACCCAAACTGGACTACTCTGAGAAGTCTTCAGTTGTTCAAGCATAACAGTCAACCTCTAAAACTAATTTTCAGGCATGCAAATAAATAACTGTAATTTGGCATCTTATTCAAAAAATAATGATGTGCTTTACTGCATTGTATGCTTTTTTTGTAAAACAGTAAATTTGAAGATGTAATTTAATAATTTTAGTTTGGTGGTGGTCTAATAAATTTGTTAAGCACTGTATATACAAATCATCTATATCTTTTTGTGATATTCATTGTTACAAAATATTTTGTTTAAAATGTCATTAAAACATGACCTTTATTGGCCAGATCACTGTGAGATTATATACTCACTATCCATTTTGTTAGGTATATCTCTTTAACCAATTTTTAATGTAAATATTTAATATTTATTGTTTCAGAAACTCTTCATTTTCTGGGATTTCCCCACACAAACATCTCTAGGGGTGAAAAATGAAATTAAAGATGCAATTTACTCCACAAAATGGGCAACTGAAGACTGGAAAACAGTACCTGGTGTCTTGGTTTATGCAGCTACAGCCAGATGAATGATCAGAATTTAGTGTAAGCAGCATGAAAGCATGAATCCATCCTGCCTTGTAGCAACAATTCAAGCTGCTTGTCGTGTAATGGTGTGGGGTAGTATTTTCTTGGTGCACTTTGGGACCAACTCAGCATTGTTGTCAACATCTTTTGCTGTTAGCCATGTGGCTCCTTATATGACCACAGCATACTCATCTTCTAATGCTAGTTTTCATGTGTCAGGGGCTTCGTGTGTGGATGAGAGGAAGGGAACCAAACGCAGGACTCACGGTGAGGGTTGATGGAGTTTATTATAACGAACGGATGAGCAGAGCATAAGATGACTGGCAGACTGAAATGACTGAACTGGCTGGCTGGACTGGACACACGTGCGAAGTAGACAACATCAATGACAAGACGGTGAACAGAAGGAAACTGAGGACTTAAATACCCTGACTGATGATGATGACGATTGGAGACCGGTGAGTACACAGCTGAACATAATCCGACTAATGACACAGGAAGCGGAACTAGAACATAATGCGCAGAGACTGACAAAGGGCTGACATCATAAAACAGGACATGTGTACATATGGAAACTAAACAGAGAACATGACTAAACTGAAAACACTGGGTCAACGACCCAGGAACCCTGACACACTGAGTTCATTGTACTCAATGACTTCTATGGTCCATCCAGTACAGCATCTTAGGGATGTGGTGAAATTGGAGATTCAAATCTGTAGCAAGTGTATGATGCTAACATACTGTAACAATATGAACCAAAATCTGTGGTTAGTGCTTCCAGCTTGGTAAAACTGTGCCATGAGGAGGCAAGGCAGTTCTAAAGACAAATGGGGGTAAAAAATCGGGTTCAAACTGGCAATAGCAAGGTGTACCTAATGAACTGACTCTGGTGAGTGTTAGTCAAAGTTAATCAAACTGCTTGGTAATTATTAATGTGGTATTTGTTGTTTATTGATTAGTCTTTAGTCAATTGTATTGGTGAAAGAGTGATGCATATGGCTATACTCACTTTGCAAGAGGATGAACTGCGATTCCTCTTGGCTTTTCCAGACCTTTTCTCACAATAGTTTCCCTGTGAAGTCCATCCAAAGTACTGCAATCAACAGTTGACCGCCTGAGGGGCAAAATATGTGCATGCAGAAGTTTAATTTCCCCAGTGTCAGTTATTTCCTGATGAAGTTCATTCAGATTAAAAGAGATTAAGAAAGCTGGGTGTGACCTAAACGATAAACTTTAGATAGACAATTGAATAGAACTAGAAAGCAAACATCTACTAACAGCAAATGACCAGCACTGTATGAAGAAACTGTTTTCATTGTGTAATTCTTACACACACTGCACACCTTTTATCCGTCCAGTACATCTTGCGATGAACCCAGTCAACTGCAAGCCCCTCTGGTGAATCCAAACCATCAGAGATGAGAATGTTTCTTGGGCCACCTTTTATGTCAACTCGCTCAATTGTTTTCTGGCTTGTACTTGCAAAGTACACCTTTAAATGCAAAATATATCATTTATGAATACTTGCATTTATAATATAAATATGAATAATTATATAATATAAACTGGAAGGAAAACATGTGGATCATTGTCCAAACAAGCATAATGAGGTAATAGTAAGGGGCATGCATTACAGTGCTTGTCCACTGGGTGACACTGCAGATCCATAGCAAAATCATTTCCTGATTTAACTCAATTCTATTACAATGAGTCATTCGACCTTATACTCATACTCTTGGAACGCTTTCCATCTTACATTGTTCTGGACAGGGTCATAGTCTAAAGCTACGATTATTCCTCTGGGCTCCTCTGCCAAGATTTGATCCACAGTGCCATCAGGGTTAATTCTCCGGACATCTACTAGATTAGCAACTAGTAGATAAGATGGAGGTCCTGAAGAAAAATATAAGAAAATACAGTGTTTCGTGGTCAAATGCACTGCAGCTTTCACCTTGTGTTTTTTGACTTTTGCATTGGAAACAGATGTAAAAAGGTAGACGGTGTGTGTGTCTTTGTGGGCACATGTAGCTCAGCTATCTGCTATGCCATTGTTTGACTCACCAGTTGCAATGCAGTGCTTGCCATCTTGGTGGAGCTGGTAGCCAGGCAGACAGCCACACTCCCAGCTTACAGGGGTGACAGGGTTGCAGAGCTGACTGCATCCTCCTCTATCTGCAGATGAACAGCCTGGAACCATGAAAAACAATGTGGGCACAGCTAAGCTTATGAATTTGTTAAAATTCAACAGACCTTTGCTTAGTTGCAGTATTTACTCTTAACACAAAATTATGTTGTGTCAACACTGGTTCTGGCATCAGATTTCACTGTAATCCAGTTTATCCATTGCAAAATAAATCATATGCATAAAAAAGTTAATCATTTTAATTATTATATTCTAAACTGATGCAAGATATTGGCCCACAATAAACTGAAAGTATTACAACAGTTACTACACTGTTGCACATTCATCTCTTTGATCCATCTATCCTCAGTTTGACCACATCAACTCAACTCTTATTCATGAAATATTTATACAGTCTTGGCTCCAAATCACAAAGTAGGCACTGTATCTGCTGCTTAGTTTTTTGGAAATGAGCAACCAATATGTTCCATTAAACTGTCATTCAGTCAGTTGATAGATTCATGCTATTGTTCCTTTTCTTTTACTACGATGCTATAGTTAAAATGTAAACGTAATGGGAAACTGAATCCAGTATGTGTATACTCTGTATGTTAGCCATATACTATAAGGTTAGTGTTGTAAATGAGAATATTATTAACGCTACATTTTTTTTACTAAGTGTATTTATATAATTTTTTAATAAAAGGTAGATTTTAGTATTGGAACATGGGGCAAAGTGGTGTAATACTGGCCATACCAGTACATGTTTGTCCATCCTCCTGTAGTATAGATCCCTCAGGGCAAACACAGACAGCACCATTTCCTGTTGACAGGCACCCATTGCCGCACTTTGTCATATTCCTTTCACATGGTATGATTTCTGTAATAGAAAAAAGACAGTTCTATCAAAAATAAAAACAAGAAATCTTTGATTTTTAACGATAAAATAACAATTAAAAAATCAAAGAAAAAAAATCAAATGGATTTGATTCATGTAGATTAACATAAAGATTACATGAACTTCAACCCAAACTGATGTGAGTTAATTACATTTTTTTTTACAGTCATTCATAGTGCCAATAAAGGCAACGTGATGCTCCATGTAAATAAAATAGACTTGAGTCTATTTTTGGGCCAGTAGACTGTGGATCAGCCGGATGGACAGCAAGCTTCTTAGCCCCTGTTCTGGTAAAATCCTTTGATGAAGTCAGCTCTAATCCTATCAAAATAGTGGAAAGTGTGATAAGAAAGTCAAACCCAAACACTGAGGGTGATGTAATGCTAGTTAAAAGGCACATGGGGTCTCCTGTACCAGAGATCCTGAGGTGAGTATGTACCAGTACTAAAAAGCAGTAGATAAATGTGACATTTAAGTTTTCTATGTATTATATTATAAGACACATGATTTACTCATTTACTCAAGTGTCTATCGTTTTATTTATGCTGCAGAATTATAAGAATAAAGTATGAATCGTGTAAAGATGTATCAGAGGACACAAGTGGCCATCATCATAAGTGAATCATAACACAAGTCATTTAAGTTTTATCTTACTGAGAACATTATCATTTATTGTATAATGTGATATTTTATTGCTGTTTTTTCTGCATTTATTTCATATATAGGTTTTGTACAGTAAACAATAGGATAGTTTATTCTTCTTATCATGCCTACATTTATTTCAGATCTTTTTATAGTCTTCCATTAAACCTTTCAGTTAGGCCAGAAACGCTCCATGTCAACAGTGCATGTGGTAAAACTACTGCTTTTTCATTTTTTTGTCTTTATATAAAACAATTAAAAATGGCACTTCAAGTAGGTAAATAACTACAGTTCTTCTGTCGTCTGTGCAACCAAGTAAACTCTGTTGTAATCTCCATTGTCTAACCTGCTGCTTGGCTCTATGTTTGTTTCATACTGGACCTTGGCAAAGGTTGTCAGCTAAGCAGCTTAGAAAGACAAAGCTGCTGACCAGATATGTTCCCTACTGCAAATGTCACCTCATCATCTAATCTCATTGTCTGTGAACTTTTCCTGTTGTCTTGAGCATATTGCTGTGAGAGTAGAAAAGAGATTATGATCTGACTATAAAAATATACTTTTTTTAAAAAAGTTTTACTATATCTTGAAATTAAAAAAACAGAAACTATAAATGTTTGAAAAAATGTCAAAAAATCATCAAATTTAAGTCAAAATTACATACAAGTAAAAATAAAATTTAATAAAATAAAATCCAAGTTTATTTAACTAAATAATTATTTCTTATACATGACCTTGACAAATGAACTTTTAGCTGAAAGCCAAAAATAATCGCGTTATCGTGATGTCCTTTGTTCTACCTGATCGTCTCAGTGCTCTTAAATGTTTAGAAGTTGGACAAAGTTTCAGTGTTTTGTTTTGACCCAAGTGACCTAACACACAATTGTCAGCTCACATATATCTAGTCTGTCTTGAGGCCTGTGACCCTCAAGCCTTCTAGGGTCAAAGTAGTATCTGGTAGATAAATGCCACCTTTGACAGCAGCACAAAGAAGATCTGCAACCCAAGCTTTAGTCATGTTCAGATCTTGAATATACATTTTACTTGTTTTTTTTTCTATTTTCACTGTAAAACACATGACAAAGCTATATTGATATTATAAACATGGTTATGCTTTACCTTGGCATGTTTTCCTGTCTGGTAAGAGGGCATATCCTTTAGGACAGGTACAGAAATAAGATCCAGGAATGTTCTCACAACCAAGCGAGCAGCCATGATTCCAGTGGGCACATTCATTTACATCTATGGTACACACAGACAAAGATGGTAATATTTTTTGCAAGTAGATGCTAATATTTATGTTTTCTGTGCTTTATATATAAGTCCTTTTAATTGTGGCTGTCCCCTGTAACAGTGATCCCTGCTAGTACTAGGTTTGACCCCTTTGGGCTTCAGAAGTGCCTTAAGTATTCGTGGCACAGATTCAACAACATGCTTTCTCAGAGAATTTGGGCCATGCTATCATGATACCATCATTCAGTTGTTGCAGATCTGTTGGCTGCACATCCACGATGCCAGTCTCCCAATCCACCACATCCTAAAGGTGCTCTTCTAAATTGAGACTGGTGACTGTAGTGGGCTTTCAGCTGAACTGATTTGAGCTTTGTGACATGTTACATTATCTTGCTAGAAGCAGCCATCAGAAGTTGGGTACATTGTGGTCATACAGGAATAGAGATGGTCAATGGTGTTTGAACAATGAAGTTGGTACTAAGGACCAAAGAACACCAAGAAAATATCCCCAATGCTGTTACACCATCCACAGCCTTGAACACTGATAGAAGACAGGATGACTCTATGTTGGCTTTCATGTTATTTATCGCAAATTCTGACCCTACTAATGTCATCAGATCAGGAAGTCTTCTACTGTTCAGTGTCTAGTATCCTTCTTTTCCTATTCTTAGCTGATTAAAGTAGCTTCCAGTGTTATTCTGACTAAAGTAAAAATGTGTTTTTGCTGGTGTATTTGTAACTGCCTTCTTATTTTAATACCAACCTTTACAGTAAGTGCCTTCCATACTGAGAACAAAACCTTCACTGCACTGACAAACGCCTTGGTCTGCCAAACTGGAACAGACGTTAACACAGTTGCCACCTTGGTCATCACAACCTGTTGGAAGTGATTGCTTGATACATTATCTAGAATATAAACACAATTCATTTAACTAAGAAGAACTTTAAATGTATGATAATGTTGAGCTGTAACCTGGAAATGGTGATAGCGGGTCTGCTGTTGGCTGATTAAGTGGATGCACGATCTTGATATCAACTGGAGGTTTACCCATTTGTTTTATGTTAACAACATGTGGCTCTCCACCAGTGTACTTGTTTACTTGTTTTATAACCCGAGACTCAGAATCGGTGTAGTATATGTGCTCCAGAAAAACAGATATTCCAACTGAATGAGACCTGATAAAAAAGAAGACATAATGAGTGGCTTTCGACTGGCTTATTTGATCATTTACATCAACTCTCTGATCTACATTTTCTTTATTAACAAAGTTAAAGGATGAGTAACAAATTGTATTTTTACTAAATACTCACTGAAGTGGAAGATTCATGGTGTGTAGGGCGTTCCCATTGTAATCACAAGAGGCAATGGCACTTTCTCCTTGTGGCCCAAACTGAACCCAGAACAGTCTTTTGTCTACTCGGTCAATCGACAGTGCTCTCAGTTGTTCAGTTATCTTAATTAGTGTAATTTTCATCTGTCCTGTGACATCAGACCTTTGGATACTTGGAGACATCCCCCCAGATAACCAAAACAGAAACCTGCAATATGCATGTTTTGGGGGAAAAAAAAGGTTTTGCAATGAGCCTTTCCAAAATATTTTTTTTCTGAAGTTAGCTTTGCATCTGTTATGAACTATGGAAACTTAGTTGCTTCCAGTAAGGGCACTGCTTAGACATTTCCTCATATGTTAAGCCTGCCAAATCAGGAGACTCATAATTCTTTTGCCTCAAACTCATTTTTGGTAATGCTTAATAAACTGTAGCCCAATTGAATTAAAGCCTGAGAGAAGTGTACGATAATAAGTTATGTAAAAAGCAATTTAAATATGCTCTTGGCACTTTTTAATCATGAAAAATGTTTTTAAATGAAATTATTCAGTGTTGCTTATCCATCAGGCCAAACTGAAGGGAAGTAAATTCCTACTGCTGTCCTTGATCAGAGGTATATGAGAGTCAGTCAGTCAATTTTTATATCATTTGATCCTTCCATATAGTATCGGAAGGATCAAATGAAAAACAGCAAACAAAACAAAAAACTGCTGTCATTATGACATCTGCATAGATTACCTATTAGAGGGGTCAACGCTTATAGAATTGGGCTGGGTCAAGTGTCTTAAAAGAGTCCTCTGTTTCTTCCCATTTATATCGATTCTCTTTACTTCCCCCTTTTCTCCACTTGTCCAGTATACGCTGTTCCAAATCCAGTCCACTGCGAGGCCAGAGATGTGTTTGTCATATGAATACAGTTTCTGCAAAAGAAGCATTCATAATTAATCATTTTAAATCTGCGGCTCTGAAAGTTTCCAGAACAATGCAGGATAACATTAACATTAAACAATTTAATTATGGTAATTACAGTTTCTGAAAGATCTTTTAAAAGCCTCCAAATTAGATGCTGTACTAATTAGGTTATTAAAAATTCCTAAATCATTAAAAGTGATCCTAAGCTGCTGGTTAGCTTTGGGGGTATTAAGTCTTATTAGCGCTGTATTCCATACTTTGACATTTCACACTATTGGGGACCTTGGAAGTTTCTTTGTTAGAAGATCAAAAATGATTCAGAAAAGCACATATAAAGCAGATCACGTTACTTCCATTATACTTGCAAAAATTAAGGAAAATAGGTCTGCTGTTGTTTATTTTACTGGTTTAAAAAATGTGTTTGTTGGGATTTTTAGAGTGACTTTTCTAAAGTGTGTGAAACGTTGGTCAGACTGTGAGCACATTATAAGTAGTTTTATGCAAATATTTGGTAGTTTTGTATCTTAACATTGTTATGGAATCTACTTGTAAATTAAGACAAAACACAAAAATACTTTAAATATCAAATTTTCTTGTGTTGTCATCCAAAGGATATACTAAGTAGTAGTACGTAAAATGTTTTAAAACTTGCAAAATAACCTGTCATTTTATAATTCAGCAATTTGTAATAAAATGGTGCACACCCTTTTAGTCTAGCATGGAAATAAAAAGGCTTTCACTAATAAGTTACACACACAGGAAAACAATCAAACAGAGAAAAAGTCCACTTACACTTGGGCGCAGTTACATAATCACCTGTTTGTGTGCTCCTTTCACAGATGCTTTGTAGATGACCCCAGTGTGCCTGTCAACCCAGTAAACTCTCTGTTCTTTGAAATGAAAGTCAAGCAGGATAGAGCTTCCGACGCCAGGCACAAGCCTTCTGTGATTCTTGCCATTAAGGCCCATCCGATGAATAGCTTTACCATGGCCAAATATCAGGAAAGGCTGTGAAGCTTAGCAAATCATTACACACGTTATTAAAGTTAAAAATTTACAGTGAAGATCATTTGAACGCCTTACTTCTGTAAAAATAATATCTTAAGTAAACACAGTTGTATAATGACTCAACAATATTTAGATTTAGTGACTAATGATTCTGTGAGGTTTACAATAACAGACTAAAATGCCATTATATAAAATATAAAAATTATATAATTGCAAACATTTAGCATTTTTAATTAATAGGAAATTCACAAAAAAGTCACAAATCACGCCACATTTTAAATTTTTTATAATTTTCACAGTGAATGAGCATATTTACTTTCTTATCTTAACCAAATAAATCCACAGTATATATAGGTAACTATGGCAGCATTTGACATTTCAATAGCTCCTGCCCCCCTCTTTGTGTCGCTGCTGTTGTCGTTCAATTTGGCACATTATTTGATTTAAAAAACCTATTCATCCCTGCAATGGAAAGTTCAAGGCAACCACAGCTGCCTCTGTGTAAAACCTCATCCCTTAGCAACAAATAGCTTTTGCTTTTTCCTTTGACTCTGACAATACTCTGCAATGAATGAAGGGGAAGGCAGTTAGTGTCCTCTAAAAGGTTTTTGATTCAGGTCACAACATCACTCTGGGATTCTGCTGGGAAGTTATGATCAACAATGATATTTCTACATATTCTGATTTTGTATATTGGATGATTGCTGTGCATTTGTTGTCAGATAAATGTAGCTGTCCTAGAACTAAACTTTCTTTTTTTACTCTTGGAGTGAGCAATGACATTGGCAAGGTAATGACACTGTCATATGCAACCATAGACGCCGCTCTTAACTCTGTGGAATGAAGAAAACAATGAGCAAAACCAGACAAACAACATAATGAAATGTCTGCCATTGCTAATGAGTTGCTAGGATGCATCCTGCTGAATCACTGATTGACAAGTTCACTGGAAGGTCAGTATGATTCTTGACTCAGCTTTGTCACTTGGACTTATTTGTGAACTCTAACACAAAATATACTACAATTCATCAATTCTTCATTGATTTACTATTTTGCATTGATGTAACATGTATTTAATGGCATTTCAGATGATAATTCAGTTCACATAGTTACAGACTAGTTACCTATAAAAACAAAGAAATGCAAGAATATGAAAAAAAGAATTGTTAACTCTGCAATAAACATCACTATACAGTAACTAAAATGATTGGGCTAAATAACAATATACACTATAACATGAAATTGTTGAAAGATCTTGTCACATATTTGATTTTAGCTGAGGTGCTAGTATTATATGGTAGCACTGGATTTGCAGTCCTGTTGAATCAATAATGACTAGGTATTTAATTATTAATTAATTAATTATATTAACTAAAAAAATGCTATAATAATAATACTATTATATTATTGCTTGAAGGTCATGCCATACATTTTGTTTTACCACACAAAATAAATTAAAGTTACCATTTAAACGATTGCAGCCATATCACATACCTCTATTAGCATCCCCAAATACACGCTGAAAACAGTGATGATATTTAAGGAATATGTAGTGTAGTAGAACATAGTTTCTAGTTTCATGCACAGTGTTTGGGCAACAGATTTATGTAGCTCAGGTGAAAAGGTCCTGTTATGACTCTGCTTTGTACCTGTATTCCTAAAAATCTGTGCTGCCAGATCAGCGCATGATGTTCTGTAGCTGACTTCTGTTTGGTAGACAGGAGTGTTATTATTTTTTGGATGAAAATCACGGTACTGCACTTAATATTTTATGTCCTGCTGAGATGTGGTTTTTTTGGTCATCACCATTTGTATTTTTGAAGTAACGTCTCTGTGGTACTCCACAAAAACTCAACCTGAGATACACCCACACAAACACAGTCTGGCTTAGTACAGTGCCAAGTCTGCCAAGTTCACTTTGCTGTACCGCTTACTGTAGCATGTTTAATGCAAGCAACATGTTTGGTTCTACTTGATTACATTTTTTTTTAAACTAAGCATCATTCCAGTACTGAATAGCAGCTGTTGCATGAATGCTTTATATCCATGTGGAGTACAGAAGAACTTGTGTAACTGAAATTACAACCCAAGACACTAATTTCACTAATTTTTAGGACACAAAGTGTTATACAGTGAACAATCACACTTTTTAATATTAAATAAATATGTATTTGTAATATCTGTCTTTAAATCTAAGCTAGTTCATTTTCTATCATGATATGTATTTTAGAAATCTTTGTTTTGAAGTGAAAAGACCACACAGACAGCAGTACACTTCAACATTACTTCTTCCAGTACGGTCAGTTGGGACTGTTGGTTAGGAGAGGTTTCATACTCACCCGTACAGCTGCTGTTGCTCCCTGCTTGCAATAGGTGCTCATCCCAACATGTCGTACCGAGCAGCAAGGCTCCAGCGGTTTGCATCATAAAATAGATCAATATTACTGTTATCATTGCCTCGGGCATAATCCTGCACTTTGTCCTTGCTGGTCTTCTTCACTCTTTCTCAAGCATTCCCACTATCAGCACTGGCCCACAAAAATTCTCCAGGATTACGTACTGTAGGTTTGTGGACTCTTAGCATCCTTTGTCTAATGCTTTAAAGCTAGTAAGAGAGTGGAGCTTTACATACCCGTGGATGTCACACTAAAGGGAATGCAAAACCCTACTGAGATAGAGAATAAGGGGGTAATGCTGTCAGTGCAGTGTTGAACCCAGAAAAAAAATGTTTGGATCCTGCTCAGTCCCTACTTTGGGCCCCTGGGCTGCCAGTCTGTTTTGGAAGCAAAGATTGAAATTCCTAACACCCCCATGGTAAATTTTGCACATGCAAGTCCAGCAATGGTGCAAGATCTTCTAGAATTTGCAGTTCAGTGCTCCAACAGAATGTGGGATATTCAAGAAATGAGGCAGGGACGAAAAAAGGTCCCACATGATAACAACTTATTAGCTTTCTCCCCACCCCCTTACATGTGTGCTTTGTGAATGTAGATAGATATCTGTTTAAGATGGAGGTAGGCAGAGACAAGGAGACAGATGTTGCATGCCCATACGGAAAAGAAATAGTAAAAACTTATATGTGATTACTCATGAAAGTGGCCACTTTCATGAGTAAATCATATAAGGCTTACATGATTTACTCATGAAAGTGGCCACTTTCGCATTACTTTCATACATTGTTTTAGTAAGTATCCAAAACATACAAGTTTCATTATATAATTTTTCAAGGGATCTTATATCTGTTTTCACTCTTATATGCTTTTCATACAAGTTTCACACAAGACAGATACAAACTTTATAAGATTTATATATATCTTTTCCATATGGGATGGAAAGTTGTCAGACAGAATCTTACAATACTGAATTTGTCATTTATTAAGGAACTAAATCAACCTTTGGTATTTTTGAGTCATTCTTAAATGGCATACATACAGTACGAGTGCAATTTACACATGCCGCATACACAGTAGGTCCTCTGTTTTGTGTCCTGTGTGTGTGAATGAAGAGTCAGTGTGTTATACTGTCATCTCTCGAAGTTCTTCTGGCTCCCAGAAGGAATGAGCAGAATGAGTAATTTATAGAGAACGGTGGAAGAGAGCAGATTATCCTTAAATTGTTTGTCCTCCTCTTGCCCAGCATGACAATTAACAGAGGCCAGGAACTACAACCTCTATTCATACCCAGCATGACTAGGACATTGTCAGGAACAACGTCCTCACTAAAGAGCAGCAGTATGATTTATAATGCTGAGAAAGTTGCCTTGTCCCCAGACAAACACACTGAAGGGCACTGACCTTTTCCCACAATTTCACCCTGGGAGGTAAGAATAAAAGTCTAATGTTCATAATTACTCTTCAGGTGACAGTGTGTTGGATGACAGTGACACATAGCTATGAATCATCAAGTAGAAACAGTATCTGGGACACGGTGAGAGTGTGGCTATTATAGCTGTATTAAAAACTAACTCCTGCTTCTGTAAGATAAATGTTGCCAGTTCTGAAGACGAGAATAAAATGATTTTTTTATTCCCACAGGGAGATTCTTTTGTAAATTGTAAAACTAAAAACATTAAAAAACATACCATTTTAGTTTCAGTCATAATGCAATGAAAAAAGAATTGATTAAGTGTGATTAAGTAACTCCATGGACACAGTGAGGAAGCATCTCTTGTGACATTCAATAAAAGATTTATTCATTCTTAGTCTATGGCTAATTGGGTGGCCAGAACACTGTGTAGATGTTGGGAGATATTGGAAGATTTGCAACAGCCTCTTCTGAGTCACAGCATGTAGATGGCCTAACACCACCCTCAGTGAGCTGCCCTGAATAAGTTTATTACTGTCACATACTTTAAAGGAGTGGTGCTTCCACAGGAAATACAGTTGCCTCCGGAAGAGGGCTGCAGGTAGTTTGGCCTAGTCCTTTCCTATTTGTACTCCTGCACCATATTTAGCATTTTCCTCCTGATGGAAAGGGGAGTAGCAGATGTCCTGGATCTTATAAATATTCCTTCACCATAACACGGCCCTTTTTGGCACCCTTATTATTGGCTTATTTGTTTCCACGGTCTGATTTATTCCTGTTCACCTGAGCCATCAGGAAACCTTGTCAACAATTTTCAGTATTTTTGTGCATGTCACATTCAGTTGGTCTGTCTCAATGTTGTTGTTTTTTCAAGCACCTCAGGTAAATAGCACCTATAACGAAACTAAAGACGTCCCCGATGTCACGTCTTTATTGATCTCTTGATTCATCTTTTTGTTTTGTCTGTTTTTTCAGCTGTGTGCTCTCAGCCTTTTTGCCTTACTCTGACAGCTGTCATTAAAACCTTTGCCTGTTCTAGTCAACCATGTATTCATTTTGCTTGTGAAAAAAACAAACAAGCTATGTCAATGACAGAAGCACAGCTGACATCACAGATTATGCTGGTTACATCCACACCATAGTAGTGTTCCAGAAAATTCCAATTCCCTTGGTGCAATACATATTTATGTTGCCAGAAAAAGAGAACTATAGTGTGTTACTACACGTTAACATCGCTGCTGCATCTGCTCGTGTTTTGTTTTTTGGTAATTCTGTGTCAGTTACACAGGATCAATCTGGTGGTGAAGTAGTTTGTGTATTGCATGCAAAAGCATGGCCTTCATAAGGGCAGCTCTATTACATACATAAAGAAAGAAATAAAAAGTAAAAATAAATATAAAATATAAAATATAAAAAAAAAACTAAAAAAAAAACAAATGGGAGTGACTGGAAGTTTTACATCTGACAAAAAGTTATAAAAATACTGCAGTGAAACCTCTAGAAGTACATGATGTAGGGAGCTAAACAAAAGCTCAGATGCTTGTGTTTGCTTCCATACTAGCATAATCATGTTAATAATAACATAACTGCAAAATAGGAACCAAAATCTTCTCCCCCCCCCCCCCCCCCCCCAAAAAAAAATGAACAACAATATGGCAATCCTCTTTCTTCTGGCCTTACTGTACAGTTAGATGTAATGTGTCCATTGTTCTTGGCGAGAAAATTCTTCCTTGCATTAGCCTAATGTAGCCTAATGAACACTTATTGCAACTGCTAATTTGGATTTCAACCTCCAAAGTTACTAAAAACTTTACAAAAGCAAGCATCTTCACTAAGAGCTGAAAACAAAACCCTCAAGGAGTAATTATCATAATGACAGTCTTTTGTAACACACTAAGTTTAGAAGATATATTGGGACTCAAGAACTGGGAGATATTACTTCTTTTTTTTTGGTTTAAACCTGACAGAAAATGTAAATCTAGAGTTGGTTATTGGCTACAGTTACAATATTAGCCACATTTTATCAGCATATATTGCCCCTTTATCAAACCCTAGTCTAATACATTGTGAGACACTGTACTAGGAGAAGACACACTATCAAACATTGTGTCTATAAAGCAAATTACTGGCAGAACACTGGAGCCATGCTCCAAGACTCTTTAAATGATTCTAGAATTGAATCCTCTTTAAACAAATGGGAGTTTTGTGGTGTTTTCCCACTTGGGGCAGTAACTTCAACCCAAATGGGTATGTCAGCCTTTTCCTCGAGGTACTAATTCTCTTCCCTGCTCCTTCATGCTAGACTGCAAGCAACCCCAGTATGAGCTACAGTTCACTGTTTGATAAATCCATCAGGATCACATCCTCTCCAAAAAGCAAAGAGTTGATCCTGAGGCCACACACTAGATATCTTCCACTACTTGGCTGTGCCTAAAAATTCTGTCCATAAGATTTATGAACCAAAGAACCAAACCTTCCGCAAAAAGCAAATAGGTTATCCCGAGGCCGCCAAAGAGAAATGCATCCATAATTTGGCTACTCCTAGATATTCTGTAAAAGTTCATAAATGTTATGAAAAGAATCTGTGACAAAGTGTAGCCCTGGCAGATTCCAACTCCCACCAGGAACAGATTTGACTTGTACTGGAAAAGAAAAACCATACTCTCACTAAAATGGTACAGAAACTGTTGTAGTAGTCCATAACAATGCAACAAATAGCTCATACACCAAAAATACCCACCCCAGGACACCCCACCCACTCTGCACATAGTCATATCCCTTCTTTAAGTTCATAAAGCACATGTAGAGTGGTTGGGCAAACACCCATGCACCTTCACACATCTCTGAGAGGGTAAAGAGCTGATTCAGTTATCTATGGGCCAAAATAATTTTATTTCTCCCTTATCAGAAGTTACTAACAGGTGGACTCTCTTCTTCAGTGTGGCTGTGGAGTGTGAATGCCCTGAAGTTAGTGCTTATGCTATACATCAGTTTTAACAGTCCAGTGGTAAAACCTGCTTTTCCAGTGGTGAAGGCAAATCAATTGCCAGCTTACCTGATGTTGCCTTATCACCTGTGCCAGGTAAGGATGGAGTTGCAAAGGATTTAATCTCTGAATCATTGATTCAAGAAGACATCCTGATTTTCTGAAGACATTCATGCAGCCGGTGCAGGATATTGTGTGTTCAGGTGCCACTCGTTGTATGCCTCTACGTTTACCAGACCCCACAACACATATAATAATTTTTACACACCTACACAAAAAGCCTATTCATGAGTATAATATGCCTGGACATAGTGCTGACATTTGCAGTACATCTGCAGTCAACAGGCTATAATTCTGCAACCTCCTATTTCTGGTAACGTAGAAGTATCGTAGAAAAACAGGATTTAATCCAGTGACTGTTCAGATCAGAGTAAATGGCAGCTGTGACCTGTTGATTTTGTCAAAGAAATCTACCTCGGCCTGTTGATAATTGAATTATCACATTTAAAATGTCTTTCTAAACTTTTTAAAAATGTGCACTAAGCATACCATACAGACATATATTGTTACATATAGTAATTTAAAGCAAATGTATTAAAATCCATCAACAACTTTTCTTTTCTTTAACCAGTTTGTTAGGTTTTGGAAAATTGCTTTGAGATGCGTTCTTCATGTGAAAATTTTACACCTATCTACGCAGATCATATAGTGTAGTAATATGTCCAACTTATAATTCCACAGTTGTTCTGTTTATTAAAAACAAATGCACAGTGCATTTATAGACAATTAGATACATACATCATGTCATATAAAGTGGCAATATTAATGAGTCCGTTATGTACAAACACACTGACAGTACTTTTCTATAAAGGCAACGTTTGGCTTAATGTTTAAAGCCAACATGATCATGGAAATGTTATGGAAAAATCTGGGCTTTTCTCTGACACTATCACAATATTCATACCTGACACTTTGCAACTTTGGCATCAAAAAAGACATCAAAGATCATATACAGCTAATTACTTGTATGATATCATTTATAACCATGTGTTGTGCTGTAGTGACATTTAATTTATTTTGTTATATAAGGCTTTAAAAATAAGGAAATCATAAATATATTGTCTGGGGAAGGTTCTTTAACTATGCTAAAGCCTTTCAAAATAAATTCATAACCAGAGCTGTTACAAAGGAGTGACAGACCACTTAAAAAATCCTGAATTTAAATAGTAATGGCAAAAAAATGTTTGTTTGGCACATATCCTGCCCCCAAATAATCTACTTTACAAGAGCCGAACCACTTAAAATCAAGTCAGTCCATGCAACTGTACAATTGAGATTCGGGAAAGTTCACTTGAAGGTTTATCTTTGAGAAAAACAATGTAGTTTTAGGGCAGTTACCAAACTTTTAAATTGTTAAAATATACATGCAATGATTCATGCAATTTTTTTTCTTTCCCATTAGTTTAACTAGTTTAACTAGTTTAACTTGGGAGCTGGTCTTGTTAGCACAAAATAACTGCAATGGAAAGTTACCTGACTACCAAGTAGTAAGACTTTTCTTATGGTGGTGGTTTAATTCTCTGATCCAGAGCAGATGTAATTAAATGAATATATATTTATGAACAATTATATAGCTGATAATTTTTATCAATGTCACAAAAGGCGTGTAAAGAGTATCTCATATAATGTGGTACTACCATGGTGCGTGAACATTTACCATGGCTTCCTGCTTTAGCAGAGATATTCAGACCGAGAACTGTCACTTTTATAGGTCATTTGGGAGTCTATGCTTGATCTGGAACACAGCAGCATTCGCTCTGATTCATTAGTTGGTCTCCTTGCCCAAAGCTCAGTTGGGTGAGAGTTCAGATTTCTTTGTTTCATTGATATTGTCTCAAACTTGACATAGCTTTCTTTTTCAAGGTCCTCTTCATTCAATCCGGTGTTGCGTCCCTTGCAATAAAGAGCGAGAATCTTGTAGAGCAGCAGGATAATAAGAGGTAAAACCAAAGCACAGGCAATGCCACTTACGATGATGAAAAGTTGGTTTTGCCCACCATCCTCGACATTGTCCAGTGTGTAAAAATCAATACAGGGATCTTTTCCAGCAGCAGCACCTTTTGCTACAAGGCAAACTGAATACCTCATCCCAGACGACAGTCCATCTAGGAGTACTTTTCCACTGCCAGCATTAGTCTCCACTGTCCTTTTAGTGTCATCCTCACCATAGGGTGAATATACCACTGTAAGTGGAGCATCATTTGGTAACCCATCTGCAGTCCAGAGCAACACTGCACTGTCAGCTGTTTCCTCAACAATCTTTAGGTCCCTAATAGACTTTGATGTATCGCTTTTCTTGCTTTTTTCATCGGCTGCAAGCTTTGTCACGTTGCTTCCTTGCTCATTTTTTGATTGCTTAACTTTAGATTTTTGTAAACCATTGCTAGGGGTAGGCTTTAACTTTCTATAAAAAGCAACTGTTGATGCTCTTGGGAGAACTGTCGACCTAAATGAGTCAGGAATGAATGTTGGTGGAACTATTGTTGTGCCCACACTGCTTGGCCCAGTGTCAATGCCAGGTCTTTGTGGGGGGACAGTAGTGCCAATGGTACCAGCAACAGTGAGAGAAATGGTGGCTTCCACACTGCCGGCGACATTCTTAGCTTTGCAGCTGTAGTTACCAGCATCCTTGTACAGTATCCCATGCAAGCTCATGATGGACCATCTGATGCCATCTCCAGGTGACTCCTGGACTGTAGAGTGGAACAAAAGCAGAAATAGCTATATGTCATATATCACTGTGAAGCTTTGAATGAGGCTCAAGGCAGCTAAAATGCCCAAACCGTAAAAACAGGATAAATTATGATTTCCTAGAGCTTTAATATTTACCTGTGTTACTGACTGGTGAGCCATCAGATTTAGCCCAGTAAAGTGTTGGTGTTGGAAAGCCTGAAGCATCACATCGTAGGAGAACATTGCTGCCCAAAGGAGATGTGATCTTGGTTGCAGATGTCATCACTGATGGTTTTACGCAGTTTTCAAGTTCAGCATGCTGAAAAAGAACACCTGAAAGATTTTCTGGTCCAGCACAGGTCAAAAATAGATCCATCAAAATTACTGGTGTCTCAGCCATTTTGGAAATCTCAATCATCTTGGAGATTTTACAGTCACAGAACCATGGATTATCCTGGAGGCCTTAAGAAGAAAAGAAAAAAGGATACATATGATTCAACATTAAGAAAAGTGGAGATGGTATTCTAGCAGTGAAAGGGCAAAAGATAATAAAGTCACATTTATGAGAAGTTTTTAGAAGTCCACATTGAGCTCTAGCAATACTTTTCAAAGAGCTGCAGCGAGTATGGTGTTATAAAGAAAACTACAAATTACACTGATGCTATTCATCAGCGTACAATGCGTTTGTATTTTTAGTTCTCTTTTTGGCTTTAAAGTCTTAATTTAGGCATAATAATTGAACTGTGGAAGGAAGCCTTTCATAAGCGAGTAATGAAGTTTACTTTACAGCTCACTGTAAACACCTGGTGCACACAATAGGTGAGCACATGTACCAATGGATACTAAAGCCCATTAAGCAGATTAGTTTGTCTTAACAGTGGCAAAGTACCTAAGCTGTGCTTGCCCTTCCTCCAGTTTGTGGTAGCGTACTTTTTCCATTAGCTTGGTGTGTTAGCACAAATATCGAGCAATCACTAAAAACATAGTTGTAATCCAGCTTAAGAGAACTACAGACTTTTGTGTAAATTGCACATTTATTGCATGTTGAAAATAAAGTTGTTGATAACAATTCATCATTAATGACATTCTGAAAGTCTGTGTGTAGTTGGCATTTAATTCAAAATAATAAAGTTTAGCATAGCTCCTATTTAATATTAACAGAAAGTACTTTTATGATACACTAAAGAAGTTCTCCTCCTGTGCATGGCCCATTTTTTCCTGTCACTTAATCCTGTATTTCCTTCAGGTATACAGGGGCTCTTCTGGCATGGATAAACTTTCTGGCCCTAACCTCAGACTGTCAGTGCTCCGAAGGTACAAGAGACATTCATTCACTTGCATACAAAAGAAGAAAAGACTAAATAAAAAATAAACAGCGTGTGATTTTGCACAATTATTAGCACTGCCACATATCTGATGGCTCAGTTGAATTTGTGTTTACGTACTTTCATAGTGTTACATTGTTAGTTTCATGTCTTTTGATATTTGGCATTTGTGTGCAGTCATACCAGGTTGGACTGTCTGTTTTCCAATTTCATGTGGGGTTATTTTTTTCTGTCAGTAGCCAGTTTTTCTAGTGTAAGTAAGTAAATTGATCCAACATTTATTTCAAATAACATACATTAAAACGGTCTGAAATTATTTATGTTATTCCAATATTTCTAAACTTTTTGTTGAATATAAACCTGAAACCTGAAGTTTAAAACTTCAGTTAAGCCTTGTGTGCACTGTGTCTGAACTTGTGAATGTGAATCTTCAGGTTAAAGCTCTGACACGGGTGGTTTCTAGAAGACAAACGGTTCAGACTTAACCACAGTTAAAACAAGGCCACTGGATTATTAATCTGAACTCTGGGCTTTGACCCAGACAACACAGGTCTAAACTTGTTCCTGACAAGTAAACTACAGCACCGCTAAAGGCAGGGAAACAGCCCATAAACACATTAAGGGGTTTGGCTTTAGTCTATCTGTAACAACTTGATATGCATCACAGATTATACTACAAGTAGCTTTTTTTCCATAGAGTGATCAAATTAATTCAACTTTCTTACTTTGTTTTTCTTTCTTTCTTTTCTTTTCTCTCTTTGATTCTTTCTACACACATGCACTTGTATTGTGTTAATTATTTTGCAGTTAATCAGGCAATAATGTACATTTAATGTAAGCTCTGCCACTGCTTAGATTAAGCTCATTTGACTTTTTCCTGGCAGACACTACTGCTCAGTGAGAACAAATCTGGCTAGATTAACAGGTGATAGAAAGAAGTTCCTGGAGTAATTACAAATAACCCGAAAAGTGTCCTACAAACCAAGTCAGACAGAGCATTTTATTCTTACCTAATACTACTTTCTGGGAGGCATTAGAAGATACAGGTAGACCATTAAATGGTGGCCATATGTCCATGAGCTCAGAGGGCAGGGTGGTTAATTTGTTGCTGGATAGATCCAAGTAGGTAATATTGCGGAGGTAAGGAATTGCCTCGGTGGGAACATTATTAATTCTGTTGTTGTGAAGATCCAGTGTCTTCAGCATTGGCATCTCTTTGAGAGATTCCCATGGAAACATTGAGATCATATTTCCATCCAGTCTCAGCTCGTGGAGCACTTTTAGGTTGTAGAAACTTCCAGTATCCACTGAGGTTATGGAATTATAGGTAATCCAGAGGTATCGTAGATCCACCAAGTAGTAAAAAGCTTCTGTTGGGACTCGCCGTACTGCAGTTTTTTCAATACGAAGTTTGACTGTGTCCACGGGGACATTGACGGGGATGTCAGACATGTCTGGGTCATTGCACAGTACAGATCTGAAAATCAAAGACAGAAATTTATCTCATGTGAGATTTATCTCATCTCTATGATCTCCTCCTATTAACAGCTAATGCCTGTTTTAAGAAGAGTAATACAGATACAGATGTTTTAAGGAAACACTGATCTTTCAAATAGGTGTAACACTGGTATACATCCCTTGATTCGTTCATACATACACCAGTTCTAACAATCTACACTATATCACAATGTATGATGCTTTAATTGACATAATTGTAGTTACCAAGGAGACTTGGTAAACTTGGTGGAAATCTTGCAATCAATTGTAGTCATGGATATAAGGACAGGTGACATATTCAAGGAAAAACCATAACTCTTGGTCTGTACAGTGAGAGGATCTTTTGGCTGTGTTATCCTGTACTAGCCTCCCTTAGAAGGAGTTGTTATGACAAATGAATACATAGCTGTTTCTTATTATAGCCTTCTTTTAGCAGTCATTCTATGATTTGTCCTGTGAGCTTGACTTCCTCACATGCATCAGTCAATGAATTGATGGGAATTGTGCAGTGCATGGCCTTTCTAGTCATCAATTCTTGACCTAATTAAACAAAGCACCAAACTATATCTGAGGCAATATATTTTAGAGGAATGATGTTCCATAACTTCAGTGGAGTTTGAGAGACTTGTAAAATCAGTAGTAAGGTGCATTTCAATAGTTTGGGAAGCATGAGGTTGACTAATATCTGATTTTTGTCATCTATCCGTATATACAAAGTGATTCTTCCACAATTAACTTTTTTTTTATCTACTATTGGTATAGTACTAATAGGACTAATTATGCTGGGGGTCATTAGGTCTTTCTCAGGTAGCCCTATAAATAGTTCGGTGCTATGCCAGGTAACATACATTATGTTATTACGGATCAATACGGCCTGCACATTTTGCACTGCGAAGAGTTAATTAAATTAAATGCTTGAGAAACAGTTGCTTTTCTTAGCGCATAGTAAATATAAGACTTTATCTTTTTTGGTTGCTGGTTATCCAGTTAGGATTTTTTGGGGGTGGTTTTTACATATACCATAAGTACGCATGTAAATGATCCCCATGAACATATAACTTTCTGCTATACATTTACTTATTTAGAATAAGAGCACTGAAGGTGGCATATAGTTAAGTTAAGTTCTTACAAGTAAAAAGTACTATCCTTTCACAAGATGACCTAATTAGGGACACTCGCAGGCTACGTAAACTCTTCATAAATTGAAAAATTGTCCTTCATTTTTAGATTTTCAAAATGTGCCACGTACAGTTTATGTATCCACAAAGTATTATTTACCTGGTTCCTGTTCCATCGGTGCGTCCATGAAAAACACAGGTACACTGGGATGGACAGAACGGATGAGCCATAGTGAGGCAGCATAGGAATGCATGCAGGCACAGAAGTCGTTGCATGATGTCACTGAATGCACCCAAAATGCTCACATCGAGGGGATCTCAGGAAAAAAGACATTCGGATGCCTTGAGAGACTAAAGGATTATTCTTCCCACTCCAAAAAAAACAAATAGAAACAAATTAAAAGAGCTTTAAAAGTACATAAGAGGCAGCGGTAGGCTGAGGATCTAATACAGGTGACCTGTCAGATTGACCGGGGGGATGGGAAGGAGGGGTGGGATTAGTGAAGGATTTCTTAGGCTTGACAGGGTCACGGAAGCTAACCAATGTGGCACGCTAGCCAGTTCTGGAAAGATGTTCACCTTATAAGGCAGTTTGATTTGTCCCTCTGTTGTCAGCCTGTGTCTAAGATAACACTGTGGATATGTTCATGAAATCTGATGCAAACTCCTTTAACTGAAGAGATTCCTCAAATACTAATATGTCATTTAGCTGGAGGCCATATTTTAGACTGAGGGAATTCTGTCTGGCACCAGGGTGTAAAATGTAATCTTGGATATGATTTATTGCCTCACTGGGAGGATCAGTAGCTTTAGGTAGTGGCCAAATTCAACCTGTCTGCTGAAGATATGTTTGAAGTAATGCAAGCTTTCATATTTTCAGACAGTATTTGCTAGTGGTCTGTTAATCAAGGGTTGCTTTTAATGTTTTTGTATGTCATTCTAAGACATACATTTTCTGGTAGTCATTATGCTGATATAATACTATGCAAAGGGCTTGAGCGGTGGCTTGAGCCACCTCTCATCTCTTTACATTTTGCCAGGTAAACCTGAAATAGGTACAGTGATTTATTAAACATACATGGAAATATAGTTGAAAAAACTGTGTGTACAATTCTAACTAGCTTCAAAGTCAATACTTGGTATGACCACCTTTATTCTTAACACAGCCAGAACTCTTTTAGGCAAGCTTTCTTGTCATTTCTTTAAGTAGTGTCCAGGTGTCTTGAAGGACACCCAAAGCTCCACTTTGGATGTTGGCTGCCTTTTGTTCTATTCTTTGTCAAGATGATCCCACGCCGCTTCAGTAATGCTGAGGTGCACACTCTGGGGAGACCATGTAGTGACTGATGGTGTGCCATTGTGTATGCTTTTTCTGTCCAAGTACACTTTTACTCCATTGGCAGTGGGTTTGGAATCGCTATCATGGTGAAAACTGAAACCTTTGTCAGTCAGGTGTTTTCCAGGTGGTATTGCATGACGGATCAAAATCTCACAGTACTTTCTGTTTTTTCTGCTGTACCTCTCTCCTGACCTCCTCCATACATTTCGAGCGTGATTCCAACCAATTTCAGATTTGGGTTCATCACTCAAGGAGACCTTTTATCCACTGATATTCTGTACAATTCTTGTGTAATTTGGCATACATCAGCCTTTTCTCCCTGTTTTTTTCCCTTAAGAATGGCTTCTAGGTAGCCACCCTTCCACTGAAACCATTTCTCATTAGGCTTCAGTGAACAGTAGATGGATCAACTGAAGATGTGCCAGATAAATCTCTCAGGTCGTGTGTCAAGTCTTTGCTGGATTGTTTCCAATTTCTGAAGGACATGATTTTCGCATTCTGTTCATTATGCTGTAGGTGTGCCACTTTTTCTTTTGTCCTACATTTTTCTGGTTTTATCACATTCCTTTAAGGACTCTCTGCCCCCCATGCCAAGGTATGATACGTTTTTGATTAAAAGATTTGGGGTAATAGCTCTTTAGGAATCACCTTGTCAGTGCAAAAATACAATTTTACACTTGTCAAACTTTGTTGTCTGTGGTATTTTTGTAGATTAACCTAAAGAAATGAAACAAATTATGTTTCTGCTAGTAACCAAGTGTTTAAAGATTCAATTTAAAATTAGTTCTTTCCTACATTGTCTGTTATGTGTAAACAAAACACCAGTACATCCTCTGAGTTAGGTGTCTTTTTTATGCTAGTATGATTCCATGGTCAGTGTTTAGTAGCTTAACAATCCGTTTAGGTTGTTATTCATTTTTTATTTGAAGTGATTAAGAATAAAGCATGACATCTAGTGGTATAATGTAATTGCTGAGTTGATTTTCTTCTTACCTTTATTAGTGTTCTTTACTCTTTGATCATTTTAGTTAATCTGTCTATAAATGAATCCTCTTGGCTGTACTTACAGATTCACTGTAAAGCTAAGAGTTTATATTTTTGTCTCATATTGTAACTCTTTAAAATCCTGTGCTACTACCTGTATAGTTGGTTCATATCAAAACAAACTGGACACAAGAAACCAATGGTATTTATTAACAAGTACACAAGTGAATTTTATTTATGCAAGCAAATTTGATCATACAGGTCAAATAAGCCACTTCAAGCTGTTGGCACATGAATATACAAAACAGATTAGATTTAAAGCCTGCTACTAAGCATCTGTAGTGAAAGTACAAAAGACTAATACGAGGAGAAAGCTGAAAGCGTTTTTTCAGATCATTACAGAGTATGCAATGTTGGTACAAGTATTAGCTTTAAGACATGGTTTAAACCTCATCACAAACTAAATAGACACAACTCAAAGACTACAGTCGCTAATATTAGGAGCATAACGCAGTAAGCGTGGGAGGTTTAGTACTGCACATATAAACAAAAGGTTTATCCAGCAAGACAGTCAATAGTGTAAAAATAAAGAGGTGAAATAAAGTAACTTATGAGTCAAAAAGACTATATTGATGCATGTCCATGCCACGAGAAACATCTAAATTCACAGTCTTTACTAACAGTACAGTTATCCAACTTTGAGTTGAACATCAATGCGCTTACATCTAGAGAGAGCACAGAAATGGTCAAAGAAGTGCATGAAACTAGCTTTGAGAAATACTGACAGAAAGAAAAAAATCGCCAGGCAATGAACTGACAGGCCACCTCTGTATGTGGATTTATAGGCAAGTTACAGTTACTGTAATGAACAAAATTACGGTGACGCACACTTTTCTCACATCTGAAAATTCCACCAAGGAGTGCCATTACACAGACAACTTCTTTTCAGGTTGGGGCTGATAGATGCAGGTAGGACTGATTTCTTCTTACTGTCACAAGAGATGTCTTTAAATGTCAGTGCTTAACATATAGGTATACTTATCAGTATATGTATCAGTATATACAGTGCAGAGTACTGCAAAGCAGGAGATTAGTATTTATAAAGTTCAACTTTAGAAATTAAAAAAGAGAATATGAAAGCATGTTTGCATGTGCATTTGTGCGAGTCCGAAAATATATCTAAATGGCAAATATATCATAAAATAACCCACAATTTATCTTCAATTCACTAATCCTATCTATCAAAGTCAGTATTTCCTGTTTAACAGGCTTGGCACATCTAGCAAATATTATTTTACTCTGATTTGGTATTTTTGCGTTGTCTTGCTATTTTTTTTTAAAATTATGTTTCACATAGAAAAACAGATTAAATTGCTTTCATGTGAAAGTGGTTTTAATCCCTGGGAATACTGGTATGGCAAAGGCTTACAATGCTTCATAGTTGTATTGTGAAATTTAAAATATTTTTAAAACTAACCATCCACTCACATACAGTACACAGTTCTTGAACATGAAATCTTCAGACACACGACATGAGAAATGTGCTTGAAAACCCTTTGAAGCCCCTGTTGACCCCCTCAGGAAATCATTATAAAATAAATTATCCATGAAAGCAAAATGACACTTGGTGTAAAATAAAGTTTAAGAAAAGTAAAACAATTGTACACTATTAAAAAAAAACATAAATACTACTGCTACTTCTGACTCTAAAAACTACACAAAAACTACTGTCAGCACTAAATAACTCTTATTCAACTTGTTCAATAACACAACTGCCAAAATGATAACACCATCCATGAGAGAGGTAAAGGGGCTTTTTTTTTTTTCATCTGAAATGCTGTTTGTGACTGGGGAGGTTTATGTGACGTTCCCCCACCCCGAGACCACATTTGTCATATGACGCACCAGTGACATCAGCAGTGGCGAGGGCCCTAGGCGCCATCCGCCCCCCCCTCGGGAGGGGATGGTAGAGAGAGACAGATAGAAAGCAAGAAGAGAGAGAGAGTGAGAGAGGCCGGAGTGGCAGGGCCAGGCCTCACGCTGGTTTTTATGTGTAGGCGTTGAGACGCTCCTTGGAGCGAGTGGAATGGATGTCGTGAAGCTCCTGCTCCTCCTTTGACTTGATGTCTTCATACTTCTGCATCCGGCAGGCGTCCTTCACGTAGGCCCAGTTGGCAGATAGCACCATCAAGTAGTGGATCTGTAAGAAAATTATCATTCCCATTTAGCAAATCACACACGATGGGCTGTATTTCATAATCTAGGCATTATCATTATTGATTTCTTAAATGTATTCATTTTTAATACTGAATAGACTTTAAAAGCTGATCTGAACCCTTGGATTAAGGACAACAATCGTCCAGCAGGTGGCAGCATAATTCTAACTGTAGTGTTGGACTTGTGTTACCATGGCAGCAGTGGTTATAATGAATGTATTGTGGTTTAATGACTGAGACTGTTACACAGCTTTTCTTTTCACAGGGACTGACAGTTTTATATTTGCTTTGCAAATATGCAGTAGGACCATTTGACTGAGATTAAAATACAGAAGCTATACTACTACTACTAATAATAATAATTGTTATTATTATTGTTCATGTTGTTATTGCACGTGTTGTTTTTCTATTTCTTATGAACATTATTCATTAATTTATGTGATTTTTTTACTTCAGTATTGAGGTGCACCAGTGCTTCTGTTGTTTTCCAGCTAAGTTTGGAGGGATTAATCACAGCAAAAAAACTGCGATGTGAGTAAACTAGTTCAGCCCACAATTTGCATCATCATCTCGAGTAGCAAACACTTTCTGTTTCTCAGAAAATGGCTCCTTGCAAATTGCTGATTACTGAGTGATGTTTGCAACAATCTCAGAGCCTTTCTTCTCCCTGTTTCCATGACAACGGCATGACATGCCTGGCTCCTCCGAAAGAGGGAGGGAGACAAACTGTCTTTTTCACTGCGCCAAAATGCCTTCTCTCCTATCTACAGCTATTCTCTCACAGGTAAATATAACAGAAGCTACTGATCCCGCTACAGCATTTCTTCTCACCTGCCTTCATTTTCAAAAATTGTCTTACCACTGCACAGTGTTTGCTGCAACAGCAGCAAAGCTTAATCTGATCTTCATGAAAAAAATACTGCATTACTTAAAATAAATGAATAAATAAAACTTAAACCGGTTTCAGTTTGTTTTCATTTTCTTATCGGTGGCTTACCATAGCAATAACAGCAGCTCCTGCTCCAGCAAGGGCGCAGATGAACAGGTGGAATGTCATGTCCAGCTGGATCAAAAACAAACCGCAGGACATATTAATCCTCAGGGGTTAGCAGATATATTTGGCAATCAAAATCCATTGACTCTATTCTTAGAATAAAATCCATAAATTCACATTTGATATCTGTGACACATTT
Source organism: Rhamphochromis sp. 'chilingali' (assembly GCF_963969265.1). Taxonomy (NCBI): domain Eukaryota; kingdom Metazoa; phylum Chordata; class Actinopteri; order Cichliformes; family Cichlidae; genus Rhamphochromis; species Rhamphochromis sp. 'chilingali'. The sequence goes on from NC_137940.1 coordinate 5,694,011, forward strand.
ACCATCAGTATGTAAATGCTCAAGTTTCTCATCAGAAAAATTGCAATTTCAGTGTTAAAAAATACTTTTGTCAACTGTCTAACATGTGAGTTTGGGGTCATAGTCTGAGTTTTCTGTCAAACTTTGACTATTAAGTCAAATAATTTGAATGGCGTTCATACCTTGCAATGCTGTCAGTTCAGGCATGCTGTCATACTGTCAGTTTTTGATTTTCCTGCTCCGTAGTATAGGTGCACTGTATTCTTTTGCCTTTGTGGTGTAGAATGTGTGAATCTGACAAATCTGACAATATTATTGCTGTAATGAGGACTAACTGGTGTTTTTTTGCAGTTGATGCAGGTTCTGTTAATTATTTTTCATTTAAAAGTAACATTTAGAAGAATACCTGCAAGGAATGCCACTGTTGGAAAAGCTATTCACAGTGATGTCTTCACTATATTAAGTAATGATTTGTCTTATGTTTGAAACCCATGTGTAATTCATTTTACAGCATGACAACATTAGACATTATTCAGTACTCAAAAGTTACCTTACCTCATTGGATTCACACATCCTGTAGAACTTCTCAGATCCAGTGCACATAGTTCTGGCCTCCGCAATTGGCACAATACCTGAAATTACATACATGTATCAGAGTATTATATTACATTTTTTTCTGTTCACATAGTCCCACAGGTGACATATACACTCACCTGTCACTTCATTAGTCGCACCTTGCTACTGTCGAATGGAGCCCATTTTAAGGCTGTTCATATAACGATATATATCGGATGACGATATAAAAACGTCTATCGTTTCATTTTACGTTATCGTTTGTTTTGTGGTGTCGCAAAATAAACTGTTTACAGCAATACTTTTTCATCGTTTTGATGGTCACTGTAGTGGCTATATTCATTTCTTAAAGTTCTCTCTTTCTCTTATATTGTATATAACCACACTACAGATGGACAAGCTACTGTTTTATGCGTTGTCGTTAGGCAACAATGACAGTAGCGTGTCCGCTTGTTTATTTTCCACATAAACCTTTCACAATAAAGCTCAAGATCCTGTTGAGACTTTTCAAAATAAACTGAATTACGTGAAAGAGTATGCATATTGTTTATGGATGAGAAGCAAAAAAAAGCTGCCAGGTGCTAAAAAATAAACCTTAGACTCAAACGTTAGAACAGGCTTTTCCCTGCAGCACGCCGTGTAATAAATACTCACAAAGAAAACAGCGGCCGTTACAACTTATGTCTAAAAATGTATAGTTTCATGCATCGGTTAAAACACTTGACTCCAGGTACACGACGCCCAGCTGGAAACACATCACACAAGTCGAGCTGCCCGAGATTCACAGAATTTACAGAAAATGTTACATTTTTGTGATTTATATCGTTATCGGACGATATAATTATTATATCGGGATATGAGATTTTGGTCATATCGCACAGCCCTAGCCCATTTTGCCTTCAGAACTGCTGTAATTTTTTCTAGTGCAGATTCAGCAAGGTACTGTAAATGTCCCTCAGTAATTTTGATCCATAGTTACATTAAAATAAATTATATTCCTAAAATGAAATTCCATTCTTAATTCATATGGGTTATTATAATGCTGGCCTACCCTCCGCATCTATAACAGCTTAAAATCTTCTGGGGAGGCTTTCTACAAGGCTTAGGAGTGTATTTATAGGAATTTTTGACCATCCTTCCAGAAGCGCATTTGTAAGGTCAACCACTGGACTTCTTAACTGATAGATCACAGTGTGTGAGAATAAACGGCTGTTTTTCCAAACAGCTGAACTCTTCCACTGGCTCACCACAAGGTTGTTGTCTCTCTCCTCTTTTGTATATTTTGTACACTAATGACTGTCGCAGCACACAGGCCAATAGGCATTTCATCAAATACGCAGATGACACAGTCATTGTAAGCCTCCTTCATGGTGAAGAGGATTCCCATGGGCCTGTTGTGGATGAGTTTGTTTCATGGTGTGATCAGTCCTTCTTAATGATTAACACCTTGAAAACCAAGGACATGGTTATTGATTTCAGGAAGTCATCCCCTCATCCTGCGCTTACAGTGGTAAATGGTGCAGCCATTGAAATGGTGGATAGTTACAAGTACTTGGGGGTTGTTCTTGATAAGACCCTGTCCTTTGAGTCACATCTTGCTGCTACAGTGAAAAAGGCCCAACAAAGACTGTACTTTTTAAGGAGGTTGAGAGGTTTTAATGTTTCATCTGAAATGATGTCTCTCTTTTATAAAAGTTTTATTGAATCTGTTTTAACTTTCTGTATCATTGCTTGGTACGGTAGTATGTCCATGGATAATAAGACCAGACTTAACAATCTGGTTAAAGTGGCGGGCAAGATTTCAGGGAGGTCTCAGGTCCAGCTTGTGGACTTTTATAACAGGCAGGTGCTGAGGAAGGCAACTTCTGTCCTGTTGTGTTCAGATCATCCTCTCTTTAACAATTTTCAACTGCTTCCATCAGGTCGTCGTTATAAAATGACTGCAGTGAAGACAAAGCGACACAAATTGTCGTTTGTACCTAGTGCTATTATCTTAATTAACAACACTAAATTGTAAGTGTTGTTGCCATTGCACATTGCATTTTTTTCGATGGAAAATCTAGGTTGTTTTATCAGGCTTATATTATATTATAGTATTTTTTAATGAGTGTACGTAATGTGTTGGTTGTATGTTTGTTGTTTGTTTTGACATACTGCGAATCAATTTCCCATCAGGGACAATAAAGTTACCATTGACCATTGACTGATGCTGGATGAGAAAGCCTGGCTCATAATCTCCGCTCTTATTCATCCCAAAGGTGTTCTGTCTGTAAGGTCAGGACTAGGGGACAGTCAACTTCTTCCACACCAAACTTGCCTATCCATGTCTTTATTGGCGTTCCTCAAAATGATGCACAGTCATAAAGTAATGTTCTGCACATGCCATCCCAAAACGGTTCCCACAAAGTTGGGAGCATGAAATTGTCAAAAATTATATGGTATGCTAAAGCCCTAAGAGTTCTTTTCACTGGAACTAAGGAGCTGGGTCCAACTCCTGAAAAACAACCCTACACCATAACCCCCCCTCCAACAACTTTATACAGCACAATGCCATCATATAAGTACTGTTCTCTTGGCTACCACCCAGACTCGTCCAGCAGATTGCAAGATGGAAATTTGATTTATCACTCCAGAGAACATGGCTCCACTCAGTGGAGTACAGTGGCAGTGTGCTTTACACCACTGCATACTGTGCTTTACATTGGGTTTGGTGATTTAAGGCTTGGATCCAGCTGCTCGCCCATAGAAATATATTCCAGAAGGCTATCTGCCCACTGTTTTTGCATTAATCTGAAGTCCACATGAAGTTTGGAGGTCTGTAACGATTGGTTCTGCAGAAAATTGGTGAGCACTGTGCACTATGTGCGTCACAAGCCACTGCTCTGTGATTTTTCATGTGGCTGTGGCTAATTTGCTCTTGTTCCCAAACTCTTCCACTTTGTTGCACTACCACTAACAGTTGACTGTGGAATATTTAGTAGTGAGGAAATTTCCCGACTGGACTTGTTGCACAGGTGGCATCCTATCATGATACCAAACTGGAATTGACTGAGCTCCTGAGAGCACCCCATTCTTTCACAAATGTGAGGATGCAGAAATGCAAACATCAAGACTCATCAGACCACGCAATATTTTCCAAGCTTTTGTTGGCTATTTTTCTGAACTTATTGCACCCTCAGCTTCCTGTTTTTCACTGACAGGAGGAGCAGTCAGTGTGGTCTTCTGCTTCTGCAGCCTATCTGGTTCAAGGTTTGATGTGATGTGTGTTCAGAGTTGCTCTTCTGCATACCTTGGTTGTTACAAATGGTTATTTGAGTTACTGTTGCCTTCGTAGTAGCTTTAATCAGTCTGGCTATTTTCATCTCACCTCTGGCATCACCAAGGCATTTTCACTCAGAGAACTGCCTCTCACTGTATATTTCCACTTTTTTAAACCATTCTCTGTAAACCCTAGAAACAGCTGTGTGGAGAAATCCAAGTAGATAATCAGCCACAGGCGGTGGTTTAATGTGACCCAAGGCAAGATGTATCCGTGTTTTTATGTTCTTTATGCCAAATTTTCACATCTAGTGTGAATTTTTATATGGTGTTTATCATTTCCATACAGTCTCATTGTGCTATACTTAAAAAAAATAATATAATTTTTATTATTTAGCCATATCCTAAAGTGATGATTAATCCATTTAAAAGAAAACTATATGGAGGCTACAGTACAGGTAGTTGTTCTAAAAAGTAAAAAAGAAGTAGCAATTTAAATACAGCATAAATTTCTGTCACCGAGTTATTTCAAAAGGGGTGGACGGACGGACTGGAGAATATTCATGCTTACCATACTGGCGTGGGTCAAGGCATAGGGTGGCTCCCTCCAGGACAGTAGTATTTTGGCAAATATTCCAGATGTTGAAATATATGAAAACTGGAATGGAGGTAAATGCAGTCACTCCAAGCCAAGCCAGCATGAAGATGTATGTCAGCATGATGAACTGAAAGGGGAAACAGTACAGATGGATTACTGAAGTGGAACCGTATTTATTTGTAATATTAACACCTTCCAAGGCACTGTGGCTGGTGTAAAACTGATCATTTAGACGTTGACTCGTCTATGTCTAGATGTTGACGGCAAGGTCTTCTGAGATTAGTTTTTGTTGTAGTTAATATTTTTATATCCTCCAAGTTATTTTATAGGATTGCTGCATGCTCTTTTGTATGTTCTGGATGTGTGCTAATAATTTGTTTTGTTCTTGTTTTTGATTTTATATACTGTTTTGTTTGTTTGTTTGTTTGTTTGTTAATTAGTTAGTTAGTTTATTTGCTTGTTTTAATCAATTTTAAATCATGCTTTTTATTTGTTCTTGTTTCTAATGTCTCTGTAAAGCACTTTGAATCACCTTGTTGTTGAATTGTGCTATACAAATAAACTTGCCTTGCCTTGTTTCAGCAGTATTACCATATTGAACACTGATCAGAAATAAACCTTATAATGTCCTTTGCTGGTTGAGTACTGTAAGTACTACATAGGATATTAGCTTGTCAAGAAAAGTTAGTTAAAAGAACAAATCATTATCATTTTCGATTCTTCCTGTTAAATAAAAACAGCTTCAAGAGAAGCTAAAGAAAAGGTGATAAGATCAACTTTCCTCTGTGTAGACAGATTTCTTTAGCAGAGGAACTTGGGAAATCTAAGATTTTGATATATTGATTATGAGAAAGTACTATATATCAAACAGAAGAGATGAGCAGACATGTGAATGACCCCAGATTACATTAGGTTTGTATATCTCCCTTCAATGTCTTCTTTCCTTGGGGAAAAATGCAGTGCTATTTATACTTTCTTTTATAGGGGAAAATAAAGATAGTTGAGTTATAGTACTCGTAAAGGCTCTATTGTGGCTGACCCTTTTCAGCCTTTTCAAAATAGTGAAACCTCACCAAATACAGGGGTCAACTCTAAAAAAGAATCTATTACATATAGAGCTTGGGAGAGCACGAGTAGTGTCACATTGGCCACAAAAAAAAAAATGTCAGCTATTGAAATCTACTCAGCCTTCAAGGGAAAGTTCCTGGGAAATGACCTGACATTTACTAGGTGATTCCCGACAAGAGCAAAAGCTTATATAGAATAATAGACATACATTTTATAGTTAGTATGAAGTAAAATAGTAGCCCTACCCAGGCACTGACACAACGTCCACATGTTGTGATCTTGAAGTCCCCGTACAGATCTTTAATGGCACCACTTGTGAAGAATCCCTCCACCATTAGCAGGATGCCATAGACGAAGAAAGCCGATGCAATGCCGTAAATCACATACTTAATAATGTCAATCCTGGAGAAGGAATACAGAACAACAGAAATGCAGTTTATAAAAATAAGAAGTTACCCTTTCTTTTTAAGATGTTAGCAAGAATTTTCATACAAAAATACTCACAGGAAAATTATATAGATAATTGCAGGTCATTACATTTGCCTGTTAAACAGAAGTAATCAACATATCTGTCTTAAATTGGCTACGCTTGTTGTGATTGTGCGGTGGATCTCTGGGATGTGTCAAAGCACATATAATTGTGTATTTTATACTGTGGAAGTATGCAAACTATGTTTTCTTGCTGATCAGCAGGGCTGTTTAGAATCTTTGTTACTTACATTGTAAAGACATCCAGTGAATCCACAGGGCTCCTCACAACCTCAAAGTAGTCCTGGAGGATGGTGACAGTGCCAGTCAGGGCTTCATGTCCACAGCCACAGAAGAGGGCCACACCAGCATACAGCAAGATGGTGGCTATGAGGGATGGGTATGGAATCCCACCCAGGCATTTGATGCAGCATTCAAGGCATCCTAAAGCGGAGAACGAGATTAGCCAACAAAGACTGTTAAAATTCTGAGAGAAAAAACACCAGACGTGGCACAAAGTAACAGAGACGTTTTTGCTGCATTTGCTGCATTTTAAATTATTTATCAATACATTAGCATTGAGCAAATGCATCTGCATGCACTGTATTTCCATTTCCATTTAATATTTTCCAGCAATTAAACCAGCTGGGAGGCAGCTATGCATGTAACACTGCAAGCTAGTTTGACTGCAGTACTCCTTTCCCTTATGTTAAAAAAACAACAACAAAACCCTTTCAAACAACTGTGTTATTCGTTCTGTCAGCTCTATAGCCCTACGGATAATGCTGACATTTTATTCAGCAATATAAACTCAGCCTTAGTTTCACATAGTAACTATGACCTTTAACCCCATTCTACTTTCCTCAGCTTCCTGTGCCAGGGGGTTCTTAAGGTGACAAATCACTGCTCAGGTTCATCTTCAATCTCCTGTGACACAGACTGCTCACAAAGAAGCCACGTCTGTAAATATTGTACCCAGGTTTGCCTTTATGAATTGCTTTGATTTATGAGTCTCCATCTCGTGTGTGTGTTTTGTGCTACTGAGTCAGTCATTTCCCAGTAACTACAACAGAGGTACAGAGGTATTTCCTGTGTAAGTGCGAAACAAATCCAGTATTGCAGTGTTTTGCTGTATATTATCCAGACAGATACATTTTTCACAAAGCCAGACTAGTCTGAAACAGCTAGACCTGTATTAAAATCGGAGAGCTGCTTCATAAGTATCCTAAATGATTAAAGTTGAAGTCAGTATACAAATGTGGTATATGTGCTTTTATGACCAGCACGGCGTTACTCTTGATCAGATGTAAGATGATCATGGCCCATGATTAAATTCATCTGCATTGGTTTTGCTGTGCTCATTCAGAAGAGATGCAGTGACTCTGTTGTCAGTTGCAAAGATGATAAGATTTCAGGATGTTTTCAGCTCCATTCTTTTAAAGGTTGTCTAGTCATCTTCACTTTTGTTTCAAAGCAGCAGTCAGCCCAATATTCCTCCTCCTCAACTCTCTTCGTGTGACTCTGATCCAGACATGAGTGGAATACCAAGTAGCTGGTCCGCCCGCTGGGCTGTGCTGAGCACTCAAACGCTTGGTGCAGTTACAACCTTCACCCAGGGTTTCCTAGATTATCTACCTCCTTACTGATGTTATCCACTGCTAGACTGTGGAATGTCTATTCAGCTTATGTGCTATATTTTAAACATGTTTCTGTCCATATCCGTGTTTGCTGAATGTTGTATCCTAAAACAATCCATGCAGCTTTTCACACGTCACACTACACAGTCCAAACAACTCTGCTGTGCCTGTTAATAAGCTTCTGATTTTAGTCTCTGTTTAAGTATTCTCAGCTCATACAGTGTATGCTTAGATCTAAGCTTTAAAGATGAGGTACACATATATATTGTCTTCCAAGCCTTTTGTTGTTTAGAGGAAAGATTATAGTATGTATTATATCTCAAACTGGTGATTCCCCCATTGAATAGAGGGACTGCAGTGCCATTTGTCTGCCTTTATCATCACTGCCTTAGTAATTCTCCAACATTCCCAGTGATTCACCTAGGAAGAGACATCAAATTCAGGGAATACTTCACCTTTAGTGCCTCTTGGTAACTATCAGGTACTTACAATGCCACGTGACATGCACTCCTAGGTGTTTTCACGCTAATTCACACCTTCTGTCATGTGACTCTGAGAACCTGCAGTAGATTTAAATGGCCTGGACTCCCTCTGGATCCAAGCCTTAAACAGATGCTGCTTAAATTCTGCCGTTTTAGTTCATTTCAGGAATACTTTGAGGGAAGCTCCCATAGTGGAGGTGTTGGTTTAGTCATTGTAATCAAAAATGAATTTATATAAATCACTTTGTATAGTCTCACTTTGAGTAGAGCTGTTTTTATTTGGAAACCTGCATCCTAATACAATAATGAAAAAAGCACAGTTTTAAAGAACTCAATTCAGTCCTGTGGAAAACTAAGTACACCCTATGAGTCAACAGTTTGTAGAATCAGTTTGTAATTCTTTTCTGCAGGGCTTTATCAGTTTGTGACATTGTTGTGGAGGAACATTGGAACAAAGTCCAAAGTTCATGTTGCAAAATTGCCTTAGTTCATTGAGGTTTGTGGGCATTTGTATATTCTCAGCACTCTTCCCACCACAGAATTTCAATCAGTTGACTTTGACTCAGCTGATGCGACACTTTGATTCTTTTCACAAGTCCACGAGTTCAAGGTCACGATCAACTTAGTAACTGCAAGATCCACAGGAACTGTGTTTGACAGTTGCTTGTGCTGATGGTGCGATTGATTTTTGCCAAATGTGACGATAGTCAAACATCTCCACTTTGGTTTTGACTGTGCAAAGTACTTTCCAGAAGTCCTGAGGTTTGTTCAAATGCAACCCTTCCAATCACGCCACATTTAATTCCTATGGAAGCAGTAAGAGTGTGGTTAGTTTTGCATAAAACTATGCAAAGTTATGTGTAAGCATGTGTTTTTAACACGATTCCATTCTGCAGCTACAATATTTTGGATAGCAAATTTTTCTGTTATCATTATTTAAAGGTGTCAGCTTGTCTTTTTCTGGCAACTTATGCATGAAAAGGTCTCCAGATGCACCAGTGCCAAGGTTCTGAGACCAACCAAATACATGTTAACACACAATCCTGATAACTTTGCAGTATAATGTCTGGAATGCCTTAGAAATCAAGGATCTGTTACATAAACTGGACTTTATCAGATTCACTCATTCATTTCCCAAGGTCTCGTGAATGTAGCTATTTTTGTTCTTTGCTTGAGTACCCTCTGTCTGTCTGTCACTACCTCTTACCCCAGATTCATTATGTTGAGTTGCCTTATCACTTCAGGAAACAGGCACTGACAGAATTTATTGATGTAGCTGTGATTACTGACAAGATGAGAGTGAGGCAGAGAGTTCAGAAACACTTATCCTCTTGGCCACAGTGCCCATTTATGAGCCAGAGTAAGAGTCAACTGTTGGGTCAAGTACTACAAACACATGGATTTGTATGTAGTACTGATGGGATACAAATTACTGCAATGTTCCCAGTTAATTTTTTATTTATTTCCAAACTATGTCGCTTGTATGGAAAAATAAGTTTTTTCAGCCATCAGAAATAGATAGAATAGATATAAAACATTTTCTCTTGCATTTTGAATCTTAAACACAGGAACGCAGCAGCCTTTGAGATATGCTGGTGCTGATTTTGTGCAGTAATTGAGCGGAGCCTGTATTTAACATGAAGAGAGACAAGCGGTAATATCAATGATTTAAGTGATGGCTTCAATCAAGGCTTATTTCCTTGCTTTTCTGCACACAGCATAAAGCAGCTGCGAATTTACACGGACTACTTTTCCACCAAGCAGTAAACAGAATTGGCTACTAGTATGTTTGTACATTGTATTGTAAATGTAACTACAGAGTACAACACAGATAATATTTGTCTATATGTGACTTGACTTAAAGAGTTTCCATGGAAACAGTTGAAGATGAAGTTAGAAGGCAGGATAAAAGCATTACTGAGTGGACGTAACAGACTAATGTTTTATTGATCGTCTGCTCTTAATTCTGTGGAAGGGAAACTCATCACACCCAGTAAAGAGAGGTGTGTTAGAAAAGGACCAGATTCAGTGATAAAGTTGTAAATGTAGGTTAAAACGTAAAAACTAACAAGGCTTCCATCTTTGGCTGAGAGAAAAAATGTACTCACGTGAGTAGAAACAGCTGAATTTACAACGTAATGTCTTCTTAGCCTAGCTGCCCTTCTTCACATTTACTATGTTCCTTCCTGTTTTTGAAACTGCAGTGATAAAAGATCACCAGCAATGTGTTTATGATCTCATATGTTATCTGTCTTCCTCACCCCATTAAAAAATACCAGTGCATGCTATCATTTGCTCTCTGTAAACCTTCATTGATCCTAAATGAATTTGAGACTCTGAGTGGGTGAAAAATGGCAAACGGACGATTCTAAGAGTTAGAGGATGCTTGATCAATAATTTAGAAGTGGCACAGTGCGGAGGCACACAAGTCTCCCACATTCATTTTTCATGCTTTCTGCTTAGCCCCACATCACCTGTGATAAAAATAAAAGATGGCCTGCTTTAGGGGTCATGGGTATTTGAATGGCTGTGTCGTATAGGAAACAATGACTGTCAAGTTTGGTGCAACCAAGCAGATTTAAAATGGACTAGAATTGCAGTGACAAGGACCATCTGTGTACTTGAATGAATATATGTGATGTTTTTGTTTTGCCTTATTTTGAACTGGAGTACACCCCCAAATGTTTGAGGTAAGCTTAGTCTACAAAACATCTTTTACTCAGAATAACCTATTTTCCAATCAGTAAAAAGCATTTAAGGATTTTCTTGCCTCAGCGTGTTGATTAAATACAAATTTCATCGGTGCAAATCTTAACTCTAGCAAAACCAGGATTAATGCTATTCAGTTTTGAACAAAGAGACAGATTTAGAAGATGGCACTGTTTTAAATATTTTATTTTCCTAGAACAAAGCCACATGTTTTTTTCAAGGGAGGAAAGGGAGGGGGTGAAATTGAGGCCTGTGAGAGCCCAAACACCGCGACCCAATCAACAGAAGGCGTCTCCCTAATACAAAGAGAAAGGATGACCCCCTCCCAGGGCCTCTCCCACCTCCCACTTCTCCTCCATCTGTCAGTGCCATAGCTGACAGGCAAAAGGGATACACACATACACACATTCTCTCTGACCTAGTCAACTTTTGCATGAGGGATGAGATAATGTTGTCCATATCAGATCAGTGCAGGGTTAATTTATGGAGTAACGGGGTGGATGATGAATTGGATGAATTCTGCGAATTACAGTGTTGTGATGTTTCTCAGACATTTCCACATTATGAAATTTGCTTAGTTCATCCATAGGTCAGTATTTGACGTGTAGTGGTCCTGTTAAACTGGAAAAATAATTTCTATTTAAGGCTAGATTACCTTTAAGAAATTTTTTCGCTATTGACACAAATATTTCTTAACCAAAATAGTTCCATACCTAGTGAAATATCAGACATAAAAGTAATATTGGGCAGATTCCAAATACTTGCTTTCAAAGATGATTTTTACTCAAATGTGTGTTTATGCAACCCTGAATTGGATGAGTGGAAGAAAATTAATGGATAGATGGATGGTTGCTTATGTTGGTTCATTCCTAATTAAAAAGGATTTCTTCCTTTTGAAGTCATATAGAGATATGAGGCTTTGCTTTTGATGCAGTTTTAGCATCTGAGAAAATAAATGGCATGCTGCATTAGAGTATTAAATGAACAAAATTCATTAAAGACGATGACAGAAAAAGGAAAGACAATCTAATTCTGTGTCTGTGCATTCATTTCTAACACGAGAGATCCAATAAGAGAGATCAATTTTCCCACATACAGCTAGCATTTATTAGGGGTTTTGTGTGGGGACGGGGTGGTGGTGAGCCTGGTCAGACAGAGAGAGAAGAGAGAGCGAGATCTCAGTGGGGGGATGGTGTGCCTGTGTCAGCCTGAGTGTAATGGGCGTGCATGCGTCTCGTTGCTTTCCTTGTTCCTTTAATGCACCCCACCCCCCTTCCCCTGCAGTGAGCAGGTTTTTTTTCAGCTCCTGTGTGCCCCCATCTCCTCTGCGCATGTTTAATCAACCAGCATGGTTGCCATAACAACCACAGCGCAAAATCTGAGAATAGACCGGGTACTTGAGAGCCGTGACCCACTTACTGTATGTCAACAAATTCAGTGGGACAATAGTGAACGAGACACATTACACATAAAACCCCTTCAGGGCTAAAAGGTTGTTCCACACCAGGCCTGAAAGCTCAGCTACTGATTTCCTCTCTTCCTTTTTCACAGAGAGATGGAAGAGTCTAAACAGGACTGCGTGACTGTAGACGTGTCTTTTGTCTAAGCCAAGTTCACTCCAGGAACTAGGGGGCAAAAGTCAAAAACACAGCAAAAGAAACAAGGTTTTTGACTTTAGGTTTATGCATTTTAACCATGCAGGTATTTCCATTTCACAGGGTGGAATGAGTTTAATTTTCCTGATTGCCAACCTTATAAGCAGCCAAAACCAAAGAATGCAGGGATTTGAAGCACAGCTCCAAAACAATAGACCATAATGAGAGCATGTCTGCAGAGTCCAACAACAGTGGAGTACTTCATACTGCATATTAGTACTTCAATTTTTACTCAATAACAGTTTCCCGACACACTTTACCCTGAATGACCGAAATTTTAAGTAACATTTAAATTACATAAGCTAACACAACTCACAAGACACAATCATGTTGAGTGACAACAATATCATATTATCATTTTAAGATATTATCATTACAGTGAGCTAGTGTTTATCATCAATCTCAATGCAAGTAATTTTCAACACCTCTTTCCCTATGCCTATATCTATACCATTGTGTCATTGCTCAAAACAATAAGAGACCCCACATAAGGTTTTTAGCTGCTCCAGAAATAATTACTAGAACAATTGGTGGAACTCTCTTGACCTGGGCTGGGGCAGGCTTCAAAACAATAAGGGGCAGTAGAGGAGGACATAGGAGCTCTTAGATAGGCTGCTACTTATACATGAAGTAATATATTCATGAATGTGCTGCAAGTGAATAATATCTTCTAAATAATTTATTTCTTATCATATTTGGTAAAAATAAACAAGAAAACCCAAACAAATGTGGTTTTTATGTAGTGGAAAACCATTTGTCTGACCACAGCAACTATGTTCAAAGCAGCATCTCCTTGCCTTTAGCTTAATGCCGATTTGGCATTTATCAAGTCAACTGGAAACTCAAAGTGCATGAAACTCGGTGAACCTTTAAAACTACAACACAATTTTTCCATTGTGTATTACGGTCACACGATGTTACTGACATGATTGTAGACGGACAAAAATGAGATGCTCAACATGCAACCACATGCTAATCAAACAGAAGGACAAACGCTACCTTGCAGAGTAGATTCTTGGCTCAGGAAATGCTAACAGGTGTGCCTTTCTCAGTTTTTCCATTCAGCAACAGTTAGTACATCAAGTGTAAATGACCTGCAGAATCATGTTTGGTTTATTTATCCACAGTATTGCCCACCATATGGTCATTTCCAGAACTTTTAGCATATTTAGCCGTGTGTTCCTACTGGTCTAAACCTGCTTTTTCAACAGAAGGGAGCTGGACTGCTCCCTGCTGCTAATGGCCACTTTGGTACATAGAGTGCGCTCATACATTTGGCTAGCAGCTGAAGTGAACAGTGCCCACCTGGTGCATCTGACTCATAATCTGAGATTTGCAACCTCAGAAGAGGAAGACAGAAGGGCATTAGGATGCTGTGAGTGCACTCAGTGACACCTGCACCCCTTTGAGCTGGAAGTACCAATTTATCTACAGTCCGTTTGCTAGCTTGGATGATGTCTTCATCAGCAAAATGATAAAGAATTGTGCTTTAATATACATATGTAAACGATGATAAAATGCACATCACCAACTGTGGGGGCTCTGCTTCTACATCAGCGTTACGCAAAATGAGAAGCTTTTAAAATGTTGGTGTTTCTAGATGTCCAGTCTTACCAATTTCTGCACATTTATTGGGTAGAAGCTTGCTGTAGACAGAGGCCTGTCAAGTTATTATGTTTTCCTTAACAGTGTAAACTGTATGTATTTAATCTTTTCTATGATTTATCCCACTTTTTGCAATTAAGGTTAGATTGTGAGTTTTTGGTCAAAACTGATCAATGATTATTACAAACTATTACATATTTCTCCAGAAAAATCAAAGTGACATGGGCAAAAACATGACCATCATCAGAGGAGTCATTGCAATTATCTTTTGTCTTCACAAACTATAGAGGGGCTGTCAAATCAATAATTTAATAAACGATACAATAATTTAGGTAACCAACATATGTAAATTGCGTTGCATAATACTTGGTCTCCAGAACCACCATCTTGGCGCATGGTGATAAACGTGACTTGAAATACCGTAATTGTCGGGCTATAAGCCGCTACTTTTTGCACAAGCTTTGAACCCTGCGGCTTTTAGTCAGGTGCGGCTTTTCTATGGATTTTCCATGATTTTTGTGATATCGTAAGACGATTTGTTTTGTTTGTTCCGCTGTTGTACGGCACTACGTTGCCTGGCGGAAGGATCGGGGTTCAAGAGTGGTATGTTAGTCACATGTCCGTCCGCCAGGCAACGTAGTGCCGTACGAAGTAGCGCGAAAAACAAACTTCAAAGTAGCGCTACGCATTCAGCAGGAGGCGTGGATGACGAGCGGCGATAAACTTGCGAAAAGCAAGTTATGCCCAACTCCACCGGTGGATTCTGACAGCGTGGAAAAGTGCGAAAACATCCACGATCACCAACGGATTTTGAAGGGCTGGACTGCTGCATGATGGAGAGGAGGACACCGCCACGGCCCTTCTGAGGGTGTTCGACTCTGACACTGACAACGAGGATTTCTTTGGTTTTGAAAGTGACAACGAAGGAGAGAAGCGGAGAGTGGATGACGAAGCCATCCTGAGCCTGTTCGTTTCCGACATTGGAGAAGAGGACTTTGGTGGTTTTAGTGCGCAGGAAGAAGAGAAAGATGGTGAATGACTGACTTTTCTTCTTGTTAAAGCCGTGTCACTGCACCTGAGCCTAAAAGGTAGTCCGAATCTATTTTTCTGGTGTGCTGTAGGTTACTGTTATGTACTACATGTGCAAATATGTACCCATAACTTGTTTTTCAAAATATTAATAAAAGGGGTGTGTCTCCAAACAGCCATCTCTTTCCTGACAATTCCCTTTGTGCATATTCTCTTACATATGATAAGTCAACATTGAAACACCTGCGGCTTTTAGTCAGGTGCGGCTAATGTATGTACAAAACAGGATTTTCCCCTGATTTTAGCTTGTGCGGCTAATATTCAGGTGCGCTTTGTAGTCCGGGAAATACGGTACTTAAAATAGTGACACTATTGATTTTTCATTCAAAAGGAAAGTCTAAGCTATAACCTTTCAAACACAATACTAACTAACAGGACCAGGGTGTATTTTCTTGTGTTATTTGTTTTTTAATGGTTAAATAATAATAGCCTATGATTTACGAAAAAGGCTGTATGTTTAGACATCGAGCCACTCAGGATCCCAGGCAGTGTCTTTTTATGCACAAATTTCTATGATTTCTGCTACACATGGTCTACAGAATAATTGTTCAGTTTTGTCATTGGAAGGTACAACATGGAAATTATTCTAACAACCAAACTGCCTGATGATATGCTGGAGAAGCTGCGCAATCTTAACTACTGTGGAAACCAGTTCAGTAGTTCTCAGTGTTGTCTAGAGCGGACTTATGATAGAAGGCGTCGGGCTAAAAACAAACATTAGCTGGTTAGCTGGTTGGTGTGTATTGGTCACTTTCCAAGAGCTTCAGCCTTTAGTTTACTGTATAAAACAACACACGGCTTATTTCCTCATATTCACGTGATGATTTTAGTTTTTTTTCAAGTTCAAGGGGAGAAATCAAATGCTTGCTTGTGTTGACACATGGGCAGTGATTCATAAAAGCACCCTAGTGTGAGAAGCAGGTTGCATATGTCAAAGCAGAGCCTCTGCTGTAACAGGTTATTAACAGTCAATTTGGTTTTAATAAGCTTTTGTTCAAGAAAAATGAGCTTGCAGAGCTTGCTTTATATGAGTACGTGCTAAATAATTACATTAATATTCTGCCCAAATTAATGGATCTGACAGATGGCTTTATTATCGAACTGTCATCCAAAAATTGCCCATAGGGACGCCACTAAAGGTTGTTTGATCAAAATCTATAGGTTTTCTAGAACTTCTCCTACTACGCTGCTTAGTCAAGCAGTTTGATTAAGCTCACTATATTCTCCCAAGCTTCTCATTTTCTTTTTCACTCTGTGCTGCAATCATTTCTGACTCTACATATGCGCCTCTTCTTGTCTCTCTTCCTCCCACATTCTTAGACACAGCAAACTATTCCTGTGCTTCTGAAATGTCATCAACAGGAGTGGGTGAAGAGGGAGTAGATAATGACTTTGCCAGCGCCATGGCAACTGTTTCAGTTCGTGTGTGTGCCTGTAAGTAGTGCTAAGTTGCAGGGAAGAGCGACAGGAGGCAACACAAACATATGCCTGACACAATAAATCTGAGAGAGAAGGAGGCAAGGGAGGTGAAATAAAAACGTGTTTTCTACATGAGAACAGCATCCTCTTTACCTTTGGTATTGTGTCATTCTTTAACAAAAAATATCTTTTTCCAATCCACTGATGAGAAAATACACTTGCTTTATACTGTTGCAACCATATACTGAATCATTCATGCAGAGAAACAAGATGCGGAGGTGTGAAGTATAAATAGCAATTCAGCTCTGCACAAAGCATACACTGCCCCTCCTAAGTGAATGAAAAAAGAACCCCTAAAAACTCCTCCTGCAACAAATGCACAGTGAATATTGCAAAGCACTGCTGCATCATACAGCACCTCGGTTTTTCCGACACAAAGGACAGAACCTGAAAGCTGCTGGTTTAAAGACTAGTAATAATGGTAGTTCAGTTTGGTTCCATGCTCTTCGTGTTTCTCTCTGTCATCACGACAAGCATGAAAGACACATCAAGCAAACAAAGGCAGTCCAGCCCTTGCTGTAGCAGTTCACACCCCTGTGACTACCCAGACAGCACATACAGACGTGCACTTTTCAGTGGAGTGCTGATACTCAGTGGACAAAAGAATTCCCACAAACAGATGCTCTTTTATTCAAAGAGGGTATGGCTTACATTTGTGCAGTTGTCTCTGCAAAGACACTACTGACACTGACAAAAGCAAACATACATAAATGAATTCATCAGAACATGCAAAGATTTACTTTCTTACCTTTCTGGGTCTGCCCCTCATCCATGTCTTCTTCCATTTTGTTTTTTCTTCTTTTTTAAGTAGCTATCGATTAGTAAATAAATGTCCTGTGTAGGTTTAAGATCGTATTTATTTAAGGAGTAATCCACACATCAGTTCCCCTTTCTTTCTCTATACTCACTTTCTCTCTCTCTCTTTCTCTCTCTCTCTCTCTGAACACTTAGATTGGCTGTCAGGTGTGGTTTCTGTCAAGTGACTGGGCGATGCAAAGGATCACTTAGCCTTTGTGGTACTGTCCATTGCAAACCGCTGTGGCAAGTGCAGAACGCCTCCTTGGTCCCTGGTGGAGGAGGAGGAGGAGGAGAGGAGTAGCAGGGCTGGCTTGAGCTGAGGGTGGTCTCTGTGGTTTGAAGGAAAGCGCATGTGTGACAAAGAGCCATGCATTTGAAAAAGGGAGGTGTGTGGAAAATGTTGGATTAAAACACTAAAAGCAGCAACGGTGGTAAAACCTAAGCCAGAATCAAGATCTTTTCACTGTGTTGTCTAGACAGTTGTGTTCATGAGTGTTGGTGACTATTCCTTGTCTCACCCTCCCTAAACAACACCCCCTCTCAGACAGAATGGTTAAGCCCATCACCCACCAACCCCCCTTCCCATGCGAGGCTGCGGCTGCTCTATATTAGCACAACCTCTCATTAAATAAGTGAGGGGGTACATCTGATTTCGAAATGGGATTCTCCTAATCTTATTAGTCTTACAGATTAAGTTATACAATCACCAAGGCGTTGTCATTGGATTCTTGAATTCTAAATGGCACTATATGTCTAGAGCTGCAGACAAACAGCTCACACACTGATGAAAACTGCTAAATAATTATGCAAATACATACCTAGATCATGGACAGGACACAAGGTAATTGGAATTGGAAATTGGTATTTTAAACTGCTGTTGAGTGAAATATGCTGTATAAATAAAACCTGACTTGACAAAGTATGGACAGATGGGTGAATGGATGGATGATCAGACAGGTGGATTAGATGAAACTTTAATGATCCCTATGGGGAAAGGAAGCTTCTGCTGCAGCCAAGACCTGAGAGGCAATAGCGAAGGAGGTAAGTGAGGGTTGTAAGAGTGATTCAAGTAAGCACGCTAGCTTAAATAGACTGCAAAATATTAATCGGATGGAAGTTCAGCAAATTAACTTGCTAGAAATCACTTTTAGTCATCCGTTATCTTATTTGTGCCTGCTGTAATACCAGGAATGCCAAAAGCTTCACTCATAGGCCTTTCAGAAGAAAAGCAAGATAAAGTTTTTATGGTAATTATGGTAATGTGATATGTATGTGATCATTTATTAATGATTCTATATAATGCTTTATTAATGTTTCATTGCTTAATGTAACATTCATTGAATTATTCAATTAGCCTACTTTAGTTTGTTGTCTAACCAACTGGTGTGTCAAAAATTACCATACCACTGAGTACCGCTTTGTAATTCAAATTAGCATTAAATGTTTATTAGCTTTTCTGGCAGCATGGATCAACGGATGGTGATGTCTGTAGTAAGAATCCAACCTTTCAGTCCAGACTTTTAATACCTCAATAAGTGTCAGATGCATTATTTTGAAATATTGTGCAGAAATTCCAGAATGTCCAGATAGCAGATATGGATATATGGCCCAAGAATTCCTGTTATGTCTACACAGGGCTCGTAAAATTGCTTGCTTGCCTGCTTATATTATCAGGTGAATGCTCAGTAGCATATTGTTTAAAGCTCTGCTGTGCATATGTAGATTCTAAACATCTTGCTTTATCATGAGATCAAGAGACAATTTCAACCACTTTCTCCCTTTTCCATCTCCTTAGGGGCTGCTCCCTTTTTTTTATTTTGTGCACACGATATAGTCTTAAATAGTCATTTGTATCTGGTGAATATCCATTCATCCATTTTCTTCTGCTTATCCAATTCAGGGCCATAGGGAGGGGTTGGAGCCCATCCCAGATGTCACAGGGAAAGAGGCAGGGTGCACCGTGGATAGGTTGCCAGACTATTGGGGCTAACACAAAGGGAAAGAGAACCATTAACACCTACAGCTTATTTAGAATCACCAGTTAACCTTCATGCATTTCTTTGGGAGGAAGCTGGATTACTTGGAGAAAACCCACAGAGGCACAGGGAGAACATAGAAGTCCACATAGAGAGGCCCCGGTGGATTTGAACATTGGACATTGTCCTTATTAAGGAGTTTAGAATCTCTAATTAAGTAAATAGCTTTTACAGAGGTTTAAGCACTAGATATAATATGTACATTCTCAGTATGTGTCCAACACAGTCAAAGACCAACATGTCATTGTGCATTCTCACTAGTTTCTTCCCACACTTACTAATCCTAAATGTAAGCACCACTATTATCTGCTTAGCTCAACAAGGGGAAGTTGCTGAAATGTGTTTGCTTTTCTGAATCAGGTCATTGCGTATATACTCTGAGCACGGTTTTTCAACCACTCAACATTTTTTTAATCCAGCTCTTAACTTTGTATAATGCCTGCTTATAAATATTGGTTGTTCATGTTATTTGAAGAGCTTTAAAGTGATTTGCATTCCAGTTTAATGAAAAATATTTGAACATTTAAGAGATATTGTTTGCACTTTGCATAGAAAGTATGTCTATGTTGAACTTGAGTTTTGTCTCCTGGTTTTGTGAAGTCAGGAACTTCAGTGACTAATACATGGTTAAACTGAAAGTCCATAAAAACATTTGAATAGCATTTGAGCCATACAAATACAATTAATACTGTAAGAACAAAAATATACTAAATTTTTTTAAATTAATTTTTTAACACATTGGTGTCCATTCCAGCATACAGACACACAAAATGCCCCACCCTTGGCCTGGATAACATAGCCACACACTAACCTACTGTGGCTAAGGGTGGGAGATTTGCTGTGGGGGAGGGCTTTTTTCTGGGGAAATCCGTAGCTTATAAATCTCCACTGGTTAGTGGAGCCCCCCTGAGGCGCTGACCTCCCTCCTCCCGCTGCATCCCGTCGGCACAAGAGATTCCTTCACACTGGGTGCCATAACGCTGATAGGAAAAATCAGCAGATGGTGAAACACTTTCTTAGGGCATTTTAAGGAGAAATGCTTTGTAAGATTATTTATCTGACATCTTTGATTCCAGTCACAGATGCAATGCATTTTGTATTTGAATTCAAAAGTATGTTATCCTAATTTTGTTTTCTTACATATTTTACACATGCAGAAAAGTCTTTAAATCCCCTGCATGCACTTATGACCAACAGAAGGAGGAAAAGAATCTCACTCTAAGCTTATTAATGCATCCTGGTTGTTCTCCAGAATGGGCTTGCTTGTTGCCATAGCAACCAGGCCTTAGATATTGTTGAGTAGGAGAAGCTGGATGTAGAAGTCGATGTAGAATTCACATATTACCCTGTAACCCTGGCTGGTGTTTTTTTCTTTTAAATGTAAAGTAGCCTATCTAACTTTAAAAAGGAAAATACCTGTAGTTAAAGTACGATTATTATTTGGCATTTATATTATATCACCAGTCGTATCTAGTACTTTAGATCTTTTAATATAAACAAATGCCTCTGAATGTGAGGCTCTGACTGAAAATCTAAATTTCAGTGGTTGTCTGCCAGTGTCTGCAGAAATCAACAGGCGACAGTGCTCTCCATCTTAAGTGCTGATGTGTGTTCACGCCTAGTCAAGCTGAGGAAAATCAAAAGACACTGAAAAATTAAGGAGGTCATTCTTTCAGCTCTACTGAGTGAGGAAGGGATGGAGGCTTTACCAACCATTAACAGTTACAGAAAGAGGTTGAACAATTGCAGACAATGATACGTACTATCATAGATGTGGAGTTCGCTTAAATGTCATATTTTCACTCATCCATCCAAGCATTTATTTTCTTCCAAGCAGTGGGAACAGGAGTAGAGTTGTGCAGACCTTCCACTCCCTGGCTCTGCAAGCTCTTCCAAAGCGTCCCTGAGGTATTCCAAGCAAACAAAGACAACATAATGTTGATCCCTAGACTACCTTAATTGGCTCCTGACAATTTCTGCCATTTGCATCTGCAGTCTCATTCGTATGTTCACTACCCACAGGTTAAATCCTCACCTTTGCCTTTTGGCTCAGCTCTCTGTTTTTGCCACAACACACTGGTATATTTATTTTATCACCGTAGACTGCGTTCTTCCCACACTTTTGAATACAACTCCAAGATGCTTGATCTCCTCCTAATGAGACAACAACTCATCTCCCAAACCCTGGCTGAACCTACAGATTGTGTCCATAAACGTTATGGACATAATCAGTGGTACAGTCCACATTAACTGGCAGAGTCAAACACTTACAGGGATCTGGTGGCCCATAGCAGCAATGCACCTCTCAAAGGGCATCCCAAGGGATACAGTATATGCCTTTTCTGTGTTTACAAAGTACGTTTGCTTAAGAACCAGTGAAAGGGCTGAATGGATGGTCTGGTGTTTTGCAACCATTAGATAAAAGCCTCCTTTATCTTTCTCAAATCTGAGCTTTGACTGATGCTTGTTTTATGCTTTGAGTGGGTGTAGCTCAAAGGTAGTCCGCAGACACTCATGGACTATGTCTATAGTTTTCATGCTGTAATTTTTTATCTTTAAAGTTTGTTTCAGGCTTCTCCCATTTCCAGTGAACTTCGCTCTTGCTAGATTTCATGTTCCAGTAGTATCTGCTCTGCAGTGATAACAAGCTCATCGAATTCTGTAAATATTAAGAAATGGCGCTCCAGTGCTTCCTTTAATACCTCCTTTAACATAGGACACTGGATCATCCTTTATGAAAGTAGAAAATGACATGATCCATAATCATACACCATCATCAAGCTGAAGTGGCATAGATGATTTAAATGTTAGCTTCAGTGCCCCCCGCCCATGCACATGTAGTAGTTCATTTTTGGGACATTGTAGTCTAAACACAGCAAACATTCATTATCACATCTTTTGTGGAGGCACAGTCAGATTTTCTGAGCTCAAAGGTTCTCTGTTCCTTATGAAGTCCCCATTTAGATCAGCTCAGCAGCAGAAAGTTACAGAACTCATCCACCAGAACGCTCCTAAACAGTTTAATAGATTATTTTGTTTCTTTGTTTTGAACTGTTACTGCACTTGACCCATGCTGCTCAGCAGTCTGATTAAAATCACATGTATTGTTACAGCAAAAAGAAATCTAATGGTCATCTGCAGCTAATGGTCTGTTGAGGCTATGGAGATCCTATCAGTACACCATTGTCCTATCTCTATTAAAAGCCTAGGCTCTTGGACAACATGAGAAGCTAGGCAGTCAGCCAGAAACACTTATCATCCTGTCATCTATTTTTCACTAGCTTTACAGCTCAGCTGTACTTCACAGTGAGCATCTCTGAGAGCTTGGCGATTTGGGACCATCAAAGCGATCTTAATCTGTGTGAATCTGAATAGATTTGGCACCAGAAAAAATAACATTTGTGATAAAAAATAAACACAAAAAACAGTGTTTTGCTAAGGTTCATATATTTTCTGAGCAGTGAAAAGGTATAAAATAGCTTTATTGAGGAACTCCTTTAGATCAGACATCAAAAGTCACCTATGAGGGACATATTCAGACAATAAGTCCTTCTGTCTAAAAGGATTCAGTAAATTAATCCATGCCAAAATCATAAAGAATTCTTATTTCTTTTTTTGAAATGACGACATATTGCTGGCACTGGAGATTTAAGTATGTGGAGCGGGAGGCTCCACTCTCAGCAAAAGCAATGAACATGAGGGGACTGACTGGACTGACAATGGGGACAAAAGTTTGACTGACTTGCCACTGACACCCAAGATTGCACCTACTCGCGATCGTGGCTCAAGAGTTGGCAGTTTGTTTTGTAATCGGAAGGTTGCTGGTTCGAGCCCCGGCTCAGACAGTCTCAGTCGTTGTGTCCTTGGGCAAGACACTTCACCCGTTGCCTACTGTTGGTGGTCAGAGGGCCCGGTGGTGTCAGTGTCCGGGAGCCTCGCCTCTGTCAGTGCGCCCCAGGGCAGCTGTGGCTACAATGTAGCTTGCCATCACCAGTGTGTGAATGGGTGGATGACTGGATGTAGTGTAAAGCGTTTTGGGGTCCTTAGGGACTAAGTAAAGTGCAATGCAAATACAGGCTATTTACTCCACCCAGCCAGGGTGGAAAGGAGGGATCTATGTTTTTACAGGAGGAGGAGAGGATGAAGGCGACATCCTAGTTTCGCATGAGCTTCTGACCCATGCAGATCTTTTAGTTGCCACTTTTCTGTGTGTATGTACTAGCAGTGTGTTATTATGACATCGTGTTGTTGACAATGCAAAGATCACAGTGAGAAACTGGTGTAATGTGTTATTACACCAGTTTCTCACCTTAACTAGGATAGACTGGTTAAGGTGGGGACCACTAATGCTGGTACGCTGACGCAGAGGCGTAGACACCATGTGCTAGCATGTAGGTCATTGGGGAATTTAGACCCAACTTTAGGGTCAGCCACTTATATAGACGCTTTAGGAGGGCCCAGAGGGGTCCCTAATAAATACCAGGTAGCATCAGGTTTTGAAAACATACCAGTCCTTTCAGCTTTCTTTACAGCCACACCAACTAAAAATGTGGATAAGATTAACTATGTCCATTACGATGTTAATGTTAAGGCTTGCCAATTTGACTACGGATGCAATTGAGGGATTAGCTGAGCAGGTGGCTCCTAGCTCTCTGATGGCTGTACAAAATAGGATGGCCCTTGATATGCTGTTGGCTGAAAAAGGGGGTGTCTGTGGGATGTTTGGAGACATGTGCTGCACATTCATTCCAGACAACACGGCCCCTGTGACCAGAGAGGGACTGAGAACATTATCCAAGGAAATGCATGAACATTCAGGGGTGAACAATCCTCTGGAGGAGTGGATGATGTTTGGGCAGTGGAAAGGGTTTATTTTGTCAATCATGGTGCAAGATAGATGTTGTTGCTCAAAAGTTAAAAACTGCTAGACATTGGGGATGTGAAACTATGTGTAGGCCAGTGGAAACAGAAGAGCACGAAACAAGTGTTAAAATTAAAGATAAAAACCATAAAGCAAATGAGACGTGTTGAAAAATAAAGGTTAAGAACTAGGGTGCAGGGCACAACTGAATTTCCACTGCCATGTGGGTGGGATGACAGTGATAAACATGTTGTGATTGGCTGACTGGGGGACTGCTCCCTGTTGGCAAGGAGGGGTGTAATGAAAAGGTATAAAATAGCTTTATTGAAGAAATGCCTTAGATCATACATCAAATCATTCTCTAAATCATACTTTAGAACATACTCTGTGCAGCTTAGAGTTTGATGTGTGTGATCTCCATATGCATATGCTTTGCTGAATAAAGAGTTGAAGTTGGACTTCACGTCTCCGACTGACTTCTTGCCATCTAAAGAATCGGGTGAAGCCGGCGTGCTTCGACAGCAGCAACCATGTCATGGATGTATTACTTATAACTAAAAACTTAGACTGGTTATAATATACTAAGAGGAAAAACAAAGTATTTAGGACCAGTGTTGGTCAAGTTACTTGAAAAAAGTAATCAGTAAATAATTACTGATTACTTCCCCCAAAAAGTAATCCCGTTACTTTACTGATTACTTATTTTCAAAAGTAATTAATTACTTAGTTACTTTTTAAAAACACGATTTACAACCTGAAGAGGTGATAAAGCGATAGATCTTTCAGCCCAATTCTACTTTTTCTACATAATCCATCATACAAAATGTAATCAAATGGAAAAGTATCTTTTTTTAAACTTGTTTTATCAGTTTTAATCTTTTAACTTTATGCATCAAGCAAAAATTTAATGATATGCAACATTCTCTGACTTGAATAAATTAGTTTAACATTTAAACCTATTTTCTACACATTCCAGCACATAAAATAAAATATTTTTTGTGTTTACACTCAGTCTTTCAAATAGATGCAAGTAAAACACAGCAGAAAATAAATAAAGTCAAAGACTCAGCGGTCCTGTTGCTCTATTTTCACCTGTAAAGCAGGACTACGGTAGGCGGAGGTTTACCCTGGTGCAGGTGTGCCGCGATCAGTTGAAGAATCCACGACTTTCTCTGTGAGTTTCCCATTACGTCATTGCGCACTCGGTGCTTGCTTGGAAGTTTAGGGGTTTTTTTCGCTGTAAAAAGAAGTTTTCTTCCCACGCACGATGGACGCTAATGTTTTTATCACTTTTTATGGAATCAAACTTAAAGTAAGGTCAGTACTTCCATGCTTTAAACGCTGCACGCTCATGCTCTCTCCCACAATCGATATGTGATCCATTGATGATCTGCACACAGCTGTTGTCACGAACGGCGCACTCGCTTACATCACGGTCGTGAGACATTCTCGCAAAAAATCACGGTTTTAGTAACGCAGTAACGCAGCGTTCCTACGGGAAAGTAACGGTAATCTAATTACCGTTTTTGCAATAGTAATCCCTTACTTTACTCGTTACTTGAAAAAAGTAATCAGATTACAGTAACGCGTTACTCTCTGTTTAGGACTAGTATGGCTAGATGTTGAAGTTAATGCCAATGATCTCTCTTGTAAGTACTGTACATTGGGTATTTTACATATCAAATACTCAGATTTATAAAACCACCACCCAATCTAACGTTTATGCCACAAGTGCCCTAAAACAGCATTATTGGTAATTACCCAAATCTTTGTTTATTTTTATGTAATAGTTAATCCACCAACATGTGCAAAATCTTTAATCAAAATTAGATTTTGCTACAATATAATTATTGCTGTTATCTGTGAATTTTCAAATTAACTCTTTTATTTTAAAAAAGGGAAGCAGATTAATACATTATCATTAAAATGCCAAATTACAGTTATTTAATTGTATTCATGAACCGAAAAATTTGTTTTGGTGACTGAATATTATGCTTCATTAATTTCTGACTTCTCAGTGCAGTCCGGGTCAAATTTGGGTAAAAACAAAAATAACGAATTCAGTTTGCTATTTGCCTAACAACATTATTTTTTCTCTTTCTATGACAAAGTCTAATATATTTGTTAAGCACTGTACAACGTGTAGGAAATGACAGTGTTTAATTTTACATTGTCTGGCAGGAAAGCCACTTAAATAAAAAATTAAAAAGCAGTCATTCGGTAGTGAGCACAAATGAGTGAGCACAAGTTTAGCTTTATTCATCCCAAGGGTTGGAAAATTCTTGAATTATAGCAGATAAAAACACTCAAGGAAACCAATAACAAAACAGCTTAAATAAAACAGAATAGTTCAATAAAAATGTAATATGACAAACCAAAACCGCTCAATAACGTGCACAAAATGAAGGAACTTATTTAAAAGGGAAAAAGTATAGAATGAAACACCAGCTATTGATATAATAGGACATTTAATATTGGGTGGGTGGAGAAAACATTTCACATTATATTATTCTATCTCCAGTTTAAGCTTGACTATTAAAATCATTATCCATGGAATTAAGTTAATGAATTTTGCATAGACTGTATGATGCTGTTGGGAGATCCCTGAGCAAAATGATACTTTATGACTGAAAATATAGGAATGTGCATGTAATGGTAGAAATATTAAGTCATTAACATAGCAGTATAGTAGAGTGTTCTTTTAGACAAGTTTTTGCATACAGGGAGTACTGGTACATAGAGTCATTACACTGAACATATGGTGTTTCTAGGCACAATCATGACTGTTCAGCTTGTTTTGTTGCAGCTCTAAATGAAGATGTGTCAGCACATGTGTCAGCACATTCAACTTATGTTGCTATGGGCAGAGGTTTTTTTTGACATTGAGGGGAAAAAAAAGACCAAAGCATCTTTGGTCTTTAGTTAACAGCAGTTTTTTATAAAAAAAAAAAAAAAAGAAAGAAAAAACAGTGATTCAGCTCGTTGTATTTCTAAAATTGAAATCTCCAGTCAATAAAAATGCTGAAACACGCTTTGTAACCAAGAGCATTTATTTTTATTTAAAAAAATGAAAGGGAAAAGCTTTCATGTCTTCCTGCCACAGTGACTGGGTGTTTAGCAAACCAATTAAGGAATCTGCTAATTTCTTCATAGAGTAGATTTTATCAGCATTTTTCAGGTTTCTCCCAAAATGAGAGACTGATTGAGAGACAGTGAGGCTGTGATGTCTGAAAATTTTGTAATATGCGAATATTCAGTAATATCTAACATTCATTATCAACTGTTATTTTTAAAATAACATTTCGTTATGCTGGTGAAACACAATGGTGAACAGTAAGGCAGCTCACTATAAGCTCAGTATAACCACTGCATAAATTTATAAAATGCAAATGGTACACCTTCAGCTCCTCTGCACAGGCCATTAAGAAATAATGGTATGATGTAATGCTGCCGCCTACTGGCAGAAACAGACACAGCATATATCATGGTAGAGACCTTTTACCATTATATAAGCGATAACAAGAAATTACGTCATGCATCATCCAAATCAAATCACATCAAATTACAGTCAGGTAAATACTGGTGAGGTATAATAGTTTGAGAAGGACTTTGTTTTGAATAACTGAAAATAAATGAGTTCATCATTTCACACATAAAACAGTGACAGCGCAGTTATTCAGTCGGTATCTTTAATAATTAACCAATGAATGTTTGGCTGGCTGACGGACCTTTATTTCCTTAAAGGAAACAGAAGCTCTGCTCCATGCTGGTGAAGACCACAGCTCTAGAACAGCAGAAACACATCCGTCAAAAGTGCAGCTACAATTACACTGGTGTATTAGTTCTGTTTTGTGCATTAGGTTATTCAGCATCACAGAAAGAAATACTTAAATTAAAAAAAAACCATTAACTTTAATAGCTACTTGTATATAAGCAGTGTTTTTAAAGCAGCTGCTGTGCAGGCAACAGCTGGATGTAACAGTTTCCTGGTATACATTTCCACTGCAAGCAACCAAGACCCAGCTATTCCACCACTGAAGGACATGTGTCAATATTTACCTCCCAAATTTACTGCAGCCAACTGGTGCATTCAACATTCTTACAAAATCAATTTTCTCTTCAGCTCACTTTTGCAAAAATAAACAAACAAATAAACAAAAGTAGAGAGTTTGTGCATACTTAAGGCATTGCCTTCAGGTGAACAGGTGTCAGAGCACTTATCCATCTGGCTTTGTGGAACAAGATTGTGGGGAGCTAAGGACTTCGCTTAGGCTTCACTTTAAAACGTCCTGTACTCAAAACAGGGCATTGTCAAAAAAAGCAAATTTCTACACAAATAAATTTGATTTATTCCCCTTTGCATGTGTTTTGACCCTGCTCTCTTATTTTGTCTCCAACACAAAAAAAGTAATGATTGTAAACTCTTAACTGGCCGTACTGAAAATCATGCAGTTATTAGCATTTCCCTACTGCAATATGCGAGAAATATGTCACCTCCTGATAATCTATTTAGCTCTTTGTATTTATGAATCTTAATATGAGATACAATGCCACTTAATCATGGATGACCTACCAGGGTTGAGAATTCTCTCTGCAGCTTTGTGCTCGTGGTGCCTGCGGAGGATGTTTTGTGCCTTCCTCTGGTTTGTGCTTATATCAGGCGCAGCCTTGATTTCTGTTGCTGTCAGGTTGTTCTTGATGGCTTTTGAAGCTGTGGAGCGAGCCAGGCTGGGAAGTAGGTTCTGGTATTCTTCATCGGTGAAGTCTGGCTCTGGGCCCTCTACATCACTGACTCTTAAAAGGGAAACACAATATATGTTATGATTCTTTCACATCGCTTTGACTGCTAAACAAATATTTGTGAGAGTTGCAATAGTATTGTTCTGGATCTTTTCATCATCATTAGCATTAATAGTTACACGTGTCGTCACATATTTGTAGTTCCATATACAAAAAAGGCAAACATTTATTTTTAAAGATGAATATTACATCAGATATAAAGCTGCCAACATACCTCCCTTTAGTTAAAATAGTGTAAACTTCCAGCACCAACAGCTCAGCTGCTCCTGGTTTACAATGGATTGTTCCATCAATGGCCTCCTTCTTCAAGTACAGATTCCGCTTCTCTAAAGACTGAATCAATAAACTTTGTAGATTATATTTAAACACTTGAATGGAGAAGGAAACCACTTTACGATTCAGTTAACACAGGCACTGTGGGTAGTGAAAATGTCACATCCCAGCGGGACCTCAACACAGGGTTGGACTGGTAAATCTGGCATACTGGGCATTTTGTGCACCAGCTGTACAAGCACTGACAACAGCCCATTCATTTATTTTCAATACTGACACTGGATTGCCCAATCAATCTCTTAATGTGACCAGCCCATCCCCTTTGCTGTGTGGAAGAAGTGGTGAAAAGGTGAAGCTAAAAAGCTGAAAGAAAACAATAAAAAGAAATTAAGAACAACCAACATGTTAGCTGTCGGGGCTGCTGCTCCACCATGAACCGGGAACAACTAGTAACCAATCTTCAGTTACAGCACGCTGTTGCTGCAAGTGCCTGCTGTGGAGAAGTGAGGGGGAGATGGAGGTAGATGAAATTGACGTGGTGAGAAAATAGATGAAGGGACATAATAAAGAAGGAACTTTGACCACGAGCCATTGCTAATAGCTGAAGTTTAGCTTTTAACTGTACCAACTATTTAAGTCCACGTCCAGCCCTGCTTCAACATATGCATTTAAAGCTCCATGCTGTCTGTGTGTCTGTGCCCCTGGTGTATTGCAGATTAACCAAAACATTTATTTATGACACTTGCAGTAGCAGTAGCCTGCAACAAGTAAGAGAAACTTGAACTTGTATTATTTAAACACCAAACTGTAGCTGGAAGATGCATTTCAGTGACATGCCAACTGCAGTGAATAAAAAAAGCATTTCTTCGTGGCTCATTATATTTTTGAATATTTTGCTCTGCTCACCCGCTCTATCTGGCTCCAGTTCCACTGTTTGGCAGAAAGCGATGTTCCTCTGTCGTATGAGTGCAATGAAAAGTCTCGGGGGTAATAATGAGAAAATATCTGTGCCACAAGGTAGCCGCTGGAAAAATCTCTGGAAATGAAATACAGAAATAACAATATGCACTTACTGGCTCTACCAGTGGAATTTGCCTTAGCACTTGGTTATTCCTTGTCATAGCAGATTTATTGTTATCCTTGCGTTTTCCTTCTTTTTTAATCAACCTCACATAATCCTGCTCCTTTTAAGTTGGTTATTCGCTTCATATTTTATGCATTGTAAGTTTGTGTTTAAATGAGGAAACGGAAGAAAATGGGCCACATGGTAGTTCAGAATTTGGATATGCTGTATATAAATTAGGAAATTGATACAAACACAGTTTACAGTGTGCTGGAAATTGGGTGGGTGGGTGTGAGGGGGAGGTAGATTGAGGTAGATTTTGTGTGGTGATATTGTATTGATACAGGGACACCAAATATCACTTTAATTTAATTTTAAACAAATGAAAATATTCTGGAATTACTATGAGGACTCACCTCACGCACCACAATCCTGAGATAATGATAGCCAGACAAACTTCAATTAAATTGGCTCAACTCTAAGCCCATCCAACACTGGACACACTTAGCTTGACAAAGCCAGCTCTTTTACACAATTTTCAAACAGCCTCATGCTTTAAAACTTACAAGCTGATGAATGACCTCCTTTTAATTTCAAAGAGACATTTTTCTTCATAAGGTCTGGCCTGCACAGTCCCATCCACTCAGTTTCCTTCTCATTCATGCTGGTTACCATGATTGCTGCAGAAGCACTAAACCACTGTTAGCCAACTAATGAAATTAAGATTGCACTGCAACAACCTATCTTTACCAAACTGTATGAATTTAACTTCCAGTTCATGTGTATCAGTAGAATTCAGCTAAGGGGGTACATCAATGCCGTAATGGGTACTGTATGTGTGTGTGTGGATTTATATATATCATGAATGTATGTATTGTGCATTCATTTATTCCTCTATTCCTCTTTTCTGCTGAACTAACAGTTCAGCTGCTGTTCTGATCTTCGGGATTCAGAGGTTATCCACAGATCTCCTTTTTTCAGTCACAAGAGTCCAGGAGCTAATAAAAAGTGCGACATCGTGTGCATATATAAAATGTGCAGGCTTAGATACAGCGTGACACTTGGTCACCCTAGTTTTATGTGATTTTTTTTTCTTTTTTTTTATTCTGCAGTTACATGTTTTTTTTAAGTTAGAAAAAAGATTAAATGGTATCTAAAAATGGTATCTACGTTCAATTTAGCTAGCTAACAGTAGGTTAGTAAAAACACAACATAATACTTTTCTAACAATATGCAGGAAAATAGACGTGTAAAAATAGATATATTTTTTTTTTAAAATTACACATATCCTCTTTTAAATATTCTTCTTCTTTTCTTTTATTCGTATTTGTGATTCACAAAATAGGTTCTGTACCTGCGCACATTTTTGGGATAAAATGCCAAGTCCAGAGTTTGCAGCCACTTGACTACTTCTCTTGGTAGTCCTGTTTTCTTGGGACATTCTGCGAAACATATGCTGCTCCGAGCCATGAAATCTACACACCAGTGACTTTTCTATCGCTGTTACCAGTCACCTCCATAAATCAAGCCGAGATCTGCTTTTTTTTAAGGGAGGGCTAATTGACGAGCTCCTGGCCTGTTTTGTTGAGATTTCTATGACAACGGCACTCTGCGGTGCTAAACCGTGTCGGTAGCGGCGTGCTGCCCTCTAGAGGATGAGCGGTCTGTTTCTTCAGTTATTTATTTATTTGGCTAACATTTGTATAAAGCTTTTAAATAATAGTGCTACCCAATAAATAATACTAGAGCATACACAACTGCATGTAATATAACAATGAAACTGAAATAATTCATTAGAAATACTGAAGCTAAACTCAGATATATGAAATAAAAAATCAAAATACGGCCAAAATATTATCAAATGGCACATGAATATCTTGTTAATAATATGTTAGAGCATGAAAGTTCCATTCAGCTACACACATTTCCATCTGAGCAGTTGTCAGCGGTCAGTAATCCAAGCTTAAACTTGTCAACTTTTTGAATAACTGGTTCCACCACTGAGACAAACATCAGTAACAAATCCACCATGTGGCTGCTGGGAAAGACATATTTGAATGCAACAGGTTTCAAAACAGATTTTTAATAATCTAATGTTAAATGCGAAACAATGAACATTCATTAACATACAGCATATAGTGTGCATTTACACGATATTCGAATCTTTTATGGGGGGGTTTAAATATAAAGTGCAGCACTCACTGGCAACTAGTAAGGCATTTTCTAAACACTGCAGAACAGAAAACAAAATATTTATTATTAATGTTATTCAAACAAAATTAACCTAGGGAAAACTAATCCTGGAAGTTTGTTTTAGTGGCATCCTGCTTTACATTTATCCAGGTCCACACATCCTCACATGGGAATCAGGCCAGCTCAACACAGCTGCTACAGTCAGCTACTCGGCCGTGTAGCTAATTCAAATTAATTGCTTTTACTGGATTGACTGGAAGCTAAAATTAAAGTTAAGAGGAGTGTGGAGTCGATATAATTTTTTGGTGTCCAAGGCTTCTTCCTGCAAGTCCCATTTAGGCAGACAGTTTCATAGTCTGTTGTCATTGGTACTGCAGGTAGCTCTTGATCCTGTTAGGCAGAGGAAGATGGGAAAGAAGGTGGAGTCTGTCGCGTCCAACGCAGTTTCTGATGCACTGACGACACAACTGGCTAAGCAACCGTGGTGTAGCTATGAAAAGGAGACAGGAAAACATTATTTATCACTGTTAATTGGTGGTTAAAAAAAAGACAGAAACAGATCAAAGCAAGGTCAGGAAGGGATCAATGACTGCGAACGAAACCAAGCAAAAAGTAAACTCATACCTTCATAAAGCAGTAGAAAGCCTTCTGTAAGACTGCTGGGTGGAGCCACATCCACTGGCCTCTGAAACTCTGTGTTCCTGGCATTAATGTCTGCGCCAAAGTCCAGCAGCAACTTCACTACAGCTGTGCAGTCTTTTTCTGCAGCTGCATGTAAAGGTGAATCCAGGGATTTACCTTTCTGTACATTTGCACCTACATGGAGGAGACTATAATTATCCATAGTCCAATCAGAAAACTCCAATATCAGATACCTGTATTGTTAAGTACAAGTAGCTTTGGTTAATTTGTGATTATATTTTTAATTTACCTTTTCTTTACTTGCCTAAATTAGTACCTTATTTCAAAGACTGCAGTGAGACACAAATGGGCACACTAATCACTTGTATATGTAATCAGTCACTTGTTGGGTATAAATGTGGTCCCACTTCTTATTGAAATTGCAATGTGTGCTGTGCTTGTATTAAGTTCTTGTTTACTAAGGCTGCTGCTAATAAAACAATTAGTTTGTCTGTTTCTTATGTGATAGAGCTCTCATTAGCTCTTTGTTACACCTTTTGCACTTGACAATTTGCAGTCTCATTGTTTGTCATATTCCTAGCACAGAATTTATCATATTGTTGTTTAAATGTTTTTATCCCCCCCCCCCCCAGAGGCCTCTAAAATCCTCTGAGCATGCATATATTTATTATATATCAGTTTGTTTTTGTGTTTCTAATGCGCTTAAGTCCATATGTTCACATAGGACTTTTCTGTAAACATCGACACAGTTCTACGAACTGACCTTCCCTCAGGAGTTTCCTGGCACATTCGAGCTCTTGGCAGACGCAGGCTGTATATAGTGCTGTGCCCAGGTGAGGAATGTCCATGTCCACATCTGCCCCCCAAGTCACCAGAGCCTCTACACAACCGTAATGACCTGGAAGTAATGAAGCGTGAAGTCAGTAATCAGTAAGTGACAATGCAAAATAATTCTCCAAGCTGTCTGCTCAGGCCCTGTTGGATTTATAGCTAAAGCTGTTTATCATAGTGCATGTAAGAACGTGCTTATAGCACAGTAAAGGACACAAAATCAGGTCGAAAGTCAAGCGTAATCTGCAGTGAGGGGAACTGCGATAATGTTGGGTTATTTTCTGATTATAGTGCTCTGATTATACCGTTAGTCAAAAATAATGACTCTCATCAGCAAAAGCTGGCTCTCACAAGCTTAAGTCTCTAGTCCTCTAACACTGGCTCACTTTGAAGTAAATGGTCCATGTAGAATAGTCTCTTTTTGCAAGGGAATATCTTTCCATTGTGTTTCACATACACCCACACAGTATGACATGCATAATCATGTAACACTAACTTGAATCACAAAAAATACTGAAAATAATCAGTTTGTGAATTTTTGTAAAATCGTTGGCCATGACATACCTTTGCTGGTTGCTTCGTGTATCGGAGAAGGTTGATATACAAGACTCTGGGGTTTTGCTCCATTTTCCAGAAGGATTTCCGTGCATGCCACACTGCCCACTGTACAGGCATTGAACAGAGCGGTGACTCCATCAATTGTAGAAGCATTGACCTGTGAACACATTTTCCTTTTATTCTTATATTTAGGCCTTATTTAATCATGCAAGTTGACTAATAGTAACAGCCTGGGGGTACAGTTGAAAGGGAACAACAACAACTTAATAGCTCTGCAGTGACTGAAACAGGACATTGCTCATTTGTTACCCTTACCCAGATTTTCCCAGCCATGGAAATTTAATTTGACCTGTGCAACATGGCAACATTAAAGAGTCACCAGGCCACTATAGGACTTACATTTGCTCCTGCATCAATGAGTGCTCTGGCACAGGCAACATGGTCTCCAAGACAGGCCTCATGCAGGGGTGTTACATGGTCTATAGTCAGAACATTTACATTGTGACCCTGGAAACAGAATCAAATAGCCACAAATATTTAGTGGGCATGGATATTTATGGGACATTAACTCATAAATGAACAAGAACATTAATAAAGTTTATCTCCTCTTACAAAACACAGACATTCTCTTCAGTCAGGGTTCTTAGCGATTTTCAAACTGTGATGATTTCAACAGCAGAGATTAACAAGCCTGCTAATTAAACCAATTAAATCCAACTTAAAGCCAGTAAAGAGCTAATAAATTACCATCTGAAGTCCTGTAATAATTGTCCTACTTTGTTATGAATTTGTCTGACTAGAGCAAAGCATTGTTTCCTCTGTAGCTGAAGTCACAGGCTTTTTTGTAGCACACTCTGTGAGCAGCTGGAAATGCAAGTGGAGATTTCACTTTTAATGCATTTGTATTAGTATTGTACTTGTTTTTGTTTGTGATTATTCTTTCCTTAGCATATGCTCAAATAATAGTTCCATGGTCAAACTCCCCTCACACACTATACATAAGGGGCATGTATATGCCATAAAAACTACAAAAATCACATTAATTTTAAAACCATGTGGTTATTGTAACCCATAGTACAAGTTTGAGTATTTACATTTTGTGTTGTTGGCATTTAGCTAGCCTGTATATTGAAACTTATGAACTGTTGTTAAGTATGTACAGGTTTAAAGTGTTAAATAGGGCAGTGAATAGAAAGTACAATCTCTTACAATTCCATGAATTAAAAAGAAAATCTTTGGGTAAATAAGGCCTTTGAACTACTGTACAATACATGATATATCAAACCATGCCATTGTTTATTTTCCAAAAACTAGGCCAAAATCCTAGCACTATGCGAAAAATTAAGTACACTCCATGATTCAATAGCTTGTAGAACAAACTTTACTCTGACATTGTTCTTTAGAACAGGGTTTGTGGGGATTTATCCACAGCTTCCTCAAGGTCTCACCACAGCATTTTAGCTAAGAGGTTGATCTGGACTTTGACTGTCCCACTGCAACACCTTGGGTCTTTTCTTTTTCAGCCATTCTGTTGTAGGTTTGCTCTTGTGGTGATGTTCTAGTCTGTGACCAAATTTCAGCTAAGCTCTAACAGATAGCCTCATCTTTAACTGTAGAATGGTGTTGAACGGTGTTCATGGTTAGCTCAGTGACTGCTAGGGGCCCAGGATGTGTGATTGCAGAAGAAGCTCAAATCATCACCCCTCCACCACTGAGCTTGACAGTTACTATGAACAATTACTGTCACTATGAAGCGATTGTGCTGATATGTTGTGTTTCTGTTTTGCCAGATGTGGCACTGTGAATAATGGCCAAACATCTCCACTTAGGACATTGGTTCCAGGTGCTGCCATGTTCGTTTTAGAGAGAACAGGCTTTCTACTGGCAACCCTTCCAAACAAACCATATTAGTTCAGTCTTTTCCTAATTGTACTATAATGAGATGTAGCTTTTGGGTTTTTGGCAGTGTCTCTGGGCATTGCAGAGATGAATTTGGCAACTGTCTTGAATGTTTTCCACTTGTGAATAATCTTTCTCACTGTAGAATGATTTGGTCTTCCCAAACAGATCAGCAGCAACAATTGCTTCTTTAAGATAATCGCCTAGTTTTTCCTTATTCGTTGGCAATGTGCTAAACATTGACACACACCTGCACGCTCCAGACCAGCAAGTGCCAAAATGTCTGCTCTTATATCAGTGGTTACACTTGCTGATGATCAGTTACTCAGATGCTTTTACCCTAATGCATTTAGGGTGTACATAATTGTTTCTGCACTTTGGCTCAATTTTTTATCATGAAAATAATGACAGAGTGTGTGTTATGTCGTGTTTTTTTTAATTCGTTTTAGGTGGTATTTACAAGATTTGTGGAGCTGTTCAGAACCATGCATCCATTTTTATCGGCTTATTTAGTTCAGGGTCGTGATGGGGCTGGAGATAATCCCACTGGTCTTAAGCTTGAAGGGTAAAACTGGACAGGTGACCAGTCTGTATCAGGGCTCACCCAGTGAGCCAGACAAACACTCATGCTCACATCCACACTTATAGCCAATTTAGAATTACCACTTAACCTATCACGCATGTCTTTGGACTATGGGAGGAAGCCAGAGTGCCCATAGAGAACCACAGGCAAAAGAGATAACATACAAATTCCACTCAGAAAAGTCCCAGCTGGTCAGGGGATTTGGACCTTCTTGCTTTGAGGAAACAATGCCTACTATTGCACCACTGTGCTGCCGTGTAAGGAACAGCTTTATATCTTATATATATATTTTTTAATATGCACTGATACATCAACTCTTATAATTGACAGATAGCGTGAAACAGTATCTTCCCTGTTGGATCACTAACATTATTAGCATTTTTATGCCGCATGGAAAGCTAGAACTACGTAGTGAAATATGGAAATAGTTATCAATAATTTATCTGGTAGGTGTATACTGTGTTATTCTCATTAAAAAATATTGCTGCTACAAGCATACCAAGCATATGCTATATTGTAATCTTGACCCAGGTAATAATTTTATACAAGTCTTACAGATAACTTTATAGCAGTCTCCAGAGTTTTATCCATACCTTGATCTCTTTATCAAGGTGTGGATAAATCTACAAAGTTACTGAACCAAACTGGCTTGTGGAAGAGATGGTTACAACAGGATTCATGTTTGCAGATGAGAGGTTACACATTACCCGCCTGCCTCCAAGGGAATTGTGTTTTTCTTCACCTGTAAAATGAGGGTCCTCAAGGCCAGGAGGCGGCCCTGACTGGCAGCATCGTGGAGGGGTGAGCGGTCTGCCCAAGATCCTGTGACAGGAATATGAATTCAGTATTCAATTCAGTATTGAACACTTAAATGTATTATTATTTACTTAATTCTCTCATCCAGAGAAATAAAAATAAAATCAACAGTACAGAGAAAGCTTCAAATATGCATTCTCCTGCCACACATCTAAACATAGCAAGTAGGTGTTTTA
The DNA here is from genome assembly GCF_963969265.1 of Rhamphochromis sp. 'chilingali'. Taxonomy (NCBI): domain Eukaryota; kingdom Metazoa; phylum Chordata; class Actinopteri; order Cichliformes; family Cichlidae; genus Rhamphochromis; species Rhamphochromis sp. 'chilingali'. The sequence continues at coordinate 5,732,140 of NC_137940.1, forward strand.
ACCTCTCAAGTCACGTTTTACCTTTCATCTTCCAAGAGTTAATGCACCCAGCAGCATATGGTTATGTGACTTAACAGCGCTTGAAAATTCCTGATGCATTAAACTCTGCACTATCACACTCCATTCACATGACAAATGAAAGTAAACCTGCCAAACTGGCTGTGCCCTTTTAATAAAAAAGAAGGAACTCCAGAAAAAAGAAGAAATGTCTTCAGGCACACCTGAGTCAATGTCCAGAATAACAGCTGATGCATTCCACACGTTCTCATCGTCATCATCTTCATCCATCCTTTCATCCATATTCTTTATAAATTATACAATAATCCACCCAATGTTTTCTATTAAATCATGCTTTTTTATTCATGCACCTTATTTTCCCTGACTGACATTAAAATCTGAAATACGGACAGGACCAGCTAGAGACATCAAACAGATTTCTCAGAACAAGAAAGACCATCTCTACGGGACCGTGACAAATACCCTGAGCTTGGTCAATTAGTATTCCATGGAGTGGGTACACTTTAGATTAAACAGCCCTTTGGATGATAGTACAGATTATGTTGTTGTCGTGTCTGTCTTCCCTCAGAATGTGCCTTCGAACCGCCTGTTCCTGAGAATGTGGAGTGTTGTTTTGGTGGCTGTGTGAAAGTGTGCACTGCATAGCTGGGAATGGAAACTAGGGCAGGATGCGGCTGGGGGAGGGGATATCATGACTGCGTTCTATTAATACATTAGAGAGAAAGAGCTGCCGGGCCAACAGTGTCTTCATTTAATATTGAATGTACAGTTCAGGATTTCTAAGTAGCTTTTAAGCTAATGAAAGAAAAGTGGGCTATCAATGATATTTCTAGTATGTATTAATGTGAACACAATTAATGGCTTTTATACTCATTGGATTAGCAATGCAGTATTTATAGCTCATTTGTAAACACTGAAATTGTGTGTGTGTGTCTGTGTGCATGGAAGGCTTCTGTAGGATTCTAAAGAAAACATTTACATTTGACCTCTGACCTTTTACAGTTGGGGTTAAATGCATTGCAGGGTGTTTGTAACCATAATTTATTTATATTGTGGTTACATTTAAGATGTGTTTGCCATCATCGTACAGATATATTTTATTAAACAAAGTAACCAAATTAATAACAAATCAAGTGTTAGTGCTTTTTAAAACGACCTGTCTCAGAGTACTCACTGTGTTGTTGACCATAATCATAGAACTCTGCTGATATCCTGGCAGCCTCTTTGCGATTCCCACGGACAATGTAGAAGTATGTCAGCAAGTTAAGAGAGATCTTAACAAAAAGCTTAAAGCAGAACAGTGCCAAGATGCTGAGGTAAACATTGGACAACTGGGCTGCGAAGGGCTTGTTGGTGAATTCCTCTGTATGGTCTGACATTTCCTCTGGCACGATACAGAAGAGCTTTGGTTATGATGAACGCAGGATCAGATGCCACTACAAAAAGCATAAGAGTAGCCTGCTTTTTCCTCCCAGTGCACTGACTAGTTGGCTGGTCCTGACAAAGCACGGGCTGGAAAAAATTCTCTGCAGCTGCTACTGTGCCTGATTGCAACAACTGAAATGTAAGTGTACACTATGTTTGGATGTGGGTGGGCTCAAGTTATATAAATTTCAAACTTACAAACTTGTTTTAATTGCAGAGGTGATGTAATTTCCCCAAAAAATGTAAGTCATGGCAGCATTTAATTCATATTTTTCATTAAAATGTCTTTTTGCATGAGTTGAACTAAATATAGGGGCTTAAATTCTGGTTTAGTTTGGCTGAACATGTGTTTAATTGTCTTGCAGTCAGTTGAATAAACGATCATTTGAATCTAGATAAAACTGATGTGAATAATTAAACTTCATTTCAGCACACACACACACACACACACACACACACACACACACACCTAAAATACTTTATGTGCGTTTTAAATAGTTTACATTTTTTGCATGCAAATTTTTTTATCAACCAGCGCTCGTCGTAGTAAACTTTCTTTCGTTTCCAAGGGAACGCCTCTTGATTACAACGCATGCGCGACAAATCTTCACCCTTTTCCGCGAACATCAAAACGCTTGTGCTTCCCCGTGTGGATGTTTTCTCAGCTGACATTTGTTCGTCAAATGAGGGCTTGTCAGGTGTTCATACCCGCTGTGGTCGCTCTCGGATTAATTGTTTCTCCTGTGTTTTGCCAAAATGTGAACTCAAGTGAAATTGGGACTCAGTTAAACGGCTCTGCCGCTGATTTCGGGGCATACAAAAAGCAGTTTCACCGCACGTATGAAGTAAGCAGCGAGGAATTTAGTCGCCGTCATCTCAGTTTTCAGGTATGTAAAGTGAGGGAGGCGTAGAAGAATTCTCAAGTGCCACACTTAGCAAGTGTGAAGTGCTCAGACAGAAAACTGAAAACAAACTGGGGGAGTACTTCTTGTTAGACCACGCCCACTCACGTAGAAGAAGGAAATACCGAAAGTAATTTTGGAAATTTTGGTGGATGTTACATTAAATATAGATATAAATATAAAAAGCATACAAATACTGGCATAAACTGAGATTAAGTGAAAATTGTACTACAACATTGGAACAATAGTTAACACTGGTGTTCCGAGTAACATGAGGGAGGTGAACATAAAGTTGCAGCTTAATAGCTGAAGTCGTATGAAATAAAAGCAGCTGTGCGATCAAGAACATTTAATTTAGTCTTTCACTCTTACCTGCTTCCTTATTTCCCAACTGGTCGCCACAGTTTTATACTGTGTATATTGATATAAGATAAGATAAGAGATAAGATAGAACTTTATTAATCCCTCGGGTGGGTTCCTCTGGGAAATTCGACTTCCAAAAAAAGCACAGCAACGACCGAAGTTACAGTTACAGAATTGTTATATATACACACACACACACACACACACACACACACACACACACACACATATATAAATACAGAGACAAATATAAATAAAATATACAAAGGGGATAAATAGAATAAATAGGAATAAAAAATAAAAATACAAGTGAATTGCACATTTCAAGTATTGAATCTATTGCACTGTTGACTATTTACAAAAAGTATTGCACAAGGTATTGTACAGTGAGGTGAAGAGGCACTACAGCTTAGTTGTTCCCCCCTCCTTTGTCCTCCTGTTTCCCCTCCCTCTCCCCTCCAGGGAGGAGTTAAACAGTCTGATGGCGTGTGGGACAAAGGAGTTTTTAAGTCTGTTAGTTCTTGTCTTGGGGAGAAGCAACCTGTCACTGAACAGACTCTTCTGATTGTTTATGGCCGTGTGCAGAGGATGCCCAGCATTGTCCATAATGTCCAGCAGTTTCTTTAATGTCCTTTTCTCTGCCACTGTCACCAGAGTGTCCAGCTTCATGCCGACCACAGAGCTAGCCCTCCTGATCAGTTTCTCCAGCCTGGATGAGTCCCTCTTTGCTGTGCTGCTCCCCCAGCACACCACAGCATAGAAAAGTACTCCAGCAACCACCGACTGGTAAAACATCCTCAGGAGCTTCCTGCAGATGTTAAAAGACCTCAGCCTCCTGAGGAAGTACAGTCGGCTTTGGGCTTTTTTATACAGGTGCTCTGTGTTGCATGACCAGTCCAGTTTATTGTCCACCCACAGCCCGAGGTACTTGTACTTGTTGACCACCTCCACCTCCTCCCCCTCTATCTGAACCGGCAGTGGACCTTCTCTGGACCTCCCGAAGTCCACAACCAGTTCCTTAGTCTTTGAGGTGTTGAGTTGCAGGTGGTTTGTGTGACTCCATGCGACAAAGTTCCTCACCAGACTTCTGTACTCCTCTTCCTGATCATCCCAGATACACCCCATGATGGCCGTGTCATCTGCAAACTTCTGAATATGGCATAATTCAGAGTTGTAGCAGAAGTCAGAGGTGTACAGGGTGAAGAGAAGAGGGGACAGCACAGTTCCCTGTGGTGCTCCTGTGCTGCTGACCACTGTGTCAGACGTGATGTCCTTCAGCCTGACGTACTGTGGTCTGTCGGTGAGGTAGTCGGAGATCCAAGCCACCAGGCAGGGGTCCACCTCCATCCTGTTCAGTTTTTCCTGAAGCATACAGGGCCGGATGGTATTAATGGATGGTATCTTTTATAAGCTGCTTAATATGTTTTAACATCTGTCAGCATAACATGCTTAGAGTTTTTTTTGGCTTTTATATTAACAATTGTGTGTTTTCTTAGTCAGAGTTGGATAAGAAAAGTTTTGAGAGGTTTCAAATACATAAATGTAGATTATTTTAATTTCCCTTTCTATCAAAAGTATTGAATATCTACATGAACAACTTATTTTAAAGACCAGAGTTTACTGTTATGTTTTTCTTTCCTTTCCCCCCCTCTCATTTAATATCATTGTACCGTTTCATTTGTGTAATTGCAGAGAGCTACAATACGGCACACCTATCTGAACTCATTTTCCACAGAAACACAGTCTGCCAAGTATGGTATCAACCAATTCTCTGACCTTTCACAGGAGGAATTCAGAGGTAGGTTGATATTTTGACATAGAGGTATGTTTAGTGAATCCTTTGGACATTTTATTAATTTATATTTCTGTCCTGCCTTTTGTTAAACTAGGCTGAGTCTGCAGAATCATAGTTTACACTTGTGTTTGTATAAAAAAAGAATGACTTTGAACTGTATCTTTTATCCACAGATCTGTACCTGGGAGCAGTCTATGAGAGAGCTCCTCTCTTCTCTGGACTGAGTGTAAAGGAGCTCCCAGACAAATTTGACTGGAGGGACAAGGCAGCCGTGGCACCAGTCCAGGACCAGCAAGCAGTAAGTTTTACACATGATACTGTAGGTATACTGTACATGTGGGAGGTTAGCTGGAGATGCTTTAGATGCAGAGACATAATTGGACATATAAAGTCATGCCTTTTCATTATTTATGAATAAAGCAATCAATCAACAAACAGGTACAGAATACCAAATACTACACAGGCTTTGATAATGAATGCAAGTCTTCACCAGTAACACAGTCAAAATTATGATGTAGACACTTGTCAGGTGATTCTTTGCTTTTCACTTTTAAGTAGGTGAAAATTTATGATGCCCTGTGCAAGAGACTTCAGTGCTTCAGTTTTAAGGGTGAATATACATTTAACACTTTTTAAACATTTTTTATTGTAATTTATTATTTTTCTCCCCACCAAAGTGAAAAAAGATGTGAAAATTGTAAAATAAAAGCAATTTTAAGTGGTTTTAGTTGATCATAAGCACCTTGAGGCAACTGTTGTTGTGATTTGATGCTATATAAATAAAATCGAATTGAATTGAATTTAAAAGCATCTAATTGAAAATAACACAGAGAAGACAAAACGCATCAAATGTTGACATGAGAATGTGTGGCTGGTATTGTAAGTGTAAGAATAACATTTCTTAACAGAAAAAGAATGTAGGGATTTCATCATATACATCTATGTGAGGGACAACTGAGATTTTGTACTGAAGATCATTGCATGGGCTCAGAGAGGACTCTGAAAATCGTTGTCACTGAACCCAGTGTATCCCTTCATCAACAGATTCAAGTTAAAAATTATTTTTCATCTATAGAGAAAGCGTATGTAAACAAGACCCAGAAACTCTTTCCCGTGTTCTGGACAATCAAAACTTGAAACTCTTTTTAGTAATCTCGAATGCCTAATCATCCAAGCTGAAATGTGGTAGCTTTGAAATATAGAATATTTAAGAATTTATGCAGACATTTTTTTTCATTTAAAAAAAAGTCTAACATTCTTGTTGTCACATGTCTCAAAGTGAGAATTAAGGTGAGTGGAAAGAGACTTTTTTTCCCAGATGGGTACATTGGGAACGCTCTTCAAATATGAAGCATTTAATATGAAGTACCAGAGAGGAAAAGGCATATTTGACTCAAAGGCGACCTCGGTAATGGTAGTGGAAGAGCAAAGGAGCAATGACAAGCTAAACCTCTGGAGCTGTTGCTCAGGGAGCAGAATGGACCTGGGGGTACAGAAGGGAGAGGGTTAGTGAGACGGAGTTGTTGCTTGTCCCTGCTGAAGATACACTTTTTGCTCTTTTTGTCCTTTATCTCTTTACTCAGTCAATTTGCCATAGGGGATGATGATATTGCTGTAAAACTGTTGTCCTAAGGGAGAGACATAACCGGTTCAGCTGAACGCCATCATGATCATATATTTTACTTTGCTCTATTCAGGTAAAGTTTCGCACTCCAGGGAGATGCACTAAATGACCACTCTCACCTACCACTCTCCTCTGCTGCGGTTTTACCGGTCAGATTTTTTTTTTCTCTAGCTCTGCCTGTGGACCTGCTGAGTTTTTATAGTACATAGATGGTGAGACAGAATATAAACTGCTGTAGGATGCACACAGACCCGATATATCAAACCACTCACATCTTGTTAATGCTTCTTGATCCATTTTTTTTTTTTACCTTTCTTGATTCCATGTTTGTGTCTTGAGAACATTTGATCACTTTAAAAGCAGATAGCCCTAATATTGTGTATACTCAGCACATACTTATGTTGAGACCAGGCAATATTGACTGATTTTGCTTTCAGCATTGATTTTAAGCCGTGAAACCATATTGAGCAGCAAAAATTGGATTTTAACAGAGAGCTCAGTTTTTCATTACATCTATGGGAATACATTTATGCCAAGTAAGTGAACTGAGCATGCAATATTAGGATGCCGTTTGGAGAATAATATTTGCTTGTGCAAATATTAAGCAAAAAAACAAAACACACAGAAGAATCCCTCACATGATGAACTAGTGTATGTACCAGCAAAAAAAGCAATACTGGTTTCAGGAAAGCATTTTTTAATCTATATCAGATATAAAATATGAGAAATTATTTTGCAGTCTGAATACAATAAATAAGCCATAGACATAAAACCTTAAATTAAGACCTTTAACTGAAGCAGATATTCACATTTTTCTGAAGCGTGTGCATACCTGTGGTTTTTCTGTCAGCAGATGGCAGCAGAAAACAATCGGTCACAGTCACATTATCACGTACCGCGAAGAGCATTTAGAAACTGAAGATACTTGATTAAACCGTCTAAAATCTTGTGTCAGTCTTATAACACTGGCAGAGGGCTTTTTAGATGATTATTATAGTAGGATTATATAGACAGATATGAATAGGTAGTTCATTTCCAGAAATAAATAAGAAATAGCTCCTTAGGATGGTACAGTGTGAATAGATTCTAGGTCAGGAGCTGGATCTAAATAATGCTTGCGAGATTTTTTCTTTTCTCTTTTGTCTCATTTCTGTAATTTTACCTTCACAGTGTGGGAGCTGTTGGGCTTTTAGTGTGGTTGGTGCCATACAGTCTGTCCATGCCATAGGAGGCTCACAGCTGGAGCAGCTCAGTGTGCAGCAGGTTGTTGACTGCTCCTACCAAAACGCAGGCTGTAATGGAGGCTCCACAACTCGGGCTCTGAACTGGTTAAAACAGGTATGCTGATAGTCACACAACGTTAACAGATTTTTAGGTCTTATAAAAGATGCTTCCAGAATCTTAGCTTATAATACCTGAAATGACCAAGGTTGCAATTAACATTTCTGTATCACTAAGGCAACAGGAGAAATTGAAAATATGGTACTGTCTAAAAGTCCGAGGCCACCTCTCATTTTTCTGTTCTTTGCTTCCAAGGTGCCAAACTTTCTAATATTTTGTAAGTGTCTTGAACAGTAATTCAACAATACTTTGTTCCTGTTTCCTGTTTAGTTGAATATATGAAAAATGCCAATGATAAGTTTTACAGGCATACAATATATTTTTGCACCAAGGTGATTTATAAAGAAAATTTAGCCAAAAACCAAAAAAGTGAGTAAACTGGACATATGGAGTACAAAAGAAGAAATGACAGTCCTTAAAAAATCTATCTACAGCAAATGAACATTATCTGAAAGTCATGTCCTTAAAAAATGGGTAAAAATCGAGCAAAAAGCTGACAGAGGACCTGAGAGATGCACCTGCACTTCAGATGATCCTTCTGCTGTTCACTGAAGCCTCATGGGAAATGTTCTCAGTGGATAGGTGGCTGTCAAGAAGCCATTTTTAAGAAAGGAAGAGAGTGAGATGGTGAGAAAAGACTGAAGTATGTCAGCTTAAACAAGAACTGGACTGAAAATCTGTGGCAACAGGTGGAGTGATGAATTCAGATGTGACATATTTGGTTTGGAGGAAGTGAGGAGAGGTACCACAGTGATTAGTAAAACATGGTGGAGGCTCTGTCGTGGTTTGGGGCTGCATTTCAGCCACTGGTGTTGGGGATCTTGTCAAAACACTATCAGTCAATGGGCTGGCCTCCAGAGAGCCTCTGTCAAGGTGTCACCTTGACAGAGCATATATATACTATATTCCCATATATCTTTGCATGTTTCAGTAAATTGCTGCACCTGCTTCCCAATTTTCCTAGCAAAATTTAAGGAAATGAGTGGGTGGCTTAAAACCTTTGCACATCACTGTAGAATCACACGATTTAAAACTTTAGCATCTATAAAATCTGTGTAACATTGTTTAGACATACACATTAAGAAAAATGAAATAAAACAGAAATGCTGTGTACTAATGTTCCTTATTTGCTTTGCAGACCAGAATGAAGTTGGTGAGTCAGTCTGAGTATCCCTATAAGGCCAAAACAGATATCTGCCATTTTTTCTCCCAGTCACATGGCGGTGTTGCCGTAAAGAACTTTACAACACATGACTTCAGGTGAGACTTTATTTTTTTATCAAGTTTTCTACAAGGAATAAAATATTAACTTCATAAATTTAAGGAGAATAACATGCAACTTTAATGTGGGTTTCATAAAGTACCAAGGACGGAGAAATGGGCGTGGGATTGGTTCTGTGCAATCACAGTGTTTACTCTGTCAACACAGACATCGATAACTCACTAGCACAGAGGTTCTTAACTCCGGGTCAGTTCTTTTGGCCCAAAGGTGAATCTGATTGTTTTTACTTAAAATTGAACAGAACAGGGACTTTGCTTCGTGCATATGTAATGCCTTCTGTTGTTATTGTTATTTTGCCTTCTCAGTATAATACTTTCATAGCTAGGCTCTGAACCCACTGTTAGAGCAGATTTAACTGAGCATCCAAGTAACCTAAGATGATGTTTATTGTTTATTATTATTTATTTATGTGCAATCTTTTAAACAATAGTATACATTTTAATTGTTTAATTGTTGAAACTGTTGTTTTCGTGATGTTTTTCTGCCAAACATGAATGAATTTGTTAAAAACATGGAGGGCTGCCATGTTTCTTCTAATATTTTTATTACAGTGTCAGTATGCAACCATGACCTTGAATGGTACAAACCTCATTTATCATAGACTCCATATACTGGAAAAGAGTCTTGGTAGTGATAATTTACTGTGCTAAAACACAGCAAATTATCACAACCACGACTAGTAAGAAACAGGAGTACTGTCTGCCTGGCAATAATTCTGCAAGTAGTAGCAACTCTCTTGGTGCAAAGTAAAAGAACTACAAATCACTTGTCAGGGAAATGGGGGGACAAGTGAGCTGAGATCTGCAGTACCATCAACTGGCCTTCAATACCATGGAGGCAGAGTGCCTCATCAACCTGTGCTTTGTAGGATACAGCCATGGGAAGCTGGAGAAAGGAGAGTTAAACTTGAGAATAGATTTGTACTGCTGCTGCAGGACCCTGGATCTCTGTGAGATGGCCTAGATAACCTCTTATCTTCACACAGCAGTTTAAGGACTTAAAGTAGTAATGGAAGTAAAAGACTACAGGGAGAAATAGCAACTAGACCTCAGACTCTGAATGTGGTTGATTTTGCTTCTTTAACTCAAGAGCGATTCAAAAATATACTGCTTTTCTAAACTCAGTAATCGGGTTGGACACCCAGCTATGAAAAATGTACACATGGACCAAATCCATTTTGGAAACAAATAAAACAATCAGCATTTTTGTAATGGGATTTTACCAACATGTTGTTCATTCTACTTTAATATGGAGGCATTTATCAGAGAAGTTCATAAACTCAACTGATTATTTCAACTACATGCACACTCCATGAAGTGCTTTAAAAAACAAACAACAACAAACATCTTTTTTACATTCATCTTTTTTAGTGGAGTTGAAATTTGTGTTAACGAGTCAAAAGTAAAACAGTCAGCCACCCCAGCTGCTACCTGACAAAAGTTAAATACATGATGAATGCCATAGCCAGGAGATTCTCACTCTGTATACTGACTACCAAGGTTTGGAATTCACAAAGGTTTGCAGAAACTCAGTGATACTTCATTTCTATATCATAAATATTTCTTGTTTTCACCAAAGCCTGTCAGACAGCCTCGGGCCTCTCAGTCGCTGCTGCCAGAATTGTAACAAGAGGTTAGAATTTAAGGTGATATTCTTAAATCGGACACTTTCAAGTTCTGTTGCTGGTTTATAAATCACTTAGAATCAAACTAGGTTAGGCTGCCTTCTGCTAGTGTGCTGCATACAGATGGAAACAACTTCCTTCCTGATGATATATCATGCACGCCAATCTAGCCACTTTCAGATTTAACCCAAAAACTCACTTGTTCTCCCTTGTTTGTGATGGATTGGTTTCTGTGTTTTATAGTTGTTGTTTTCAGGTCAGCTTCTAATGGCATAACTGCAATGTAGATTTATTCATAGCGGACTGTTATGTTCATATTTTATTTTCTTTGGATGCATTTTATTTCCTTTTGCATACTTACCTGTCATTCCGTGCTCTTATATTTATAGTTTATTGTGGCTCACTGTTTTTGAATGACAGTTTTGATGCTTCCCTTTGTCCGTGTAAAGCAGTTTAACTTCCCTCTGTTTGAAGTGTGCCATGTAAATAAAGCCACTTTGCCTTCCTAAACAGAACTTGAAAGTGAAGCGCTGATATTGAGATTTATTGCATATCAACACAATGTTACTTAAATTCCTCATGTTCTCTCATCCACAATTCACTGATCCAGTCTAAACATTTTCCTTAGACCTGTTTGTGTCTTCTGAGGGGTCTCAACGTTAGGTCACGGAGTTTATCAAGCTGCTGGAATTGGATGTTTCTGCAGGGTGGAGACTTGGGGAGGTCACAGAGACGGCTAATCTCATGGTTAAACCAGATTTTTACTGCTGCAAAACACCATAAAGTTTTAACACAACCTCACCATAAACCCAAATGACTTTATTCTGACTTTCTTCGGTATAGATTTGGCACAAACAGGGGCTTCGAGCACCATATGTAGTAAGGCTGGCAGAGTACAGCGTGACATAACCCCAGCGGGAATCATCTTGTGGAAGGACAGAGAGTGTAACTGAAGAGGCCAGTTTTTGAGCAACAAACTGACGGGAGAAAATGCACCACATTTAGTAAAAATCAAACAAAACTGATGTACTGATAATTGAAGTTGATTAGTTAAATATTCTTGTACAACATTTAACTGCCTGACTTTACATTAGAGTAGTAACGTAATTATAAGAACACGTTGTGCTGTGTTTTTTTTTTTTGTTTTTTTTTTTCCCCAGTGGTCAAGAGAAGGCAATGATGGGTCAGCTAGTACAATATGGCCCTTTGGTTGCTATTGTGGATGCTGTAAGCTGGCAAGATTACCTGGGAGGCATCATCCAATACCACTGCTCCAGCCAATGGTCCACCCATGCTATTCTGATTGTCGGCTATGACACTACCGGTAAATACTACCACATGTCACATTTAAGTGAGACAAAGTATTTTGAATAGTTTAAAAAATATGACTTTATAATTTATTTGAGCTAACACAATTTTCGATTTTTAGAGGTTTGTAATCCACTGTGAAAGTAGTTTAAACCTGCATTTGATCAGAGTTTTTAGCTTATTTCGAATCCTTAAAAATACATTTTTTCTTTCAAGAGAAATATGAGCCAGCAGGAGGAAAAAGTTTTACATGTCAGATCTGAAGACTAAATAAAATTAAAATGTTTTAATTTCTCAAGGTCCTAAGAACCAAAGTTCCTTATTTCATCTCAACTCTTTTACAACTCCTGCTTGTCTAGTTGCAAGTAATTTACGAGATTAAAGCAGAGTATGAGTTTTCTTTTTAAAATTGCCTTATTTACAGTGTATCATTAAGTATTTTGCTATTTCACCTTGTACCCTAATGCCCTGTTCTCTTAGCATACAGTGATCAAAGGTTAGCTGAAATTGTAATCATTAACAATTTGTGTACTCATGTTGACGTGATGTACCAGATGTTCTGTTTAGTTCGATGTTTATCTACTTCTTTTGGGATCCAGAAAGTGGACACTTATGAATATTAGAGGCTAAACACTAGTTTGGTTACAGCTGTGTGGTAGCAGCTATCTCATACTTTATTTATGGGCATAGTTTAGACAAAAATACTTTACATTTATTAACATCAATTATTTCAAACACTTCTGTTTTCTAGGTATTACGCAAGCATTGGAGTGATTATGCAACAGTCTAATGTGGGTGCAGCACACATACTAAACACAAGTAGATCTTCTTTACCTAGTAAATAATTCAGTCTTAAATGCATGCTGTCTTTCAGGGGACATTCCGTACTGGATTGTGCAGAACTCCTGGGGAACAAGATGGGGAAATGAGGGCTATGTTTATATAAAAATAGGTGGTAACATTTGTGGTGAGTTTGACCTTTGATCTTGACATTTTATGTTTATATGATCTTTCAGCTTAAGATGGGTGCACTGAAGTGTCCAGAATCTCCTTGGGGAATAACAGTATTTCTCTATTTTCTTTTTCTTTTTGCAGGCATTGCAGATTCAGTGGCAGCTGTTTTTCTTTGACGTGTGTGTGTGTGTGTGTGTGTGTGTGTGTGTGTGTGTGTGTGTGTGTGTGTGTGTGTGTGTGTGTGTGTGTACCAGTGCCAAAATTCAAATCATTCATCTGTTTGCTTTCGAGTACCACTTTAAAATAAAATAAAATACTTTTATAAAATACTTTATTAATAAAGTACCAAATAAAATACTTCATACTGTTGGCAAGTGTTGAATTTTAATAGAACAATAAAACACATCACTGCAAAAATACAATAACATGAATTGTTCCATCATATAAAACACATCTTATTAAATACATACAGATATATGTCATAGGTTATGAGTCATACATTTGGCTATAAAGATATTTCATTAATGAGTGCATAAATACATGACAAAATTAATTTAAAACTTTACAAAAACAACAACAACATTATGTACAATTTTATGGTTCATATTTATTCTGTGCAAATGGTTTTGTTTTAGACGTTGATGTGTTTGGTTCATTGGTTCATCATTTGCTGTACACCTTTATGCACTCAAGACACATCTGAGTAGTCTGAAATGGCTCCTTCCATGACACCATCACTGTGCTGAGATGAAAGATGATCCATTTTTGTAAAAACTCATCATCGCCACCAGCGTTGTCCTTGCACTCACAGTTTGATCACTGCTCTCACTGATCTGTTTGCTTTCAGGTCAATCTCAGCCAATTTACATAAATTTATTGAGGAAACATCTGAGCACCTCTTATCAAGGAGCCATCTGCAGTACTTTGTGGCTCACTGTCAAGATTAAAGTAAAATAGTCTTAATTTGGCTGTTTAAATATTTGATTTATTATCTGTCAGACATTGCATCATAAGCCTGCAGCATAATTTATCTTGATTTTCTCTTGTTTGCTAAGCATTAATATGTACAAACGTAGTTACTTTGTTACGTTTACTGTTTTTGTGCATTTATGTGTGATGTAAAGACATCACGCCTTCAAATCAACCCGTCTGCGTTATTCTTCACTCCAACATCCAGTTCACCTAATGTCAAATTAAAATACCACATGACCTCGAATTTCATCTCACCTAGATTTGAAATCCTTCTTAATAATATATAGTGTTTGATAAAACTGGCCATATGTTGAATTGCCTCCATTCATGAAAACACATACACTTCATATTTCAGTGTATGAGTTCTTTAAAGGTACACTGACAAGATGCCATGCATTGTTTCTCATGAACATCAACAAAATGTATTTCTTTGACCTGATTTTCACCTCTCATTGAACTAAATAATCCGCTGCTGGGAGATCTGTTTAAGTGAAAAAGCCTGGACAGACGAGTGAGATGCACTCTAATCCGAGTCGTCACTGCTGCAGTAGGAGCTGTCGCAGCACTCAGCCGTGTACAAAAAAGTGTGAATGTTGGGATTCAGCTTGGGTACCCAGTGGCGAGGCACCAGGAATGTTGCCAGGTTGAAAAGGTCCACAAAAACTTTGTATCGGTCACTAATTAAAAAGATCAAATATAGAATGATTTATTTAGTATGTGCTGAATTTCGTCTTCTGAGAAGCAAAAAATAAACTGCGGTTCACATTTTATTTTACTCTTGTGTTGTTTCTTTGAACTTTAAATATATTGTCACTGTGCATTACAGAAGGAGCTGCTACATGACAAGTTAATTAAGATAAGCAGAGTAGCACTGTGCTGTCTTTATCTAAATTAACTCTGAAGTGTTTCGGATACTTGCTGTGTGAAAATAAATGTCTAATCATAACATTATTTTACATCATACAATACCTGACAGTTGATCTAAGATAGTGGTAGCCAGACGACCCCCCTGTGCCAGCTTTGCTGCCAATCATCCGGTGAACCATGCACACATGATTGTCTACAAAAAAGTAGGGGAGAAAACATCCAGGAATAGCCAGTGTTATTTTGTCCATTGGCGATAGGTTGTATTGATCAGCGGGCATGGAGGATGTTATAAGGTTCTTCTGCCTCTTGGGTTCAAATCTAACTTTAAAGTTTAGTAACTTTGTAGGCTTCTTTGTTAGTCCAGTTCTGCCCTTGGGCAAAAACAACACACTGTAGAAAACAAATATACTTTCCTTTCCCCTCAAACTTTCTTACTCTGTTTACACGTAGCAAGCAATGGTGATGCCTCGGTACTTACATCTCCATTTCGTCATGAGGGTGTCGATATCCATGAGGGATGTGAGCAGCTGGAAGGGAACCTGGAACCTTGGCTCCTCCCTTAAAGGTAAAAAAAAGAAGAAGATTTTATGTTTCACAGATTATAATGTAAAAAACAACAACTATTTTCTCTACATATCAGCTATAACATGAGCACAACTATCACCTGTTCACTACCACCAGTAAGTTACCGTATTAAATTTTGCATCTGTTATCACCTTCCACTAACTTCAGTTACCTCTGTTGACTTTTGCATAGACTCAGTAAATCTCAAGTGACAATGTGTCCTTACCGCAACCATTTGAAAGAAAAAAAAAGCTGGTTACCACACCTTTTAATAAAGCTTACATTTTCAGGCAGGTTTCACAAAGGGGCCTGTGATATGGAAAATTTATGTGGGAAGAACAAATGAGTACCCTTGCCTCAGGGACTAGCACTGAGGCGTTCTTGTGCAAGACTTTCCACTGAAGCTGTTTGCAGCCTCCAGGTGTTAACAACTTAAAACTATGAATAGGAAGCAAATATAACATACAGTGTCACCACTAGACCATTAAAGGTGAGGAAACCTAAAACAAACTAAACATACCTGTAGAAGTATATCATCAGAGCACCTTGCAGAGCCTTGTAAGAGAGTCTCCTCTCACCTTGTTAACGAAAGGGAAATTTTTTATTTTCAAGGTAACAAGAAATGTTGGTGTTTACATCCTTTTGTAAACTAGAGTTTCAATTTTAAAGTCCACACCTTGCACAAGATAAGCTTCACTTTGTGTTAAATAGAGGCTGTAAATAAACATGATAAAGCCTCGGTGATTATGGCATCTGATTAAACACTTACCCTTGCTGACAAGGTGATCGTGGCGCTTTTCGTCAAACAGAGATGTGAAAAGCTCCCTCTGTCTGACCATCTCTGCCATCAGTTCCTCTTTCTCTTCAGAATCAGGCATTTTCTTTAAAAGAAAATATGGGAGGAAAAAAACAGCCGTCTCTGTCAGTCATCGGTGTACTCCAGGGACAGCAAAAAAAGAAAAAGAAAAAAAGTTTGTTCTGAAAGCTGGAGCCATCTCTTACCTCAATTTTCTCCTTCTCCTGATTTAACCCATCAAGTATATTGATTTCCAGCCTTTGCCAGAAATTGAAGCCATCCACCTCCAATCCAGGAGTTCTCTCCAGCCACTCCTGAAAGAACAGCCCAGGGTTTATACTCACATGTATGCTCTAGCACAGGGGTGAGCAATTAATTTCGCCAAAGGGTCACATGAGAAATTGGGACTGTCGTAGAGGGCTACACCATGGAGCTTATAGAGAGACAAAATTAATATTGAGCAGAAATGGGTTCAGTTTATTGGTTTGGCCCTTTACAAAAGTCCCAGTTTGTCATGTGGCACCTTGGCAAAATTAATTGCCCACCAGTCCTCCAACAGGACAAAGAACAACAAATTCATGTGTTTTCATTACTTACTAACTAAATCAAAAATGGTAGCCCTTCCACATGTATGTGGCTGTAAAACATACCTCAACTAACTTTAAAAGTGTTGGTTCCTGCTCAGTGGAGAGCAGCATCTCACTGTCATGACCTTTAAAGTTGTCCCTGTAATGGCGTCTGTTGTATGGAACCCTCAGGTTGTCTGGAACTCCAATTTTGTTCTCCAAGAGCCGAAACTGGAGGCTTTGGAAGCCAGAGGCCGGAGACAGGTATTCCCTGTATACACAAATAAGCATGCATGTACACAGTTAAGCCAGAGTGCAACGTTGTGGAGGAGTGCATGTTATATTGCTTTTTGGAGAGGAGTTTACCTAAAGTCAAAAAAGTCCAAGGCTGTCATTGTTTCCAAAACTGCAAACTGGTCAACCAACAGTCTGAAGATCATCACAACCCTGTGGATGCGAGTGTTGACTTTGAGCATGTTACGTTCGTCTCGGACCTTCAGAGGAAGAGCAAATGTTAGGGGAATTATTGCTGATCATATTTAAGCTTGCAGGTCAGGAAACAGTCTAATTAAATAACTAGTTCTTTTTGTATTTCCAACAATATTTTTTACAAGTATAACATATAATGTATATTTCTACCTAAGCAAGATATTAAATTACAACTGCTGTTCTGCTATTAGTCTGTAAATACCTGATCACAAATTTTAGTATGACTAGTGAATGTAATTTTTTAAACAGAGGCACTGAGTGATTGTGACGGTGTTCTCCACTGATGGTTTTCTTTAAAATGCATTTTAAATCCTTCATCTTATTGACTTCATTTTTCTTATTAGCACTCAATCTTTAACATTTGCAGTGTGCATCTAAAAGTAGTAGCAGCAGTGCAAGATACATTTCATTTTTCTCTGTTTTAATTATGAATTTACAATTGCTTAACCTTCTGTTACCACAGAAATATAACTTACATGACCGCTGATGAAGATCTCTCGCACAGAGTCCAGTTCAAACAAAATCTGTTTGAACCAAAGTTCATAGGCTAAAATAATAATAAAAAAAAGATCTTTAAGCGTCATAAATATATATAAGTATTTTATTTTGAGGTAAGGACAAAGGTCAGTAAGCAGTCAAGGCTTTTACATTTTTCTATTCACTGGTGGAGAAAGAGAGAAATGAAGGAAAAAAAGGTTGAACTATTTCTATTAGTGTGCAGCGGCTTCTCACACTAAGTGGATGCAACCAAAAACCTCCATATCCTTCACTATAGGGGTGAAAGAGTCTCCCTTTAATTTAAAATTGATTTTCATTTTTCACCTGTCTCTAACTGTCTGTAAACAAGGTGAATGATTTACAATCAAATCAACATTTAAGTAAAGTTCATGACTGGATTCAATTTTGCTTTCTTGAGAAAATGAGAAAAAAATAATTTCAAACAAAATGAAGCTCAACTTACCTTGATGGGTGACAATGAAGAGGTGCTCATCATGGATCTTATCGGCTTTTAGTTCACTTTGCAGAACCTGAGCTGTGAGTATTTTGTCGAGCTGAGGGTTGGAAAGAGAGAAATCAATTGATATAAAAACTTTGATTGAACAACAAATGCAAATTTCAGTACAAATATAGATTTGTACCTGCAGGTAGTCTCCATAGATAATTCCTCCTCTACTGGCCTTGTTGACCCCTGCCTGGGAGTCATCCTCATCTTCTTCAGTTTTGGGAGGTTTATTTTTGAATAACCTGGAGTACAAAGAGAACACCTCTGGTTACTTGTTTTCCCATCAACAAGATTAGAAATGTAGGTAACATTTTTCTATTTAATGTATGTGAAAAAAGGGGATAAAAATCCAAGAGTGTAAGTGTGATTAAAAATATGAACGCACAAATGCTTCTTCTCAAAGTACGGACATCCACTCATGACTTATTCAAATCGGTGGCAGCAAAGATGTATCCTTGTTCATTGACTAATATTTACTAAAAGAGTTTTCAACACAATCCGAATTTTTAAAGACTTATCTTGTCCAATCAGTCACAAGTATACAGTTACCATCCGGCCCGCCTCTATTTTTCCCTTGGAGCTGCTGTTTATCTTTACTCAGGACTGATGTCTGGACTTTGTTTGACCTGCTAAAAGAAGGGTCACGCAGACCAAAAATAATAAAATAAGGGCATATTATTTTTCTGCATTTACGAAGCTATCAGGAATATCAAATGACCTCCACATTATAAGGTTTTGAATTTGCAATGCATTGCTTGAGGGTTTTGATTTAGACGTGGCTGTCTTAGTCACTGGGCTTCAGTGTTTACACTCAGGGATACTCTGTTTATACTCTATGAAAAAACGGAACTTATAAAGATAAGATAGACAACACCTGTCCTTGCTGCGAAGACAAATATGGGCTTCATCTGTTTTTGCTTCTGAAATGTTACGGGGACTCTGTAGATGCAGCCCAAAGAAGGAAGAGAAATACTGCTTTTAGTATTTGGTGGTTTTAGCTGTAACAGGTTTAGCCACTGATTAAAAACATAGGAGTGATTTTGCTTTAATTTAAAAATGGAAATCTCATTTCAACAAGGTCCTTAAAACAATTTCTCTATCTTAGAAATATTAAAGTTACAGTTCCCCCCCCCCCCCCAGCTTTTAGCACTGGTTCATACAGTTCATTTTTATTGGATTATTTGAACCCAGCAAAAAAAAGAAAAACGGGTAGTTCAGAAGTTGCTTTACCCAACTGCTTAAAACACTCTCACAATCTCATTGCTGCATCACAGACAGAGAATGTAAAGTGTATATATATAGTCTCCGTTGTATTTTTTTTTTTTTTTTGCATCATAAGATTGTTTTTTCTTGTTGTGAAATAATTTGTTTACTATGGTGTTATAGCAAGTGTTTTTATATTAGATTTTTCAGGACCTTCTGTATTAGTGTGGAAGTCACGAGAAATCCCTGATGACCGTTTGTATGTCATTGAACTCAGCTGTAAATATTTGCAGTTTGGTTAATATTCTATTTATGTTGGTGGAGATT
Organism: Rhamphochromis sp. 'chilingali'; assembly: GCF_963969265.1. NCBI lineage: Eukaryota > Metazoa > Chordata > Actinopteri > Cichliformes > Cichlidae > Rhamphochromis > Rhamphochromis sp. 'chilingali'. The sequence goes on from NC_137940.1 coordinate 5,751,563, forward strand.
GGAAATGCGTGGTTTTAAAGTTACTGAGTGCACATGATGTTTCCTTATAGTACTCCTTTAAGTACTTTTCTAAGTATTTCTTCTTATAAATGAGGTTCAGCAATATACATACCTTGAAGAGACGGAGTGTTTTTGTCCACTGCTTGTTGGAAGCTGAAAATGTCATTCATGTCACACTGTAATAGCTGCCATGCACATGGGAAATATTTGTTGTTCTCACAATCCACATGGTCTGTGTAAAAATAGTTCTGTTGCTCCCCACTACCCGAGCCACATCACAACACACACACAGTGCTTTTGAACAACAGTGAACTCCGTTTCATCCGCGTGAAACTAAGAATCCACAGTCCACTCTCTCTAAATCGTCCCTGAGATCATTAGCTCTCTCTGTTTTGTTTTTTTTCCAACACTCTTACCAAGTAGTCCCATCAGCGTGCGCAACAGTTCTCAGAAGATCAGAGGAATGATAACAAGCAGCTATTTCTGAATTGGGACATGGTACAAGCCTAGCATTATAAGGCTTCACGCTGAGCAAGAAGAGCAGCAAGAACCCCAAAAATCCTTTGTTCTTGTTCTCATTTAGTTGGGATGAATGGGATGCTGGTGGAGAAACGGCTACAGTGGATGAGATGTTTGTGAAGACACGAGACCTATTACGGTACATTTGCAAGTCTCACAAATACGACATGTATTATGACATGCCTTACTGAGTCAGACTGAGACTGAGTTACTAATTAAAAAAGGCAGGGATAAATCATTTTCTTGTTCTCACTGCCATGTGAAATGAAAGTTAACCATCTCTATCCACCCCCTCTCTTCTCCCTGTCCTTTAACAGGTATAAAGTCCTGGAATAAATCAATGTCATCTTTGTCTTCAGCTCGGCCTTCATATATAAATCACTGGACTCTTTATCCTCACAGTTAAACACAATCAGTGCATTTATAATTTAAATGTAGCAACAAATGTATTACAAAATGTAGCAAACAGATTAAGTAATAACTGTTCTTTTTGCTGTAGGCATCCTCTAAGTGGGAACTCCAGCAACACTTGAGGGAAGATGAACAACTTTAATAATAGACCAACGCGTTTCGGCTTGTGGCCTTCATCAGGGTCCCTGATGAAGGCCACAAGCCGAAACGCGAATTCTTTTATCCTTTCCATGCACCTTGGAAGCAGGTGAAGTTGTGCCAGAAAATTCTTTTTGCTGCGGCATCCTCTAAGTGGCAAACATCATAAAGAAAATATTTATACACTCTAATATTTTACCTTCTGTTTCTGTTGTTAGTTCAAACATTTTCCTTTAGAAAAATTGCACCTGTTTGATCCTTTTTTAAGTCGCTACTATTTAAGTTTAGTCAAATTTCCTGCATTTGGAAATCCTGCCAAAAATACTTTTACACATCAATCTGATTTTATCTCTACAGGTCCTGTTGATTTTTCATCAAACGGAAGCTCGACGAGTTGTCAGCTCAAAGTGAGTAAAAACAATAATGAGACTGCATTTGCTTGTGTGCTTGTTTGTTGGCAGAAGGGAAAAAACAGATCTTTTATGAGTCACGGACTACATGTTTAAATTTAACTTCCCCCTGGACATTTAAGAATTAAAATGTGCGTTGTCTCCGTCTGTTGATTATTAATGTGCTCATAATTATCTAATAAGCTCGGTTGATGAACATGATTGCACATATTTAACATCGCATCGACGTTCGCCGCTTTGTTACTGTAAATTCACCTTCGCTTTAAATTACTGCAGCTGTCTTTAGTCTCAGCTTTTTGTCAGATGATTTTATATGAATCTGAGGAGAGGAGATTTTTGTCAAAGCTTGCTTCAATTCCCTACATCTCTAGACTTGAATCAGAATTTATACTTGTAGATATTTCTTCAGTACTGTAACAGCTATTTTGATATAAAGTCCCCGAGCCACTTGAAAGTCAAAATCAACCACCTAAATAAATCAAGCCCGTTGACGTCAAACTGAAGTGTCATATGATCTTTGGTTTCATCTTCAGGTATCCAAGAGGGGGACATGTAGAGTGTGAAATCATTTCATGTTTGATGGTGTGATCTCATACCGCTACCTCCATCTGAAAAAAAGAATTATGAAACATGCTTGATTTTTTTCCTCTGTTGCTCTGATGTGGTTATTGCACAATGCTTTTGGTTCTTTGATGTTCTTGCAAAGTTCTGCCATCTCTTTTATGTAAGCCTTTGAAGTAGAGCTAGTTGCACTGCATAGTGATATGCTGCACTGTTGCTCTGGCAGTGTGGTCACAGTGTGATACTGCAGCAGTACTGGCGTTCATTTTAATATTACTAGTTTAACTATTCCATTTGATGTCTCTTTAAATTAACCTGGGAGTCTTTTCCCTCCCAACATCTGGCTTAGTAATCACTAGAATTTCACCAAATTATTTGAAACAATATTTCTGACCCTTATGAAGGAACAGTAATAATTGCTGTTATAACAAGTGTGCTGCGATAAAGCAGGTCAGCCGGATGACTTTCTGAACTATGTGCTTTGTACCACTAGGGAGCATCAGAGGGCTTTTAAGAGAATGAAAGATTTGAATACTTCATATTTGGCATAGTCAAGTTTGCATTAGAATTCCGCTTTTTTTTTTTTTTTTTTCCAGCAGGGGTTTGAAATGCTTTGTATGGATATATCAAAACAAATGGGGATTCGTATAAGTTCACTATAATTTCAACGTGAAGAACAACAGACGATGGCTCACAGGGGAACTTTAATAAAACATTTCATTAAAAGTTGGCAGTGAATGGGTGTGATATACCCAAAGGGATTCTGATGAAAACTTTGAAGGCATGTATTTCAGATTTTGTGCTGAGAAACATTAAAAGAGATGCACCTTTGTTGGGCTGTGTGTCATAAAATATTTTAAATGGAGAAACAAAACCCCCAACAACATATAAAGAAACTGGGGGAAGCAGAGAAGCTGAGAGGAGGACAAAAACAACAGTGTAAAACAACTTTTGAGCAAAGAATATTCGGCTCCCATTTGGTTTGAAATGCTGTTTGAAGTTTACCACGAAAAAGAAATCACTTTCATATGAAAGGGTTATTTTCAGACTTATACATTCCAACATCCAAACTCTTCTGCGCTTTGATGAAAAACACCGGAAAAGGTGATCACAGCCTAAATGTAATTTTGAGAAAATAAGCTTTTTATGTTCACACGCAAATTTATCCTTTGTGATAATGACGCTGACTGACTAGACTTTTAGTCAACTGTCTATACTTCAGCTTAATTAAACTTAAAATTTCTTCATCAATTTACATACTTCAGAATGCCTTCGAGCAGCTGACTTCAAAGTAATGCTTCATTTGTCTTCTAGGGCTTTGTAGCTCAGAAGATTTATTTTAAATCATTAATCTAATTTGAGAATTTGATGGGGTTTTGGCACTGCTTTTATTTTATTTTGGAATACTAGTGCTTTATATATGTTGCCATTTGGGAATGCTTCTGAAGATCAATCAAAATCAGCATCCGATTAGTAGTAGTCTGATTATGTGTTGCAGTTTCATTTTCACCTATATCTGCACAGTGATTCTTGTAGATTCACGTTTTTTGACATTTTTAACAATTAGAACTAAAACACTGTCGGACAAAAAAAGTCAATAACAAACTCGCCTTGATAAAGCTTGGCCCTAACACTGCTAATGAACACCCTTAATATCAAAAAAGTCTCACTTCAGAAATCTAAAAAACAACACACCCGAAAGAACCCCAATATCATTTTAATTAGTGCATTTAACATTCAAAAAAATGATACCTACCGAGAACATGGATGTGATCTATATTTGTATCCACTGTTGTTGTTTATGTGAGATGGGTTCATGAAATATTTGTGTTGATGAATTATTCATTGGACAGGAAAGCCAAGTCAAAAGGCATTATGCCCAATAAACATTAAATTTAGTGGAAGTAATAGTTGACTGCAAGTTATAGATACATCACCACTTCTAAATACTTGTCACCACATGCACAGGTTTCTGTTACTTACTTAAACAGAGCATTGTGAAGAAGCCCCAAATTAGCGATATTTGAAAGAATGACAAAAATAAATAAATAATTAAATAAATATATATCTATATATCTATATATATAGATATATAGATATATATATATAATTTTTTCTGTGAATCAATGTCTCACATAAAACTAAAAGAACGAAAATAAAAATCAGCTGGACTTTATTTATGTATAAACACAACATAAATTACTGTTAAGATGACTAGTACAGACATTTATTCAGTTTCTTAAAAAAATGCCATAAAACTCTTGCATAATTTACAAAATGTGGTGTCCCTGTGCTATCCAAGACAAAGCTGTGCTTTGTCCCACCGGGCAAAGTTCTTCATACCTTTGCTGTCCTTTTGTTGTTGTTTTTTTTTCTTTTTGTTGTTTTTTTTCTCACAATGAATATCAGGTACCGCATTTAAACACGTTTCTTTTTTTCCTGTTTAAAATTATCTCAACAAGAATAAGACATTTTGATGTTTACAGTGCTAAATCTGGTATACATAGTGGTTGTTTGGTGAGAATATTTCTATAATCAGAAGTCTCTGATTTCAAAACAGAACAAAACAAATACTCAAGGACACTGCTTGCTCTGGGACTGCACCCACGAGCCTGGTACTTCTAGAGAAGTGCAGATATGCATAATGTAAACATTTCCTCTGCTCTTACAATAATTTGTTGACCCAACTTTCCTTGATGAAAACAACAAAAAAACCAAAAAACCCAAACACCTAAATTAGCTCACTGATTCCTTAAAGACACCACTATTCCTCTGTTTCAGAGTCCAGAAGGCTTGTGCTACAGAGGAACTGACCTGTAACTGCCATGTTAAGGCGTAGCGTAGTTGAACATTTACTCTGTAGTGTCCAGGTCACAATGCACAGCATTGTTTTTAACTACTTCTGTTTTTCTCCTCTTTTGTTTTTCTTTTTTCTTTGTTCCTTTTTTTTTCTATTTTTATACAAAAACACAATAACACTCAGGGCACTCACCAGCAACTATTAATTAAAGTTGCTTTTCATTTCTGTCGACTGGAGAGTCTCCACCAAAACAAAGTCTCTTTGGCAGAAAGTACACCTGGTATTGTTACCTCTTCCCAATTTCACTTTGCCGGAGAAAGTGGATGTTATTAGTGCTGTCTGCTAGTTCTGGGTACTGCTCGATGGAAAGCACATAGTACCCATCATATCCCAAAACTTTGCCACTACTCAGAAGCTGCCTCTTCTCCCCTTCTGTCCAGGGGCGAACCCCTTCCTCACCGTCCCTCACTCGCTGCTGCTCTTTGGCCCATGCGCCTGCCAGGGCACGCTGACGTGCAAGCTCGATAACTCGCGCTTTCTCCTCATCCACTGTGGATCCGTAGCGGATATGAAAAGCCAGAGCTCCAGCACGAATCTCCACATCAGCAAATCGCCGAGTTCGACTGTCCATGACTGTGGTGGACTGGGAAACAGTCACATTGACACCATTCTCAAGAGTCTTGTGTCCACTAGTGAGGTGTAACGCAGCAAGGTCAGCATCTGGAAGGCCTGGCTTGACAAAGTAGTGGGTGTCTCGCCCTTCTATGGTAAAGTGGAGGTCTTCTAGATAGAAAGCATTGTTGAGGATTGATGCAACCTTGATACAGTCCTCACTGGCCACGTTGAGTGTGTGAGTGTGGACACTGCCCTTGTAGATGGCAAACATAACAGCCCTTCCGATGGGAGACATTGCAGCTGAGAACCACAGCCAAGACTTTTCACCTCTCCGACCTCTATTGAGATGGACCTCTGGCAGCCGCTCGAATGACAAGAGAGAGTGTGCTTGTCTGGTTACTTCCTGCTGGACCCCAGAGATAGACTGTAGGAAAAGTGCAGTGAAACGTTAATGCCTGAACATGGCAGAACCTGACTCTCCAGGCCATTTAGAACCAGCTACTGCTCTGCTTCAGAGAGTTTTTCATCCCCATCCAAGATAATGGTGTTTTCAAGCTGTGTTCTCAAGCCAAAAGTAGATAAATCCCCCATGACAATTTTACTGCAACACTTTTTTGTGTTAAGGCCTTAGACCAAAGGAGCCAAGCATCAAAAAGTAGTTTTAACAGTAGCGACACCAGAATATTATTTAGAAAATTAGACAGCTTTAAAATATGTTCAGCTCGTAACTAAACTCAGACAGCGCAAAGAAAACTTTTCCTTATTTTCTGTTTATTATTATGCAAATATGGCCCAATTAAAACAGATCTTCTATGAAAAGCAATGCAGTCCAATTAGGAAATGGCAGCTTCAAAATACAGAGGTAAAAGGAAAACAATGGGAGGGGAAAAAAACTAACACCTTTTTTGTAATCTGGTCATCTGTAGAAGCAAAGGTTTTGTCTCAGTCGCTCTTCAGTTTATTTTGGGTTCAGTTTTGTCTGAGAGACATTAATTTTACCCACCGGCAGATCATCCCACAGCTGACTCTTCCTCAGTTCATACGATGGCATGCTCAAGTCAAACTTTGGGACTGGAAAACCAGGAATGGTGTTGTGAAGATGGAAACCAAAAGTTACTAGCCAGGTGTTAACATCTGAAAAAAGGAAATGAATTGAGGTTAAAATCTAAAGTTCTAACTATAGTTAAAGATTTGAAAATGAACTAGCTGCAAGAGTATGGCTGGTATAGTTTAAATGTGCTGACACAGTGACAGTGCGTGTGTGTTTCATGATGCCAAAATGTGGTCCTGGGGAAAAATATTCTAGAGGATATTTGTAACTCCCTGTGAGACTTATCATCAGCTGCGCCTTGAGGCAACTGTTGTGATTTGGCACTGTATAAATAAAATTGAATTGAAAATCGAATTGAATTGAATCTGGTTAAGAAATGTGATATTTTCCACAATTAATATGGTGAGATAGCATATTGGTGTCATGGCTGCTGTGATTCCATCTCAGACTGATCTTTAGCGAGAGCGAATTTCTTGAGTACTCACTTTAGTACATGTTTAACGCTAATTTGATGCTTTTGAAAACTGCATATTGAATAAATTAATAGCTTATATGAATATACATGCAATATTCAGATGTTAATAAAGCTAAATTGGATCATCAGATCAATGACAATCATCACAGCTGTTTAGCAGATTATGGATTAGATTTAAAATTAACTGGCAATTCAATGTTTTCAGGAAAAGCTGCCAAGTATTTGCTTTTTCTTGCTGCTTCTTGATAAACAGAAAAAAATGCTTGGCAGAAAAATCAATCATGAAAATAATAGCAATTGTTGCAATAGCACGAGCAGCTTCAGGTGCACATCTTACCTGCAACGTATTCTTTAACTTCATGGACTTTGCTGATGGGGTTGTTATTTCTGAACATGTACAGATTAAAAGGGACTGGCTCTTTGCCAATTTTTTTCCAAGCAGAAACATCTGGAATGGTCCACCTTCCAGACATTATATCATAATCCTTCTCCCCAAAGTGCAACAGTTTAGTCAGAGGATCATAAAGGCCCCCGTGAAAGCCGAGCACAAGCTGGAAATCTGGGTTAGAGTCCAAGTAGACCTCACCATATGCTGTGTATAGAAGCTGTTTGACCAGGAGGCCGTTGCTTGTGAAGACAGCCAGAGGTGTGCCGGTGTTATCACAAGCAATATAGAACTCCTCTCCACTGCTGATCTCCATAGCAAACACGTGGCCTTGTAGGTCATAGTAGAGTGAGGTGATCTCTGAACTTGAGTGGTTGTATACGTGTGTTATTCGAGCCGGATAGCTCAGATCTGCATAAAAGTACTGCAGGTGCTGGCCCAGGCTGCTCTTTGTGGATACTCTTCGGCCAAGTCCATCATAACGATACTGAATTGTCCAGCCGCTGCTCTTGCTATAAACCCGTACCAAAAGGCCTTTAGAGTTGTACTCAAAGATTTCTGCTCCCCTCTGACGAAGAAAACCATCTTCATCCATTCTATACTGGATGTCCCCGAGCCGGGTGATGCGGTCTCGCAGGTCGTAACGCAGAGGTAAAAGTCTGGCACTGTTTCCTGCATTCAGCAGGTGCAGATTTCCATTAAGGTCATAAGTATAGCGCCACATCACTTTGTCGTTTAAGAATACAGTCTGGAGCTGGCCATCCACATCATACTCATAGCTGTACTTGGTGGTATTAGCAAAAGGACCAATCTTGATCTCTCGCTTGGTGACTCTGCCCACATCGTCATATTGGAAAGTAATCCAGTACATGAGTGACCGAAATATCTCATACTGGATTTCCTTGATGCGTCCATGTGCATCAAAGTGTTTGGTATATGTCATGACTGCAGTGGATATGATCTGATTTATATCATAGTAGATCACCCCAAACTTTCCAAACTGCTCAACCTTTCCTGAGATGTCATCAAACTGGTATAAGTCGATGGGAAGTGGCGTTTCGTTTATGACGCCTTGTACACTGGTGACACGCAGGCTGCTGTCATAAGTATAATCAAAGCGTGCATTGACCATGCCATCCTCACTGAAGCGGAAAATCTGCCGGTCGACCAGGGGACCCACTTGCCGGTAGCGAATAGAGCAGATGAAACCTTCATTTTGCAGGTTGACAGTCTTCAGCACACCTGCTGTTTCATCATAGGTGAAGCTGACCCTTGTGCTGTCATACAGGATCTCTGACAGTTTATTCTGCCTGCGGTACCTGTACAGGACTCTCCGGCCTGTGCCAAAGTGACCTATTCTCAGCAGGAGGCCATCTTCACTGTAGTCCACCGCTACTGAGGCATTGCTCTCTGGCGGGTGATAAAGGTTCCTGTAGTAACCCACTGAACGAATGGTCTGCATGGTGTAGCGGGCCACACTTGGCATGGTGACAGCAGATAGACGGTCGAGAGAGTCAAAATCGAATATATACTGTCGCTGGCTGTGAAGCAGGAGAACCATGGACTAAAAGGAAAAGAGAAAATAGGGAATATTTCCTTAAGTTGGATAATATTTCTGAAATGCAAGACATCCTGAGTGCAAGCAGGGTGTAGTAAGATATATGAAATATAGACTGAGTAGTATTACTGTTTTTAGTTGTACTGCCTATTGTCTAATTATTGAAAAAGGTAATAAAAATACTACATAGACCTCTGTGACAATCTTTATGTTTACAGTGTAAAATACATAAATGAATAAAAATCGACTCCTTAACTAGTTCCATGCTAATGACTCACTGTGCAAATAGAAGTAATATTTATTTTTAACTCATCTTAGCCAGGAAGTCTTATTTTAGCTAATTTACAGTAGATGCAGTTAGGAGTTTGGCCTGCCTTCCAAGCATTTACCACTTTTTTTCTGTTAAATTGTCAAGCCCAGTCATCCGTTGCTACACTGAGGTTTCCTCTGCTCCCTGAGCCTCCTGTGTTACTTGTGTCAGAGTGTTGACATGGCCGCTCCAGGTCACGCAACACAAGGATGCAGCCTGCGACTGCTAAGAAAAATCTCTGCATATGTTTGTAGCAGAGCGTCCCTCTGCAATTTTAAAAACACTGCAAAACAACTAAAGAATATTTATGTGGAAAAAAGGGAGAGAACGATATAGCACCGAGTTGCTCTTTCCTGTTTGACATGCACCACTTGAAAGGTTAGATTTTAAATTCTTGCAGTAAATTTTTCATAATATACATATGCAAAATTACACTCTTTAAGATGGAGTTTGCTCATAATGTATTGGTATTGATCAATGAAGCACATTCTTAGAATTTAAACACCACAGCAACCTGAGTGTTCAGGTTTGCTTTAACCGAACATATTAATAAACCATTAGAACGCAGTGTATGCATTATTTAGATGTTGCCAATTAATATGTGATAAATACACTCTTACAAGAATTCAACTTGTTTTTGGTAACCCAGCTGTAATTTTAGCAAGTGGAGACGGAGTCAGATGGTGAGGTGTAGAGTTTTAGAAGGTTTCAGCTATTAGAGGTATGTAATTGCTGTCTGTTATTTAGCAAGATCACACAAATTCTATTAAGCTGAATTCCTTAAAGGTATTTGCCCAATTGATGAATCCAGTGATTTCTAGATAACTTCTTTAACATTGCAAAATTGAGCACTGGCCTTGGAATAGTGTACATATTTTGTTACTGCTACTGTAGAGACTGTGGACAATATTAAACATAAATATTGCCTCCCAGCATTTTTTTCACTGGTGGAACCTCGGTAAGACAGACAGCAATTTAAAGAGTATACTGTTTTATTGCATATTGACTGTATCCAGAATGCAGTATCACTAAGTCATTTCATGTCTTTTTGCTCCCAGAATTTTGATGACTGGGTTGAGTTATAGGATGGTAGTTACAGATGGACATGCCAGATTGTCCTGTGCAGGGAAACCAACTGGACATTTTTAATTCTAAAGCTTATAAACGACAAAGTCATTGCCTAGTCCCTCTATAATAAGCTCTGGTACTTGGCAAATTGTAGCTGATTTTTCTTGTAAAATAATGTTATGTTAGGGGCTTGACTCGCCCTGTAGTGATATATGCAGATGAGCCTGCTGTACAATGCATCTTACATATTGCTTCTTCTAGTCATGTTATTTTCTTACCTGCTCTAGGTAGGTGTAGCTCCATATCTTCCCATCAGCAAACACCCTGGAAATCAGGCGGCCTTGGCTATCATACTCAAGCCTCTCAGTGGTAGGACCTCTCTGCAGGGCACTGATCTGCCCACTGCTTGTGCGACTGACATTAACTGGCAGCAGCTTACTGCTGGGTACCCAGAGAACTGGATGTCCTGCGGTGTCATAAATAATCTTTAAGAGGAACTTCCTGTGGTCATCATAAATTTTCTCTGTCCTTAGGGTGCGATCATAATCAACGGAAAGAATGTTCCGTCCGTTCACCTGTGGGGGTGAAAAAAAAATCAAGTTAAAATTGGGTTAGACCAAAAAATTCAAAATAAATAAAACTTCTCCTAAAACTAGTGATAATATAGTTTTGATGCTTGAAAATAACAAATGAGGACTGATTATACAACATTACAAATTTAAGAACAAATACTTTGATTTGATATCATTGGTCTTTGTCAGGATGGCTCTTTAAACTGTATTCATAGATTTTTTTTTTTACTACAGTTGTCACAGAGATTAACACCTCCTTCACGAGGCTCATTAAACTGAGAGACACTTTGGCGATCGTTCAGGTACACTTAAATCACAACCTCCTAAATTCAGTGGAGACAAAAAATTACCGTGAGCCAAAGTAACCACCCAAGTTAAGTTCATGAAGTGCCTTAAATCATAAGACCCGTGTCAGATTCTAGGAAGCAGGAGTAAGAAAAGGAGGAGTCATGTACAGTACTAGAATATTGATAACCCTCTACATCAGGGTAAATGTTGTGACTGATAAATCTCTATTGAAGGAAAAGAGTGCAGAAATATTTTCCAAGGTTATAATAAGGACAGAGACAGCCACCAATATGAATTTGGACAGTTTGATCTGGATTTTGCATAAGTAAGTTGGTTGGATTATCTAAATGTGCTACAAGGGAAAAAAAAGTTAAAGAAAAACCTTAACATACCCTCAGCTTGCGTCCAAACACGATAACTTTCCCTCTGGCTTGTTCTTTGCGGAAGCGCCACTCTACCAAGTTTTGCCCACTCTCCCCTGGCAAGCTCATGTTGCGTCTGGCTACAGTCGGGTTGGCAGCGCCTGCCAGGATGTGGGGCTCTGTCTGGTAGTGGGTGTCCATCCCGTTGGCATAGGTAATCCTGAGCGAATTGTCATACCCCACTTGGTAGCTACTTCTACACTGGTCTGTTGATAGTAGACAAAAAGTGAAACTTTTGAGGCAGTTACACACTGGAACTGATGCTAACAGTCTTCTGGGTTGATCAATGGTTGTCTGTGAAGATGCTACAAGTTCTTAGCATTTCAAATTAGTACATTTTAAAATGAAGAACGATCATGGATGACGTGCTAAAATAACTGGGCCATCTGGCTCAGGCGGAGCGCAGAAACCACTTAGTTACAAGGTTGATACATCTCCCTGACACCCAAACCCACACACTGAGAGAGTAATCATTTACACTGTCGTCTGTCAGGCTTTCGTAATGATACACGACTTCAGCTTACTCAACATGGCCCCGCCGACCCCTGGAACAATGACAAATAACAACTTACAAAATAGCCAACTGAGCTGGGATGATGCGATTCGAGGCCTTACCCTGAGCCAAAGTGTAGAAGGCACGGACAATTGAGGTATTTGTTGTGATGCTGATTTCCTCCTCTGTCATGGAGCTTTCAATATCCACCGTCAAAGCGCTGTATAGGTCCGTGTACAAGTTATTCACCATTCCAGTGGGAAACGTCACATTCATTAGGCGTCCTTCACTGTCATAGCTGGTTGACAAAAAGAACATCGAATGACAAAGCATTGATATGTATGAGGGCTCTCATAGTGCCACAGTGCATTCAATTATCAGCTCTTTTATACTCGTTGAGTAAAACCATCGACTTTCTTGTAATTAAAATGTCACATGTTCAATTTCCTGAGCATAAGTGGAGGCATGTCTGTATAAACCCTAGGCAAAATCCAAATATTTAATATGGGAGAGTGACACATCTCATCAGCTATCACGTTCATATAAAAAAAATTACAGAGACTTGTAATGAATTCAATTATTTGGATGATTGATGTGCCATTATAATCTTAACTGAATTCTGCTTTTTTAGTTGTAGTGAGGATATCATTCATGGCATAATGTGACATGACAGCAAATTAGACAAGGGAGAAAGAAAATCAATCTCTGGTAGCCCATGCTACCAAAACAAAGCCCGGTCATTATGGAATAATAAATAATGAAATACAGTGCAGGTCATTTTGCTTTTAAAGTGTGCCTGTTAACCCAACACACTAATGTCACCATCACTACTGTCACCTACAACATCATTAAACACGGTTCAGTAAAAGAATAAAACACTTAATTTGCAATGACATACTGAAGTCAAACTAGGCTATTTTGCTATCTGAGGCAAATTTTATAATTAGATTTCAATTAAATGTGCACCCTAAAGCAGTTCGCAGGTAACTGTGGTTCCCAATTATAGAGTAAAGTTGTACTAAGCTGTGAGACGAGAGAGACCATGCACAGCATTACACACATTCAAGAACATATGTGGCAAACATACTTGTCTTTTACCTCATGATGTACTGCACAACTGTGTGTAATCATAATTATGGGCTGTTTCCATATTCTGAAAGCTTAATTAAAAGCAACCCAACTCAATATAGCAATCACAGAAAGGTTTCCACAAAATGTTCTTGCCAATTGCTATCATACGTACTCGTAGAATGTTGTCCAGCCAATCTCTGATGTCTTTGTAGCCAGCAGCCCATTATTGCCATGGTACGTAAGAAGTACCAGCTCCTGACCCTGTGCTGTGAGTGTCTTCAATCCACCGTTGGTGCTCATGGTCATCCAGATCACCTGGTTATCAGGTGCGACGATACGCACCGGCATGCGATTGGGATCCCTACGAATTCTCAGAGTGTTGCCACTGCTGTCAGTAACAGCTGTGATGTCATTCTCTGTGCTGTAGCTGAAAGTATATTTCAAGTCACCAGTCAGCAAGCTTGCAGTGTGTTGGTGGGTACCATTGCTGTCAAACACATACAGCTCCTGGGCATCAGGGGAAGCCACTTCGTATGTATTGGCACTGGAAGTTGGCCCGTTTCTAGAGATGGCCCGGATGCGGATGTTGCCCAGGTCTGCCACGTAGAGTGTTCCATCTGGAGCTGCCACTAAAGAAGATGGAGCATTGAGCCTTGCATCTTTGGCATAACCATCCCCTGTCTGGTAACAGTCGCAGTTGGCATCATTTTTGCAATCGCAGTCGGAGGGAGCCCCGGCCAAATGCGTTATCTCACCATCCACAGAAACCTTCCGGATCCTGCTCATCTTTCGCTCATCTGTCTCTGCTACGTAGATGGTACCATGGTAAGATATGGCAATGGAAACAGCGGATTCTAGAGGGGTTAATTGTGCCCTCTGACCACCAGCCACTCCCCGCTCCAGTCCAGCCAATGGGCAGTGGTTAGGTCGGCCAGCTGCAATGCTGACTTGACCATTTTCTGAAATGCGCAGCACTATATTGTTGTCCAGAACATACAGCGAGTTGTCCATTGGGCTAACTGCTAGGTCTGTGGGCCACTCCAAAATCACCTGAAATACAGGTATCAGTAGATTAGCCCATTTAATGACAATGTTACCCGTCAGTACATCAGTATACATTTTCAGACAATTTCTCTCCATTGACATTTATAGTGTTACTTCCTTGCTCTTACCATAGTAATTATATTTCTTTTGTATATAAGAATGCACTTTATGATGTGTGTTTTTCACAGTATGTGTCAGGAGCAGATTGAAGCCACAAAGAATTCTTGGTATGCCAACACACACACACTAAATAAAAAAGTTCTCGAGTCTGTTCTAATTAGGAGCAGAAGTTGTACCAAGAATGAAGACTTAGATAAAAAGGAGTTGAAGCCCCGACCTCTTTCTGACCTTCAAACAGTTAGCTTTGAACAGCGGATTGTCAGTCTCAGAAAGTTGCACAGACACAGCAGTGCATAAATCGATGGTGAAAAGATGTAGGGGAAGGGCATTTCTGAAAATATTTGACCATCTGTCAAGCAAATCTGATGAGCCTCTTAAACTGAGTTACATGTGGACATTAAGTACTGTTCTGTAAAACGAATTTTAAGTTTACATGGTTGGTATTGTCCAAAAAGAATGATGTCCTAGCAGAAAATACATTTGTGCAATTCTGTAGTTATGTGACACCCCTTTGCATTCAGCACACAGTAACATCACCTCGTTTTCCCATAAAGGGTTTTAGATCTACACAGCTGAAATATACTTTTTTAATCAGCTTTTTGGTGATGATTTTAAGATATATCGCTGATGCAGGAAGGATTAGCTCTCATTCTATTATTTTTTTCCCCCCAAACTTGGAACAAACCATATGATATTAATGGGCCAGGAGAATGAATACCTAAGGGATATAACATTAGCTCTGAGCTCTTCAACCTGGGACTGGGTAATGAATTTAATATAGCAGATTAAATATAAATAAAATTAAAAAATAATTCATACATTTAAAGTGACATCATTATTAACCATGTCTTGCAATAATAATAGGTATATATAATGATCCAAAAACTACTGTAAAACCACAGCCAGCCATTACAGTCTCCTTGTCAGAAATGTGTCATTGAATAAAAAGCTTATTTATAACAGCACAAATGACTGGTCTGGCCTT